>NC_142583.1:10642058-10946176 GCF_965207765.1 Zootoca vivipara | reverse complement strand
ACCGTGTGATAAAGATCTGTGCAATTTGCCCTATTCATGTGGTGTGGTTCTTCCCACATCACAAAAAAAAAGAAAAAATGGATCCCAGATTGAAGGGGGCATGCTTGGAAGGTTTTTGGTTCAGAAGAAATACAGTGGTACCTTGGTTCTCAAACTTAAGTCCGTTCCAAAACCAAGGGGCACTTTCCCATAGAAAGAAATGCAAAATGGATCAATCCATTCCAGACTTTTAAAAACAACCCCTAATACAGCAATTTAACATGAATTTTATAATCTAACGAGACCGTTGATCCATAAAATGAAAGCAAGAATCAATGTACTGTACTATCCTATAAAATAAATAAGACAGTATTGTAGATCAGGCATGTCCAACTTCAAGTAGGGTGCTTCCCCTGACAATGCAGGGTGGGTGGGCGTGCAGCTCTCCCCCCAAAAAAGAAAGCATCTCTCTCTTTCTCTCTTTCTCTTTCTCTCTCTCTCTCTCTCTCTCTCCTCAAACCAGCTGGGCTGTGAAACTCTCCTCAGAACACTGCAATTAATATGGGGGGACACAAATTAGTAGCGCAACAGTAAACACAGAAAGAGAAGCCTTCAATTACTATGGGGGGGCACAAATTAGCAGCGCAAGAATAAAAACAGAAGCTCAGGGCTCAAAACGGAGCACATTAGACTTCCAAGGCAAAGTTCACAAACCGGAACACCTACTTCCGGGTTTGCATCGTTCGCATTCCAAGTTGTTTGTGAACTAAGCTCTTCAAAAACTGAGGTACCACTGTAAAATAATTCAATTCCAGAGAAAGTCTTTACAGATTGTCAGATCAAAGAGGCTGGGTAAGTGAAAAATGTAATTTCTGCATTTGGACTGCAGACCCATAAAAGCTGTTTAGTTGCTCCTTTATACATATTATTAAAACATTTATTTCCTTCTGTCTGACTGAAATAACAAGTCACTCCAGTGAGTAACTGCTTCCCAGGAACGTGTCAGTTTAGTTTGCTTTTATTTTTCATTTTATTGCTCATTTAACGGAACCCATTCTAATCTCCACACTTCAGTTTCCTACATGATTAATACAGCAATGTTAAAAGAGATACTGGAATGCAAAATTTACGCATCTGCAGAATAATTATATTTCCTGTCCCAGCCAATGAAGTGTATGATGGGAGAATATTGCAGCCTAATCAAAACGATTGTATCGTTTACCTTTTTAAAAAAACATACTTTTATATATTCTTTTCCTCTAAGCATGCTGGGTCTTGGTTTATAACAGAGGTGACTCATGTCCTGTTTAGGGGTTTGATCTGGCTCCCTGCCCCAATACTTTTTCTTGCCCCCCGACCAACCAATTTTGGAACCAGTGGAAGGCAGAGCTCAGTGTTCCAATGTGGATGCAAGTTGCAGCTGCGGGAGGGATCACCGTGCTTCGAAAAGGGTTAAAGGGTTAGCCAGTTCCAGTCTATATGAACATGGGGTGCTTAGGGGTGCAAGCAATACACACTGTTTTCATTTCCCAACATGAAAGGAAAGCATTCTCGGTAGCACACAAGCATTCCAAAACAGAGAAACAAGCTTCTGGACATTTATTGCATGTCAGCAAATTAAAAAGGTGGTTTTTCTCTTAGTCCAATTTCAAGACAAGGGGAAAGATAGCAATAGCCCAACATGCTCAGAGAGCCAGTTAATCTGTAATTGCTTGGGAGAAAACAAAACAAAACAAAAAAGATGATGAGAAATAGTGTGACGTGCTGCAAAATAGCAAGTTGTCATACAGTGATAGTCTAAACGTATTTATAGGTTGAACGAGCCAATTGTTGCATCTGTGGTGTTTAATTGAAAAGGAGCAACAGGAGAAAAATATTGCACATTGATATTTGAATTATTCAGTTATTTTAAGTGTGAGCTGTCTTGACTCCATGAGCTTCCTTCCACCCCTGCCTCCAGGACGGTGGAACGAACCACTTGCAATACATACACAGTGGTACCTTGGTTCTCAGACTTAATCTGTTCCAGAAGTCCAGTCCAAAACCAAAGCCCAAAGTCCAAACCAAGGCACGCTTTCCCATAGAAAGTAATGCAAAATGGATCAATCCGTTCCAGATTTCAAATACAACCCCTAAACCAGCAATTTAATATGAATTTTACTATCTAACGAGACCATTGATCAATAAAATGAAAGCAATAAACAATGTGCGGCAGCCACACAATCAATCAATCAGTCGGTCAATCAGTAGCTGAACTGGGTTCCACACAGACACACACAAAAAGAGCCGCAAAAACAAAAACGTAAAATAAATAGCAAAAACAGACAGACCTCAGCGTAACACTCAAAACAGAAGTGTGGCACTCAAACTCGAAGCGTAACACTCGAAACGGAGCATGTTCGGCTTCCAAAAAAAGTTTGCAAACCAGAACACTTACTTCCAGATTTGCAGTGTTTGGATTCCTAGTTGTTTGAGTACCAAGGCATTTGAGAACCAAGGTACCAGTGGGGGGGTGACTACTCAGATGTGAAACACAATCTGACCACCCCATTAAAGGTAAAGGTAAAGGGACCCCTGACAGTTAAGTCCAGTCACAGACGACTCTGGGGTTGCAGTGCTCATCTCGCTTTACAAGCCGAGGGAGCCACCGTTTGTCCTCTTCTGCAAACAGTTTTCCTGGGTCATGTGGCCAGCATGACTAAGCCGTTTCTGGCACAATGGAACACCGACACCAGAGCAGCGCACGGAAATGCCGTTTACCTTCCCGCCACAGCGGTACCTATTTATCTACTTGCACTGCAGCTTTCGAACTGCTAGGTAGGCAGGAGCTGGGGCAGAGCAACGGGAGCTCACCCCATCGCAGGGCCTCGAACCGCCGACCTTCCGATTGGCAAGTCCAAGCAGCACAGTGGTTTAAACCACAGCGCCATCCTCGCCCCCGATCACCCCATTACTCTGGCGTAATTACAAATTTGTCCACCGAATAAACTACAGTCCATAAACACAGGCGACTTGCTGCGTCCAAAGCATTGCCTTCTGGCTGTTCACATCCAGCCTGTCAGTCACATTTCGTTCCTGAAAAGAAATGACATTAGCATTCATATTAAGAGATCCTTTTGCCGTCTGGGTTTCACCGCATTCGCTGAAGGTTTGGAATGACATCTTGCCACAAAAGCAAGATGGACATAGCAGCGATTATTCTGCCCTCCGGCAATACTACCGAGAGTAATGCACTTTCCAAGGGACATGGCTGATGAATATATTAATATTTCAGTGGAACATTAATATTTTTGGCAAAACTTGGATCACCTAGAGATGAATGAAAGAGCTTATGTGTTGCACGATCTGAGATATATATATATATAAAATGTGCTGCGTAGAAATCCCCTATTTCTGTGCTTTTTAGGAGACATATACAAACGCATGGATTTATTTAGCCTTAATGCTAAATTTAGGATAGGAATCTGGAAGCCATGGGCACTAGTTTTTAGGTGTGAAGGCCTTTCGTCCTTCCTTTCGAATGCAACATAGAAAACTGCTTTATCCTATGTCACACCATTGTGTACATTGATTGACAGCATCTGTCCAGAGATTCATACAAGGGACATTCCCATTAAAAAAAACATTATTTATTTGATTTTTCAGATTAAAGTTTTACAATCATATATTAAACATACAACATAAAAACAAGATTCCAAAGAATTTCCTGGACTCCTCCCCTTTGTGGGTCCTAATGTTGTTGTTGTTGTTGTTGTTGTTTTTAAAAAATTGTTTTTCCATGTATACATCTTCTAACAATATTTCTCTAAAAAAATTCCATATCCCCCCCCTCCCCTGGACTTCCCTCATATTCCCATTTTGTTTTATTTCCATATTACTCACCCTGCATATTGTTTCCCAAAGTTTCCCAATACATATAGTCTTACTTTTCGTTTAAATGTTGTTTAAAAAAAGTTGCGAAAAATATATTGAATTTGCCATAGCTCACCATCGCCATCTAGTCTCACATTTGTATAATGCACTTTACAACGCACTTAAACGTTAATGGATCTACTTTTAACATACAGTGGTACCTTGGTTCTCAAACGCCTGGGTTCCAAAACACCAAAAACCCAGAAGTAAGTGTTCCGGTTTTCAAACATTTTTCGGAAGTCAAACATTTGATGCGGTTGTTGGCTATTGTTTCCAGTGCGCCTGAACCAATCAGAAGCTGAGCCTTGGTTTTCAAACATTTCAGAAGTCAACGGACTTCTGGAACGGATGAAGTTTGGTGCTTTTGTTTTTCCTATTTATTTGGCGTTTTTGTTTTTGAGGCTATTTTTGGTTAATTTGTTCTTGTGACTGTGTGGAACCCAGTTCAGCTACTGACTGATTGATTGTATGACTGCAGAAATGGATAAAAGCCCTCCATCCAAACAATGATTATCATCAGTGCAGATAAGGGGGAAAATATTTTTATTTTTACCATCTACAATACTGTCCTATTTATTTTATTTGTTGTTGTTTAGTTGTGTCCAACTCTTTGTGACCCCATGGACCAGAGCACGCCAGGCACTCTTCATTTATTTTATAGTACAGTACATTAATTATTGTTTTCATTTTATGAATCAATGGTTTTGTTAGATCATAAAATTCATGTTAAATTGCTGTTTTAGGGGTTGTTTTTAAAAGTCTGGAATGGATTAATCTGCTTTGCATTACTTTCTATGGGAATGGATTAAGTTTGAGAACCAAGGTACCACTGTATATTCATAATACCTGTGAATGGATTAAACAGTGGAGCTGACTGGCCTTGCACTTCGCTGTACTCCACATTTGAACTCCAACACTGAGTTGGGTGTGGACATCAAAATAGTATGAAAAAAATGAAATAACATTTTAACATTCTGATCTGGGATTAAAGTTGTAACACAGGTATAAATAAATCGCTTTAAAAAGACAACCCAGTACATGGGCTCATCTATCCAGGACGGTCAATACCTGATAAACTAATAAATGAATTATACCTAAGAGCAAACAGTTTTCAAGCCTGGGGATCTTTCTCCAGGATCAAATATCTGGATAACAAGCTTTATAAATTCATCTAGTGAATGTGAACTTTCATTTGGCTTGTTCTCTGTTTTGTTATATGGCTAAAATTCAATAAATTGGGTCCTCCCTGCAAGAGAGGGCACACGTTGTGGTGGGACCCAGCGGAGACAATTGGAGCAGCCACAACACCCTATTGGTGGTCCCTCTGATGGGGAGCAATTGGGCTAAGGGTATGCCAGTCAAGGAGTCAGAGGGACCACTATTTAACTGCTGCACGTGACCCTAGAGATCCTCTTTTCGGGGCACAGTGCATCGGAACACCCGCCCACCTCTCCCTAATTTAGGGCTTGCGCTTGACCTTGCTTTGCCGTCATGTGTCGCTTGTCGTTGGGACAGGGGCACAGCAGGAATTTTCCCCATTTGGCTGATTGGCTGGTGCCATTTGGGTTTCGCGTAGCAAATCCTCACAACTTGTAAGGTTGGCGGATAGGCTCTGGTTCTGGTTGATAGGGGTGGCAGGATTCCTAGCCATTCCTATGCATGGGTATTCCTGTAAAAGGAATCCTAGGACTCCTGGTTGGTCTTCCCCGAGCGGGGTTGTGCCCTGAGCCAGAGTTCAGGGCGCATCTGGGTGGACCCGGGCCCAGTCATCCGATGGCCCCCATCCCAGGTGTTCACCCAGACTGACTCATGGTTGCTGGCCAGGGTCAGTGCTACCGTAGGTAGCTTTTCGAACCAGAGCCTATGCAACCACTCACTTGATTTGTAATCAATAAAGTTGTGGCCTAAATTCTGCCAAAAACCAAACCAAAAACATGAGTCATGTCTGAATTTATTTCTAGGCCAGGTTAAAGGGTCTCCACACACAAAATACGTTTTAGAGAACATTTTTAACATACAGTTTGTTACAAAATGTTCCATGGATAACCATGACCTTTCTTTGGACAAATGGCTATCATGATGGTGTGTAAGCTATTATAGGATGTTGACCAGCTGGAATGTGTGCAGAGGCAGGTGCCCAAAATGATCAGGGGGGGTCTTGAAACCAAGCCATATGAGGAACGGTTGAAGGAGATGGGTATGTTTAGCCTAGAAAAGAGAAACCTGACAGGAGCTATGACAGCCATCTTCAAATATCTAAACGGCTGTCACACGGAAGATGGAGCAAGCTTGTCTTCTCCTGCTCTGGACCCGAGCCAATGGATTCATGTTACAAGAAAGGAGATCCCAACTAAAAAAACAGGAAGAACTTTCTGACAGCAAGAACTGTTTGACAGTGGAACGGTCTCCCTCGGGAGGTGGCGAACTCCGCTTAACATTAATTGGTGTCACATGCCTCTGAAAGACTCTTGGCAACTGACTTCACCCCTCACAGAGCTACAGTTCTCAGAACCTTAACAAACTCCTGTTTCCCCCTATTCAGGGACCTGGGTGTGCTATAAATGTGCAGCCTAAGAGTACACTGGAACCTCGGTTTTCAAATGTAATCCATTCCGGAAGTCCGTTTGACTTCCGAAATGTTCAAAAACCGAGGATCAAAAGGCTGCCAGCAAGTTCAATGGGGGAAATTGAGAAACACTCCTCGGAAGCCGTTCGACTTCCAAGGAGAGTTCGAAAACAGAAGCGTTCACTTCCGGGTTTTCGGCGTTTGGCTTCTGAAATGTTCAGCAGCCAAGACGTTCGGAAACCGAGGTTTGACTGTACTCTGGAAATTTCTAAGCCTGCCCAAAGTAACACTGTTGCCCCAAAACCATAATCTCAACCCTAAACACCTACCAACTGATACCAGGAATATGAGTTGGAATACTAGGTAGCTGGCACAGCTCAGTCGGTAGAGCACAAGACTCTTAATCTCAGGGTCGTGGGTTCAAGAGCCACGTTAGGCAACAGATTCTTTCCTTGGATAGGCCTCGTGTCCCTTTGAACTCTGATTTGATGATGATCATGTTTACTGGAGCATCTTAGAATTGCAACTGCCCATTGCTCTAAGACAGGGGTGCCCAAACCTTTTTCAAAGAGGGCCAGATTGGATGAAGTGAACATGCGTGAGGGCCAACCAAGGTTGTTGAGCTTTTTTTAGGATTGAAGCTGCTGAGCTTTTTTTAGGATTTTACCCCAAGACATATACTGTCATGGGGGCTGGATTAAATCAACCAGTGGTCCGCATTAGGCACCCAAAATGGACTTTGGGCATGCTTGATCTAAGAACTAATTGATAATACATACATCTCTGGACTGCAGAGTGAAGTTCACCTCCAGTTGTAATCCAGGGACAATATATGTCATGTAACAGAAGTTGGGGGAACAGGCATGAGAAAAGGAGACCAAGGGAAATCCTTGAATTCATTTGAGCCCACCCATCGACTTCATGAAAACTAAGTTCCAGCACTCTGGCACATGTGGACCCTGGGCATCAAGGAAACGAGAAAAGATTTAATTCCCAAGCTTCTGAGAAAGCATTACGAACACTGAAATCCAAATTAGAAACTACTTTTAAAAGACCTTCATGAGACAGCTCCTCTTAAAGCTGCCCAAATACTACCTAAAATGCCAAGTATTCCCTAGTAACCTGCTCTCTCCCCTGATACAGAAATGTTAGAAGAGATATTGATTTTTAGATTTGTCCGAAGTAACATTTTCCCTTCTCGGTTTTATTCAGGGTGGGGAAACCAAAGTGGAAAGCAAACACTTTCTTTCTGATATTCCCCAAGCAGGACCCGCAACGTCTGCCAAGGCTGGAATTTAGAGTTCAAAGATGTCTGTCTTGGTTTAATAACATCCACTTTATATGTCAATGAGCCAGACTCCTGCAGGATGTGTGAAAGAGAAACTCAGTAATTTGCTCTCTGGAAACCGCCAGCATGGCTCTAGGTGCATATTAATGCAACTCAGGAGTTTCAATGAGGTGATTATAGTCTCCCCAGAGAACTCATTTCACAGCTAGCCCCTAGGAGCCTTAAGAGAGTTCATTCAAATGATGTGAGGCAAGAATCTAACCATCTGAAGGCATGCTGGCCTAGCCCTCACTATGACAAAGCTGACATTTCTCCAACTTCTCCTAGGGCACAGCTCAAAAACACAGTTAAACAACAGCAGGACGGTGCTCCAGTTTTAAAGGTGCAAAACGGTGCCCACAGTAGGGAATTCACATCTATCATTGGACTGTGTCTGAAGTATTGGTCCCACTTTCTCCCTGCGGTTCCAGAAGAACGAAAGAGAGAGAAGCTCCAATTAGCATCAAAGCAAGCTTGCTACTCAAAATCTCCTCCTCTGCAAATATTCATCCAGAAACATTTACCAGATATTCAGGGCCGGGTTTAGGTTTGATGAGGCCCTAAGCTCATCAATGGGGCCCTTTATATGTCCAGCTGTCCCTTGTCAACAACAAATTGTCACTGTGTTTTTGTGTGTGTGTGTGTTAAATATATGCTATATGGACCATGCAACCAGTCCATGCAGAATGTAGGCACCTTATATATAGAAATGAGCAAACCAGTGATATTTTAGGGAGCAGGCTAGCAGGCGGGGCCCATTACTTACACCCTAGGAGCCTACACGACACAAGACACTGTTGCTGTATGTAGGTTTTATTTTATTTGTTTTTTATCTTATATTTTGGAAATGTACATCCAGGGGGTTTTTTCTTTAATTTTTTTTGGGGGGGCCCAAGAGAGTGGGGCCCTAAGCTATAGCTTGTTTAGCTTATACATAAATCCGGCACTGCAGATATTCTTCCCATATCAACGTTGCATTTGATATCTATATTTGATATTTGATTTCAATATCTGATGCAGAATAATATTTTCCTCGGCAACATTTGCTGCTGGCAGACAATGGCAATTAATTCCATTTGATGTTTTATTGTAGCTGGTAGCTGCCTTGACAATACTTAGCATTTGACCATCTATTGACATTCACTGATTTTTTGCCTGCAGTCCCTTGTACACTTAGTGAGGTACACTTACCACGAGTACGCTTGCTTGTGATTGTGCTCTTAATATCGGTTGGCATTCAACAGATAGCATGCAATGGAATTTAGCATCTGACAGGTAACTGTTTAATTATGCTTCATATCTGAGCGATCAAAGTATGTCAAAAAGCATAAAGCACTCACATTTTGTGGTGCAAAGACATAATCCTAAATTTCAAACTTGAGGTATGAAATAACAGCATCCATTGCGTGGACAGGCAGAGTTCCCCGAACCCCAGGCAACCCCCGAACGGAATAATGACTCAAGACAACGTGCTATGGGATTAAAATTGGCCACTACTTTATTAAGTTTCAGGTGTAGAGAGACCTTGGCTCAGGCATTGGCCGTTTATCCTTCCCAGTCCCTAGCCGGGGATCTGGAGGACATCGGGGTAATCCAGAATGTGTGGGGATTGGGCTGGCTCTGGAGAACGTATGTTCAAGCAGAGAGCCCCCCGCCCCCCCCCCCCGTTTGCCGCCGCTGGAGGGGAGAGCAATGACAATCTTTTGGCGTATGGACAATGCCTCCCCTCAAGACCCCTTTAACGGGGAACCCTGGTATCGCCGCCGCATTTAGGAAGATAGACTGGGATTCTGCCCAAGGCCTGAAACCGCCAAAGTTGTGACGTTTTGCTATGGGAAAGGCAAAACCTGCCAATGCAGGAAAATTCCTTTCCGGCCCTTCAACAGCTGTTGCAGCTGTTTGAGGCCTTCTGACCTTTTATGAAAAGGCAACATTTTTATTCCTTACACCAGTCAACTCTAAAACTTTCATTCAAACTCTGCCTTTGTCTTCTAACTCTGAATCGAGGGAGGGGCCGCTCCCATTTGGCCACCTGGCACAAAGCCCCCTTTCTGTAGCTTTTCTAAGAGCTCATCACTTTCCTTTGAGAATTGTAGCATTAGAAGGATCTCTGAGGGTCATCTAGTCCAACCCCCCGCAAGGCAGGAATCCCAACTAAAGCATCCACAACAGGTGACTATCCAATCTCTGCTTCAAAACAGGCTTGGATTATATTTCAACCCTTCCTGGAGCCAGGGGTTCAGAAGAGTTGAATAAATCTTAGCACATTCTGGACTCAGGAATTTAGGGGAGTATGTTGCCCACAAAATCATAGCAATATACAATGGTACCTTTGGTTACGTACTTAATTCATTCCGGAGGTCTGTTCTTAACCTGAAACGGTTCTTAACCTGAGGTACCACTTTAGCTAATGGGGCCTCCCGCCACCGCGCAATTTCTGCTCTCATTCTGAGGTAAAGTTCTTAACCTGAAGTACTACTTCCGGGTTAGTGGAGTCTGTAACCCAACGTGTTTGTAACCCGAGGTACCACTGTGCTACTAAGTCTCTGCTTACTAGAATTTGAATTCTGAATATACAACTGCTGAGCTTATCAGAGTAAGAGTTTCATTAAACCACCACGGAAAACACGTTCTTAATAGTGTGTGCTATAAAAGCTTCATTTGAGTTACATAAAAAGGTAAACTGACCTATTCTTGCCTTTAATTTTGTGCATATATATATGCTGATGTTTCCTTTTTCTAAATCACAGCTGCAGCAGTTAGTTATGCAAATTAGTCCTTTTTTCTGGAACACACTTTAAATGGTGTTATCATCACAGCTATGTGGCATGTCAGTTTCTGCCAGTATTTAACTCTGTTCCTGTAAACAGTGCTTTGCTAATCTTCTAAAGGCAAAAAAATCTATCTAATCCTAAAGCAAAGTAAACATAGTTGGGATGTGGGGAAGGATGCAATCAGAAATAACTAAAGAAACCTGCTTCTGTTTTGTTTCACTTGTCCACCAAAGAAGCTGCATGTATTTGGTGATTTTAATCAAATTTGGTTATTTTAATTTCATGTCTGAACTCTGATTCTCAAGGTGGACATTATGTATCAATCAAGGCCAGATAACAATAGCACATTACCAACTGCAGTTAAGAGCAATGATTTCATTAGCCTGACAACAACAGGGTGAGTAGACTGAAAAATAGGGAGCTGTCTAAGACCACCCATCAAGTTCTGGGCACATTTGAGATTTGGAAATAGATTGCATTTTTGGTCTGTACTGCCTGTTACAGAATGTAGCTATTTCATCCGATATCTCAGGGTTATACATTCCACAGAATAAAATGGTAAAGATTTTTCCTGAACTGTAACACTGCAGAATAAAGATGTAGATTTCATGTTTCAGTGCTCCCTGTGGCGGGGGGGGGGGGGAGAGGCGAGTATTCTAGCATATTGAAAAATAATGCAACAGATAGACGGCTAGGCTCAACCTTTATTCTTTGAATTGCTCAAGGAATAAGCAGCTGTGTTAGTTTGGTACAGCAAAAACAACTATGAGACATGTGACACCTTAAAAAGACTTACGGGTTAATTTTGGAGCCTGAGGCCCACTCTGTCAGATGAATCATGCTGATATTCTACGTGTGCGGTGAGGAGATGTGCATGCCTGTCTGGGAGAGAACTGACAAGCAGCCAATGGCAAACAATGCCTAACCTGCAGCTTCAAGTGGTATACGGCCATACCTCCGTTTAAGTACGCCTCGGTTTGAGTACTTTCAGTTGAAGTACTCCACGGACCCGTCTGGAACAGATTAATCCACGTTCCATTACTTTCAGTGGGAAAATAAAAAAATTCCTTCAGTAGCACCTTAAAGACCAACTAAGTTTTTATTTTGGTATGAGTATGCATGCACACGATAGCTCATACCAAAATAAAAACTTAGTTGGTCTTTAAGGTGCTACTGAATGATTTTTTTTTATTTTGCTTCGACTCAGACCAACACGGCTACCTGCCTGTTTCAGTAGGAAAGTTCGCGTCAGGTTAAGTACGGACTTCCAGAACCAATTACACTCATACTTTGGGTTAAGTACGCTTCAGGTTGAGTACTCCGTGGACCCGTCTGGAATGGATTAATCTACTTTCCATTACTTTCAATGGGAAAGTTCGCTTCACGTTAAGTACACTTCAGTTTAAGTACTCCGCGGACCGTCTGGAACAGATTAATCCACTTTCCATTACTTTCAATGGGAAAGTTCGCTTCGGGTTAAGTACACTTCAGATTAAGTACAGATTATGTACTTAAACCGAGGTGCCACTGTATTCGGTGGCAGGGGGGCGGGGAGAGGGAATTTACCACCTGATTCTCTTGGGCATATAAACAGCAGCAAATATCAAATACAATGACCCACTGTAGTTTGATCCAGACTGAACTGCTTCAGATAGCAACTGGGGAATCACACACACACACACACACACACACAACCTTTCATTTTCTCCAGCAGAATGTTTCTATATGTTATTAGATGCAGAAAGAAATTACACATGCGGTCTATTTCGGTACAGCACAGTAGCAGTAATTTTACTGTGAAGTTAAGGATTCCGAGCCATTCCGAGTTCTCTCTTCTCCCCCACCATCCAATTCAATTGTCTGGGCTAGGTTTGTTTTGTTTTAGCATCTTCATGGTTGAGTTTATATAAAGATTAATGGCTATGAAAAGCTTGGGCAAATTCACTTCTACAAACATTGAATAGCAAGCAAGTTGGGAGTTTAAGACACCATCCTGTAATAATTTGGGCTACATTTATGGAAACAGCTCTTCCACAGAAATGGAAGCTCTCCATCATGGGCTCTCACTTAGATGGTCACACTTGGAAGTGAAAGGCACTGGCCAGTATTTTTATTAAGGTACTACGGATACGGTTCTCAAGTATATAAATCTTTTGGGAACGTTCATCTGTGGCAGCAAGGTGTATTCTTGCTTCTCTCCCCTGCTGTTACAGCTCATCTCTGGTGTGATTAATCAGACCCCACAGATCATCTTCTGATATGTGCATACCAAAAACTCCCGAGTAAAGTTAAGGAGAGTTTTATAATACCGTTACGCAACCGGATTGACAGAAACTGCCAGACCTCTGAGAAGAGGCGCTTGGCAGCTCCATCATTCTTTAATTTAGTTTCCATTAGCAAACAGGCACAATGAAGGGTAGAAGGAAAATCACGGCATGCTTTGAGTCAGGTTGCCGCCTTTGTGGGTGAAAACCTGCCATTTGCTTTTCTCATGTGCTCAAAAGGGCTAACTTGTGCTATTCCCTTTCGTGCACACTTTGCTAAACACTTGTCACCATTTGTGCATGCACACTTCTCATACCAAAATATAAACTTAGTTGGTCTTTAAGGTGCTACTGAAGGAATTTTTTTATTTTGCTTCGACTCAGACCAACACGGCTACCTACCTGTAACTACCTTATTTGATGTTTGACATTGTTTTGAGAAAGTGAGGTATTGGGAGAAGATGGTTAACAAATAATCTGCATGTAGCTAGTGATCTGCATGTCGTCAGTTGGGCAAACCTCACAGGTTAGCTATCTATAAATTGGATGGTTGTGGGCAGAGATTATTATTTTTAGAAGCTCGTGCACGGATTGACAGCCATGGACTGAAGGCTCAGGAATAGGGTTCAGGGTGTTGGGAGAGTCTGTGGCAGACGGAAGTCAAGCTGGTGCAGGAGTTTTGGGTGTCTGCCCCTCCTGTTGTGAGAAGCTCCCCTCCTGCCACCGACTCCCAGAACCAGAAGAGGCATGAAAAGGTAGGAGCAAAGACAGGCTCCATGCAGGCACAGTCTCTGATTGCATTCAAACATTCAATCCCCAGTCGCAGTGTGAAATGGCGACAAGCAACAAAGACAGCAGCTTGAAGGTTGTGTTTGGGCTGTTGCAGAGAGCAATGCAGTTCTTTTGCTCAAGACCTGTTACTCAAATCTCTCAAGTCCTTTTCAAAATTTCCGTGCACATTTCTGCTCCAGTCTAAGACGGCCATCACCACCCATTATTTTGACTTGATTGTCCCCATTTGTTGTTGGGTCAGACCTGCCTTATTGCTATGGCTACATGATTAAAATCTATCAAGACTCTATTCACAGAGCACAGCAATTAAAAGGAATGCCGCCTCAATTTGACATCAGGCATGCAAGACTATCAAATGTGCTTTAATTATACAGTATTTGAATTTTTCTTATTTTAAAGTATCGCTGCCTATGGTGATCCTTTCATCCAAATAAACCAATGAATCACAGAAAGACAGTAGTTAGATTCATTGAAAGAAAGTGGGAGTTGAGGTCAAAATAAACCTTCCCGGTTTAAATAAATTAACTTCAGGCTCATACAGGTAAATTACTGACTTCAGAATCCCACCCAGCAAGTTACCTTAATGTGACGTATTAAATTGATTTTGCTTTTTCCGGGAGGTTTCTTCCGAACACTTCTGTTAAAGGATGATCAGCACCTGTAGTACTGATATAACTGACATGAATTTTGATTTTAGAGTTAAGTGTATAATGCTATTGACCTACAGTTCAGCCTCTTAGTACCTTCTGGTCTGTGTGTGTGGTGTTAGCTGCCCAAGCTCCTCCCTCTCTTTTCTTCTCTCATTACCATGCCTTTTCTGACTCATACCAACCTTCCTGTTCCTTGTTGTTGTTGTTGTTGTTGTTGTTATTTCAGCTTGTGATCTTGCTCTGTTAAGAAGAAGAAGAAGAAGAAGAAGAAGAAGAAGAAGAAGAAGAAGAAGAAGAAGAAGAAGAAGAAGAAGAAGCCATTGCTAATGGCTTCCTATTAGCCATTCTCCACCTGGCTGCAGAGCACAGAGGTTTCTTTTTTAATAATTGTTATTAATTATCTTTTTCTCATAACAAATATCCATTATCAATAAGATTCATTTTCCAGTCCCCCCCCCTGTTGACTTATCTCAGCTTCTATTTCTGGTTTGTTACATAAAATGTTACATTCTGCTGTTTATATATAATAATATTTTGTCAACTTGTTAAGTCTTCCTGTTCTTTGTAATTAAGATTGTAAAAGTTTATTTAAATCCTGCCATTGAATCCATGTTTTTTTTTGTTTCTGCAGATTAGTTGTAAAAGGTTCCCATTCTTTTCCAAAGTCGCTATTGCCCTTTCCTCGCAATTTGTCCGTTAACTTTGCTAACTCTGCGTAGTTCATCCATTTTTCTTGCCATTGTTCTTTTGATGGTATTTCTCCAGGCTTCCTATTTTGCGCTATTAAAATTCTTGCTGCTGCTGTAGCATACATGAATAATGTCTGTTTCTCTTTCAGAATATCTTGTCCTAGAACACCTAGCAAAAAGGCCTCTGGTTTTTTTTTACTTTAAACTTCTTCTTTTTTCAATTCATTATAAATCATTTCCCAAAATTTCTTAATAATCTTACAATCCCACCACATATGATAAAATGTACCTTCCCCTTCTTTGCATCTCCAACAGTTCTTTTGTTCTGTTTTATACATTTTTGCCAAATTTTTTGGTGTGACATACCACCTGTATATTACCTTCATATAGTTCTCTTTTTGAGCAATATACAATCCATAAATTTCAAATTGACTTTCCAAAGCCTTATCCGGTCTTCAGATTGCATGTTATGACCTATTTCCTGTGCCCACTTAATCATTACCGATTTAACTCTGAAGTTAAAGCAGAGCACAGAGGTTTCGAAGCCCTTGGTAATCATTCAGAAAGATGCTTATTCTCCGTGCAAGTCTGAAGCAGAGGCAGGAGCCGCAATTACACTTTCCACCAATGCCAATCCAACGACAAAAGAAAGCCCATGGCACAGATGCGCTTAACTGAAGGAGAAAAGCTTATTTCATTCACATTGTGTTGTTAAGATGCTAACAAACCAATGAAAATGTGGAGAAGCGTGTCCACTCAGTGCCAAAGCAACAACTCAAGATAATGGCTGGATATTTCGCATCATATTATACACCACTAGTGTTATTCAGCCCGTTTAATAAACGGGCGCTAGAACATTCGGCCTTTTTCGGCGGTGGTGACGCGTGGGGAGCCCAGCTGGCCCCTCCCACAGCTGCTGCTTCGTTGGGGCGCTCCACTGAGCCCAGCTGGCCAGCGGGTGCCCAGGAGAATGCCGTGATTCTTCTGAGGACTGCGAGGGAAACGGTAGGCAGAGGGGTGGGGGTGGGGAGAACGTGTGTGTGTGTGTGTGTGTGTGTGTGTGTGTGTGTGTGTGCGTCAAGTCTCTGCGTCCAATCCCTGTGTCCATGGGGCACATGCGCAGTAGCGCGGACACAGGGACACAGGGACTGGACGCAGAGACACTTGCACTTTATTATATAGGATTGCTATGGTCTATGAACTCAAACCCTAGCCACAGAAGGTCACCGCAAATGATTTTCTAGTTCACAATAGAATCACTAAGGACAAACGGTGTGTTCCTTACAAAGCCTTTCCCCTCTGATGCTTCCCTAATGTTTGCATGCACATGCGGAACATGCATGCTCATGCATGCACAGAAAGGTGCACTTAGCTATCCCGTGAGAGCGAGGGTGCGGCCAGATGGGACACAATCGTAACCACATTAAGCCCCGCTGATCTGAACAGGAGAATTAAGAGCATGCATAAATCTTCTCCATTGAAATAAATACACCGCACTCAGGTTGGTTCATAGCTGAACCATATTGGCAGACTAGAGGTAAAAGGTAAAGGAGCCCTGGGTGGTTAAAATCCAGTCAAAGGCAACTATGGGGTTGTGGAGCTCATCTCGCTTTCAGGCCGAGGGAGCTGGCGTTTGTTCACATACAGCTTTCCGGGTCATGTGGCCAGCAGGACTAAACCGCTTCTGGCGCAATGGAACACCGTGATGGAAACCAGAGTGCACGGAAATGCCGTTTGCCTTCCTGCCGCAGCAGTACCTATTTATCTACTCGCACTGATATGCTTTCGAACTGCTACGTTGGCAGCAGCTGGGACAGAGCAATGGGAACTCACCCCTTCACGGGGATCCAAACCGCCGACCTTCTGATCAGCAAGCCCAAGAGACTCAGTGCTTTAGACCACAGCACCACCCGCGTCCCATCGGCAGACTAGATATACTGTTTGGTAAACGGCAGCAGATACCTAACTTGTTCATGCCCTGCTTGTGAGCTTCCTTATCAACTGCAGATGGGCAGAGAATGCTGGCCATTCTTATTTGACACACAAACCAAGCATGCCCTAGCAATCAATCAATCATAGGAAGTGTTAGCTTTGCAGTAAGAGTCTAGAATCAAAATTGACAAGATTTGCATAGCTGCCAAGTTCTCCCTTTTTTTAAGGGAAATTACCTTATGCTGTTGCGGGACCCAGGTGGCACTGTGGTTAAACCACTGAGCCTAGGGCTTGCTGATCAGAAGGTCAGCGGTTCGAATCCCTGTGACGGGGTGAGCTCCCGTTGCTTGGTCCCAGCTCCTGCCAACCTAGCAGTTCGAAAGCACGTCAAAATGCAAGTAGATAAATAGGAACCGCTACAGCGGGAAGGTAAACGGCGTTTCCATGTGCTGCTCTGGTTTGCCAGAAGCGGCTTTGTCATGCTGGCCACATGACCTGGAAGCTATACGCCGGCTCCCTCGGCCAATAATGCGAGATGAGCGCGCAACCCCAGTGTCGGTCACGACTGGACCTAATGGTCAGGGGTCCCTTTACCTTTACCTTTTTACCTTATGCTGAATAGGCTTCCTCGCGAGAAAAGGGAAAACGTGGCAGCTATGCAAGATTTGTTTAAATCCACATGGCAAACATCACAAGACTATCAGAAGCAACCCATTGTCAGTGACTTATAGAGTTGACCAACTCCCACCCAAACTATTTGATTTCTGCTCCCAGTTCAAAACATCTTAATATGAAACATCTTAGAACTTAACTGATTTTTTTGTTCTGCATCAAACTATCTGCCGACTTTCAGATGAATAACACTGATTCCTCTGACAAATGCTTAATGATGCAATTTCAGTACTAATTTGAATTTGCCTCTTAAAAGCAAACTGATTAGACTTTCATGACTGCCAGTTTCAGAACTGACAATTACAGTGTTGCCCTAATGTATCAAAGGATGGTAGGGTATCATTTAATAATACAGTGGAACCTCGGTTTATGAACACCTCGGTTTATGAATTTTCGGTTTATGAACGCCACAGACCCATCTGGAACGGATTAATTCATTTTCCATTACTTTCAATGGGAAAGTTTGCTTCAGTTTATGAACGCTTCAGTTTAAGTACTCCGCGGACCCGTCTGGAACGGATTAATCTACTTTCCATTACTTTCAATGGGAAAGTTCCCTTCAGTTTATGAACGCTTACTCCGCGGACCGTCTGGAACGGATTAATTCACTTTCCATTACTTTCAATGGGAAAGTTCGCTTCAGTTTATGAACGCTTCAGTTTATGAACAGACTTCCGGAACCAATTGTGTTCATAAACCGAGGTACCACTGTACAAGTTAGTTTTCATTGGGGAACTAGTTTTCCTTCCGGCATCACAATACTCAGTTTATGTCGCAGTTGGCAGAAAGACATTGGTGCCTGATCCAGGAAGAAGTCACTGATACAGCCTCCTTTTCTGTAAGTTTGACCATAAAGACAATTCTTTAAATAGCACAGTTATGGCATGCATCCTATTAGTCATATCACCTCGTGAAGATTAATTTGGCATGATTACAGTGAAGATGAGACAAGGAGACAAGTAAGGATGGTGGAGGAAGACATAATTCTGACCAGGTTCCTGTAAGAAGCTTGTTAAACTTCAGGTCAAATTCAATTAGTATTTAAAACAAAAAAACAAAAAAAAATATCCATCATGTTGGAATTATGATGCCAATATATTATGGTTTAATAAGATATTGTTTAATATGGAATAAAAGCTTATAGATATTTAACATGGAATAAAAGCTGATAGATGAGATTTCCAAACTTCCAATCTATTTCTGAAATTACTTGTGTCTTACGTGCCTACTGCCAGATCCTTCACAGTCTTCACATTCTCCTTATCAGCCAACTTTTCGGAAGTTTTTGCCCCCTTTTTATCAAGCTCCTGCAGAGAAACCCTTTCCGGCACTTTCCAAGCATACCACAATCAGCCTTAGCAACTTGATGCTTCTGCTTCTACCAATACAGATGACATCTGCATTTGTAACTCTAATCAGAAGATTACAATCAGATGCAAACTCAGGAAGCTTTGAAGATGATCACACTTGTTGTTCACACTGAGATACTAGAATACAGCTTTGTGCATTATCATTTTTTATTTTAAAAACTTTCCTTTGGATTTGGCTCCTTATCCCAAAGGAGAATCAAATATACCTACAAACTATGTCCCTAACCCGTACAACTTCATATTTGCCTACAATATAGGGCAGAGTC
Source organism: Zootoca vivipara (assembly GCF_965207765.1). Taxonomy (NCBI): domain Eukaryota; kingdom Metazoa; phylum Chordata; class Lepidosauria; order Squamata; family Lacertidae; genus Zootoca; species Zootoca vivipara. The sequence goes on along the minus strand of NC_142583.1, from coordinate 10,926,983 downwards.
CCCAAACTAAGGCCCGGGGGCCGGATGCGGCCCAATCACCTTCTAAATCCGGCCCGCGGACGGTCCAGGAATCAGCATTTTTTACATGAGTAGAATGTGTCCTTTTCTTTGAAAGGCACCTCTGGCTTATTTGTGGGGCCTGCCTGGTGTTTTTACATGAGTAGAATGTGTCCTTTTATTTAAAATGCATCTCTGGGTTATTTGTGGGGCATAGGAATTCGTTCATATTTTTCTTCAAAATGTAGTCTGGCCCCCCACAAGGTCTGAGGGACAGTGGACCAGCCCCATGCTGAAAAAGTTTGCTGACCCCTGATATAGGGCATGGTGTACCAATTCCTTCATTCTATGGGACTAAATTAGTCAACAAACTGTTTTCCCCACCTTAGCATGAGGGAAAAAAAGGTCTGCATTTTTAAATTGGAAACTCTGCAGGGGCTTTTGACAGGTGGGTGAAACAACCTGCCTGTCAATCATGTGGCATCATAATGATGTAATGGGATTGATAGGCAGCTACCCTGCCCACCTGTCAAATGTGGCCCATAAGGTTGACCCTGATAATTCATTCATTTCAATTATTAAATTTATATACTGGCTGTCATCAAAAGTCCGCAGGGCCTTCATCAAAAGACCGCAGTTTACAAAACAATTATATGAATTAGAGGGATACAATTTTAATAAGAAAAAAATACATAAGAAGAAACAGATTCTAAGAACAACAGCATATAAACAAAGGAGAAAATCAGCAAAAGGGGAAACACAGAGACTGTGCACAGATACAAAATATTCTCTTAATCCCAACTCCCCTTAGAAAATGGCAGACCTTCCCAGCTCTCATCTTCCCCCCTCTCTCTCTTTAATAATTTTTATTAAGGTTTTGAAAAAGTTTATGCATATAAAACAAGACCATTCCAAACAATAAAATACAGAGTTCCTTCGAACCCTTAGACCTCCTTCCCTCCCTCCACGGGTTCCATATTTAGATTTAAGTTTACTTCATCTTTTATCCTTATCCATCTATTATATAACCATAATTACCACAAATTATTCCATATTATTATTACTATTATTATTATTATTAATACCCCGCCCTTCCCAGTCAAGACCGGGCTCAGGTTGGCTAGCAACAAGAATATCAACACAAGCATAAAAGAAACAATTCAATTAAATACAATGTTAAAATTCAATTTTAAAATGTTAAAATTACAAGTGTCATTACATCCCTACCAAAGATTTTAACTGTTTACAGTGGTCTTTTAAATGAATTACAAATTTACTCCTGTCTTTGGAAAATACTTGATCTTCCTGGTTTCAGATCTTCCCTGTCAGTTTCGCCATCTCCGCATACTCCGTCAGTTTCATCTGCCATTCTTCTTTTGTTGGTGCTTCTCCTTCCTTCCATCTCTGGGCTAGTAGCCCAGATGACAAGGAAATATCATCTTTCCTCTCTCAATCCTTTATGCCTTGAGTGTCTATTTCTCCTGTCCCCTCCATGTCTCAACAAACAAGTTGACTAACCGAGGGCTTCCAGGGCGGCAGTGAAATCAACCCAGGTGTGGATATGGCAGAGTCTCTAGATTCCCAGACGACTCCAAGTCAGCTCCCTTGGTACATCACCATGGCACTGTCTCAAGCAGCCCTTCACTCTTCATACCTGGTGGAGGGGGTACAGGTGATTGCAAGGTCTCAATCTAATACAGCCTCCCTCCAAACACATGCCTTTCCCTGGTTCCCCATCCCTTCCCTAAGCAATGACCAGTTATAGAAGTTGAGGGCAGTTAACAGGCCCGGCTCGCCCATTGACTCTAGTGGCGCAATGCACCACGGCGCCTGGGCGATCAGGGGGCGCTGAGGGGCGCCCCAGCAAGTGGGGGAGCTTCGCGGCAGCCTCCCTTTTCCCTCCACCAGCCGCGCCACGAGAGCAGGGAGGGAAGCGAGCGGAACAGGGGCACTAGGACCCTGTTCCGCTCTGCAGCGCCAGGGTCAACCCTCACCCCGGCGCTGCGTTTCATTGGTAGAGGTGACACCACATGGCAGCACCTCTACCAATGAAACGCAGCACCCTGTTGGCGGGAAGGAACCTGGTGTGGCCCGGCCTGCCCAGGCACCCCGCTCCACTGGGAGAAGGGAGGAAGGCCGCGCGGAGCAGCGGCGCCCCCTCCCCCACTCAATCCGGTGGCATCGGACAGGCAGGCGGCCTCCGGCACAGCGCGGCCCTGCTGTGAGGTGCGGGGGCCGCCGTGAGGCTCCCGCCGCCAGGCACGCCAGGTAAGAGTTTTCCTTTTTTTAAGAGTGGGGGAGGTGCCCGAGGGATCCCTGCACCAGGGCGCCCGATGACCTTAAGATGGCCCTGGCAGTTAACTGTGACGTTTACCCCCAAATTTTAGAAACAACTCGTAACTCGCTTTTTCGAAACAGACCCTTCTTTCCACTCAATTATGAGAATTCAATTATTTTAGAAGATAAGCATTCTTGAAGGCACTACACAGTAAACAATTAGGATTCACCTCATTCTACTAAGTCACTTGCCGGCATGAGATGTTTCATCCTTGTAAATTAGACGCTTTCTGCATGAATGAATTACATAGAAATCATTAATAACCATTCAAGCACAGAACTGTCAGGAAATGATTTGTGAGTTATGACTCCATCACACCAGGCTCATTTGCACACTTGTTCATTAAAATTTCACGGAAAGGACAATGAAAATTCTAGATAAACTGAGAAACACCAGGCTTCACACTTTCTCTACCTAAGCCTGTCATAATCTCCTCTCAGATATTTAATTTGAAAGGTAAGGGTCATTTCTAAGAAAATGACAAAGAACTGGTTATAAACATGTGTGAGACCATGGCTCCTCTTCTGCAAGGGGCTGTACTTCAGGACAGGGGTTTTGTGAAAGAAGAGTCAGTATATTATTATTATTATTATTATTATTATTATTATTATTATTATTAATTTTATATACCACCCTTCATCAGAAGATCCCAGGGTGGTGTACAACATTAAAAACACATTACAGAACATCAATGATAAAACCAATAACAACAATAACAATAACAATAATAATAATAATAATAATAATAATTTTTTATTTATACCCTGCCCTCCCCAGTCAAAACCAGGCTAAGGGCAGCTCACACTAATAAAATTACAATAAAACATAAAAAGCAATTAATTAAAATACAATATTAAAATTTAAAATGCAGCCTCATTTTAAGTAGTCCATAAATCCAAGCCATGAGGGAGGAAAACACAGGGGTCAGACTAAGTCCAACCCAAAGGCCAGGTGGAACAGCTCTGTGTTGCAGGCCCTGCGGAAAGATGACAAATCCCGCAGGGCCCTGGTCTCCTGTGAAAGAGCGTTCCACCAAGTTGGGGCCAATACTGAAAAGGCCCTGGCCCTAGTAGAGGCCAATCTAGCCACCTTATGACTCGGGATCTCCAGAATATTGTTGTTTGTGGACCTTAAGGTCCTCCGCGGGGCATATCAGGAGAGGCGGTCCCGTAGGTATGAGGGTCCCAAGCCGCATAGGGCTTTAAAGGTCAAAACCAGCACCTTAAACCTGATCCTGTACTCTACCGGGAGCCAGTGCAGCTGGTAAAGCACTGGATGAATGTGATCTCAACCCCCTTGGCCAGAATTACCCCAGCAACCGAGGGATCTAATTGGGTTGTTGTGGCTATCCAAATGATCCCACCCACACAAACGGTTACGACGGTCTTAGTGATCTCACCGCAACGCGTGCCCTCCGTGATGAAGACACGATATCACAAAAAGCAGCAAGTCTTAGGCTGGGGAAAATAATACACATGCTTTTTCATTTCATCATTCATTGGTGGTGGGATTGTAAAATAAGGCTTCAATCCTAACCACACTTTTTAGGGCAGGGTGGGAAACTTCCAGCAGTCCAGAAGGTGCTGAACTGTAATTCCCATTGCCACTGACAATTGGTCATGCTTGATAAGGCTGATGGGAGCTGTAGTTCAGCAACATTTGGAAGGTTGCCCTGCTCTAAGGTACAGATCCTATTGAACTCTAATTTCTAATTACAAATTATTGTGAATTTTGTATTACTTGCAAACCATAGCTGTCAAGTTTTGCCTTTTCTCGTGAGGAAGCCTATTCAGCATAAGGGAATTTCCCTTAAAAAAAGGGAGAACTTGACAGCTATGTTGCAAGCAAGCAGGTATGTGTAGCAGGTATCATAATCTTTGGCTCATTTCAGATATCCTGTAATCAGGAACGGAACAAAACAGTCACACAATGCACTGTTAATAAGTTATACCTAAAAGTCTAAATACAAATTGTGGTTTGTCACAGTATCTCTTACAAAAAGGCGTCCTCTGATTTATCTGGGATATATTAAGATTATTAAAAAGCATACAGATGCAGTAGTCAGAGTAGTAGTATTTACACTACTCTGTACAACACTGTCAGCAGCATAATCCTAACCATCTCTAATCAGAAGTTAGTCCTACTTAATTCAATGGGGTTTACTCTCAGGTAAGTGAGATATGCAGATGACACAACCTTGATGGCAGAAAGTGAGGAGGAATTAAAGAACCTTTTAATGAGGGTGAAAGAGGAGAGCGCAAAATATGGTCTGAAGCTCAACATCAAAAAAACCAAGATCATGGCCACTGGTCCCATCACCTCCTGGCAAATAGAAGGGGAAGAAATGGAGGCAGTGAGAGATTTTACTTTCTTGGGCTCCATGATCACGGCAGATGGTGACAGCAGTCACAAAATTAAAAGACGCCTGCTTCTTGGGAGAAAAGCAATGACAAACCTAGACAGCATCTTAAAAAGCAGAGACATCACCTTGCCTACAAAGGTCCGTATAGTTAAAGCTATGGTTTTCCCAGTAGTGATGTATGGAACTGAGAGCTGGACCATAAAGAAGGCTGATCGCCGAAGAATTGATGCTTTTGAATTATGGTGCTGGAGGAGACTCTTGAGAGTCCCATGGACTGCAAGAAGATCAAACCTATCCATTCTTAAGGAAATCAGCCCTGAGTGCTCCCTGGAAGGACAGATCGTGAAGCTGAGGCTCCAATACTTTGGCCACCTCATGAGAAGAGAAGAATCTTTGGAAAAGACCTTGATGTTGGGAAAGATGGAGGGCACTAGGAGAAGGGGACGTCAGAGGACGAGATGGTTGGACAGTGTTCTCGAAGCTACGAACATGAGTTTGACCAAACTGCGGGAGGCAGTGGAAGACAGGAGTGCCTGGCGTGCTATGGTCCATGGGGTCACGAAGAGTCCGACACGACTAAACGACTAAACAACAACAACAAGTGAGATTAGGACTGCAGCCTTAGACTATAAGGTTCTCGGGACAGAAAACTGCATTTTTGTTTACATTACTCTGCAAAGCGCCATGCATGTTGTAGATGCTCTTCAAATAACAAGACACTGTAGTCTTTTAAAATTGTGTTTCCTTATGCATTCATCTACAGATTGGAAACCAACACTAACCTGGCACATTCCTATTTCCTATTTTAAACTCAGTCCCAATTGAGTGGGATTTTTATTGAATGCCAATATTATTTTCTTGGGGGGGGGCATTTTTATAAACAGCCATTTTAGCCTTAGGAGACGGAATGCATCTCTCCCCCCCCCCATATAAGCCTTCAGAAAAGGAGATAATTCTTGCTGGCTTTTCTGCTAACATGCCCAAATGGATAAACATCAGTTGACAGCACTTACAATGTTTTGAGTTTGGTGGGGAGCAAACCGTGTTCTCCTTCATGGAGAGCACGTGTTGCGGTGGGGTCTGACAAGACACCCCTCTGTTGCTGGGCAGGATCATTTAGATGGCCATGACTGTGATTGGGTTATTCTGGGTTGTTGGGGGAGATTTCAGTGTTGCCAATTTTGATGGACAGCCCAGAGGGCTATACATTCTCTGCACGCAGTGTTGAGCTTCCTCTTTTCGCTGCGTGTATCGGATCACCCGCCCGCCCTCCCTATACTTATGGCTTTGCGTTTGACCTTGCTATGCTTGTCATGGGGTCGTCTGCTTTTGGGGCAGTGGCCTGGTAGGAATTTTGTCCATTTGGCTGATTGGCTGGTGCCATTTGGTTTTCGCCTACTGCATAGCAAATCGTCACAACTTGTAAGGTTGGGGTTAGGCATTGGTTTAAAAATTGGTTGGTGGAGGGGTATGGAGGGGTATGAATTGGGTATGCCTACCCCTCCAATGCTGCTGCTGCGCAGGGAATTCCATTAAAGCAATCCAGGCAGGGGCTCACCATGCTTTTGTCCATATCCCTGGCAAGGGGATAGGGCCATGCAAGAGCCCCTGGGAGCATTAGGAGAGAGGTGAAGGGTCTGACGCCCACCTCCATTCTCTCCCCAAAATGTTTTCCCTTTACTGACTTCCGCAGGCGGGTGGATGTCAGTTCTGTTCCTGGGCTGGGACAGAGAAGCAGACACGGAGCAATGGATTCAAACTACAAGAAAGAAGATTCCACCTAAACGTTAGGAAGATCTTCCTGACAGTAAGAGCTGTTCGGCAGTGAAATTTGCTGCCAAGGAGTACGGTGGAGTCTCCTTCTTTGGAGGTCTTTAAGCGGAGGCTTGACGGCCATATGTCAGGAATGCTTTGATGGTGTTTCCTGCTTGGCAGGGGTTGGACTGGATGGCCCTTGTGGTCTCTTCCAACTCTATGATTCTATGGTGCATGCTCTAGTTATCTCCCGCTTGGACTACTGCAATGCGCTTTATGTGGGGCTACCTTTGAAGGTGACCCAGAAACTACAACTAATCCAGTATGCAGCAGCTAGACTGATGACTGGGAGTGGCCACCGAGACCACATAACACTGGTCCTGAAAGACCTACGTTGGGTCTTATTACATTTCTGAGCGCAATTCAAAGTGTTGGTGCTAACCTTTAAAGCCCTAAACGGCCTCGGCCCAGTATACCTGAAGGAGCGTCTCCACCCCCATCGTTCAGCCTGGACGCTGAGGCCCAGCTCCAAGGGCCTTCTGGCGGTTCCCTCACTGTGAGAAGTAAGGTTACAAGGAACCAGGCAGAGCGCCTTCTCGGTGGTGGCACCCTTCCATCAGATGTCAAGGAAATAAACAACTATCTGACTTTTAGAAGACATCTGTTTAGGGAAATTTTTAATGATTGATGTTTTAACGTGTTTTTAATATTCTGATGGGGTATAAATGTTATCGTTGTTGTTGTTGTTGTTGTTGTTGTTGTTGTATCATAAAGACATCATAGTCTCCACTGACCTTGTTCCAAAAGAAAACATGAACCCTCGGTGGGTGCCTGAAGTCCCTGAAATCTCTCACAGCTTGAAGACTGGGGTGTGTGCAACAATATTCTGCACTTCTTTCCCTTGCAGAGGTTGGCTCTACCTCTTTGTTGGCACTGCCTCTAACACACACAAATCCCAGGTTTGCAACTTTTATTTTTCTTTGACAGCTGTTCGCTTGGGGAAGCAACCCCGCCAGAGCAAGTGAGTGCAAGCCACCTGAACTTCTGCAGTTTGGGAGACTTGTGTTCGAATCGATCCTTAGACACCACCTCAATTCCTAACAAATCAGCGAGCAACTGGAGTTAGAGAACTACGTGATAAAGAAAGGACGGCACCCTGCAGATTATTGACATGGAGGGAGAAAAGTCAGAGAATCCCTGAGACTACCTGAACTGAACCAGTTTGCCACAATGCAAAATATCCTTGGCGACATGGCAAAAGTCACGAAACTTCACAAGCAGACTTAAGTGTCAAAGCACAGTCTCCAGCTGACTGCCTTCTCTATTACGGGCGGTCCAGTTTAATTTAACACTAATGTTCAAGATACCTATGGTTACCATATTAAAAGTATCAGAAAAGCAAGGGCACATAATGTAGTTCACTTTAACCTTACTTTGGCAGATGTAAATCATTCTATCAAACCATGCATTAAAAAATGGCACTCAAAAGTCATATTGCTTTTTTGTAAAGTGTCAGAGCACAGAAGGAGCTATATGATAAATAAGCACTCTTGCAAAGTCATACAGAAAAAATATGTAATAAAAAAAACCTGGAGAAATAAGCATTTTTAAAAGGATATGTGATAAGAGAAATTCTGACTAAATTTAACAACAGGGATTATAGTAACAGCTGCTAAACACACACTTTCAAAAAAAACAAATCTAGTGTTCATTTTATGTTGTCCAAATCTATTGCTAGAAAATGTATTTATATAATTAGTTGCAAAAATCAGAGAGTCAGCAATTTAAGTGCAGTACTAAGCTGAAGAAGGAAAAAACGAAAAAATGTCCCCTGCTCTTTAGTAGCGGCAGAAAAGCTATGCCAACGTTATATGCATTTTACGTCAGCAACAGCTTTCAGATACTCCTGTATCATCTGGCCTTTACTGTAATAAATTCAAGAAAATACCAGAAAACAGTTACGGTCATTGTACTTGACATTTATTTTTAAGTACGGATACAATTAATGTTTCCTGATCCTCTGGACCTCTGCCACACAAGACAGTTCAAAGGTAAACAGATCTGCTTCCCTGATGTCTTCTGCGTACCCGAATGAGAGCCACCATTAAAGGCTTTGTGCAAAGTGATGGTTTGATTGAAACACAACAGGATCTGGAGATGAAATTCCTGTTTTGGCTGTGAATGGGGAAGGACATGTGGATCCAGAATTGGCCTCCACAGTCACTTGCGGACTCACTTTTAAAACCGTGTTTATGGAAGACAATATTCCTCGGCTAGGAGTGATCGCCAAAGAGAGAGTGGGGTGGGTGGGGTGTCAACTCTTGTGCTTTCCCTGCCTGAGCCATCTGCTTCACTCCGTCTAATGGGTGTGCCGGCTGTGACACAGAGAACTTTAGAGCCCCAAAAGCTCTAAAGCTCCTCAGGCAAGAGAGGAATCCAAAGGGGTGTACAAACACGGCATGCCATAGTTATAAATACAGTGGAACCTCGGTTTACGAACACCTCGGTTTACGAATTTTCGGTTTACGAACACTGCGGACCCATCTGGAACGGTTTAATTCACTTTCCATTACTTTCAATGGGAAAATTCGCTTCAGTTTATGAACGCTTCAGTTTATGAACAGACTTCCGGAACCAATTACACCCATGCTTCGGGTTAAGTACGCTTCAGGTTGAGTACTCCGCGGACCCGTCTGGAATGGATGAATCCACTTTCCATTACTTTCAATGGGAAAGTTCGCTTCAGTTTATGAACTCTACAGTTTAAGTACTCCATGGACTGTCTGGAACGGATTAATCCACTTTCCATTACTTTCAATGGGAAAGTTCGCTTCAGTTTATGAACTCTACAGTTTAAGTACTCCATGGACTGTCTGGAACGGATTAATCCACTTTCCATTACTTTCAATGGGAAAGTTCGCTTCAGTTTATGAACGCTTCAGTTTATGAACAGACTTCCGGAACCAATTGTGTTCATAAACCGAGGTACCACTGTATAAAAATCCTTAAAGCAAAGCCACAGGGGTCTATAGAGAATTGGCATCACTTAGTCAACAACCTTTGTAAGTGCATTCTGCTTGTTTTACATTCAACATCTTTTCTTCAAATGAGATGAAAAAGAAAGATGTCCCAGGCACCAAACCAGCACCCATCGGCCAATAATGATCTGAAATGCAACTGGAACACTTTGTTGCAACGGTTCAAACAAAACATCTGTTATATGCCAAAGCCTAACAAACAGTACAGGGATATGGCATTGCTACCCCCCCCCCCTTTTTTTAGAGAGAAATGCTGGCAGATTGATTTTCATGTTCAGACTGAACAAGCGCTTAGCAGCCAGCCTTGCACTGTCAGTTGAAAAGCATCTAGCCTCCCAATTAGAAAACCCAGTCAATGCACAGGTCAGCCAAGAGGGTCTGTAGAGTCTCAGCAAGACTAGGCCATTCAAGTTCACAGCGATTTGTTCTGACCTCTTCCTCATCAGAGTTGACCCTTCCACAAAAATGTTGTGTTTCTTTTTTTAAAAGAAAAAAAAGAAAAGAAAACTACAATTTACTGTTATTACTATTATTGTTGCAGAGCAGAAGCGAAGAGCTCAGGAAAGATGCTAGTTTTCATTGCTTTAAAATAAAAATAAAAAAATCCGTAATGATACAGGTCAGGAGAAGCTTTTGGCTCTGTGAGTAAATAAACAGTTAGCTCTCAATCCTCAAATAAATGAATTTAACAATTGTAGCTTCGAAATGAGAAGCGGTTCCAAGGAGCCTGATTCAGGCTTTTGCACTAGCCATGTCAATAAACAGCATTGATAACTGGGCATTTGCTGCTCTATTTTCTTCTACTTACATGGCAGTTAATTGACTGCTATAGGAAGCATTCACCTGACCAGGGTCCCAGGCCTGACTCAGTGCAGACAATCAGAGTTTAGCTATTAACTTCTAGACTCAAGCCTGCTAATCTGAATGCAACAGCAGCACACACTTAGTGTAGTCAAATGTCTCCAGATCGGGTTTGTGCTGCATACACTTAAACACAACTAGACAGTGTTCCGTGGCAAAAACCAGAGTGGCAAGCGCTTGTTTTGCATAGTGAACTAGAAGCCGTCCTAGCAAGAATGAACAAGGTGCAGAGGGAAAGTACCTATTTGTCAGGTAGAGTGCCTGTACTTCAGGTATATATATTGTGGGCTTGAAATGCATGATACGCCATTAATTGCCTCAGGAGTTGCCAACTTTTTTGGACCAGTGGGCACATTTCACGTTTAACTTTAAGCGGTTTTCATTAAAGGTTTTCTTGGGTTGCAAAAATTACAAAAGGCGCCTCTGCTTTCAGCTCTTTCTGCAGATGATTCATATTCAATTTCGATGCGAGACACTATTGTTATAGACAGTATAACAATAGTGGGTAGAGAGAGCGGGGGGGAGGGGGTAGTAAACTTTCAATCGTCTACATAGTCTACATAGTATATGTGTAATATTGTTGAGTCACCCCTTGCCCGGCCCCTCCGTTCGCTCACTGTCCAGGGAGCAAAGGTAAAAAGTAAAGGACCCCTGGACGGTTAAGTCCAGTCAAAGGCGACTATGGGGTTGCGGCGCTCATCTTGCTTTCAGGCTGAGGGAGCCGGCGTTTGTCCACAGACAGCTTTCCGGGTCATGTGGCCAGCAGGACTCAACCGCTTCTGGTGCAACAAAACACTGTGACAGAAACCAGAGCACATGGAAAAGCTGTTTACCTTCCCGCCGCAGTGGTACCTGTTTATCTACTTGCACTGGCATGCTTTCAAACTGCTAGGTTGGCAGGAGCTGGGACTGAGCAATGGGAGCTCATTCCATCATGGGGATTCAAACCGCCCACCTTCCAATCAGCAAGCCCAAGAGGCTCAGTGGTTTCGGCCACAGCACCGCCTATGTCCAGGGAGCACTGGCCAGGTGGCCTTATAGTCATTCAACAGGGGGTCAGCCTTTCAGTGAGGGGGCAGACAACACAACAGTGAGACCTGGATGGGCCCTGGATCCCAGAGACCTCCAGCAGCAGACACAAAAAGATGGGGAGCTGGGGACAGGGCCACCAGATTGCTCCTGGGTGGGACGGGGATCACTGCAGAAGCCAATGCCTGCATGGGGGCTTCTGGTTCGTGCCCCTAGGACCAAAGCCTCCCCCCCCATGCACACCATGCCCTGCCCCTGGGTGTGAGCAGATGTGGGAAGATGCCTGAGATGGATGTTGTCCAGTTGGTGAAGCCACAGCAAGGGCTGAAGAATGTGCAGGAGGAAAGATGCATTGCTCTGCTGAGTAGGCAAGACCCAGATACAGTATTTGTATCTTCTTCTTTGGCGATCCCTCATAGCCGAGTAAGTTTGTCTTCCATAAACTGTTTTTAAGTATTTGTATCAGGTCTCCCAGAATCACCGAAGCTGGTTTTACGCACACATTTACACAACTCTACTGTCTTTTGTGCCTCGAGGGGGTCTGGTGGCTCTCCCTGGACAAGCCCCAAATGTCGGATCCTTCTGAAATCTTTAGCTCAAGTTCTTTGACAATAGATTGCCCTGCACTCTCAGCAGCAACCCAGCCTCTTTTTTTGCTTTCATTACGGAAAGTGCTTATTTGCATTTGCACATAACACATCACCACCATAGGGAAAGCGCATTTAAAATAAAAAATGTCAAGACATAATTAAATGAAAGGTCAGGTTTAATTGCAGACTAGTTGTTGCAAATGAAATACCCTAATTACCACGACTATGTCAAAAGAATTCTTGGAACTGTTTGAAATGTTTTCCTTGGCACCTTCGCCGTTTGATATATTTGATACCTTTTGTCCTGTCGCAATGTTGTTTTGAAAGCAGTTTCCTTGCAGAACAAACAAAAAAATTCAGAACAGAAAATGAAGGCGTTCGGCAGCTTGAGAAACCCTGTTGCATTAATTGTTTTCTTATAATCTGATAATGATTTTAAGTTTTTGTTTTGATCTGTTTTGCAATGAATGTCAGGAACTAAGCTCACAACGGGTTGTAAATCAAGAAAATAAAAATTTAATATACAAAACAGGTGACCTGATGAACAGTAGGCTTAAGCTACGTCCCGGTTACCTGGAATTGCCTGGAATTGCAAGGAGACCAGCTAAGCAAGATCAGCTCTGCAAATTGTTATTCAATTTATTTGACCCCTATTAAGACTTCAGGGTCAGTCGTCCACAGTGGCCCAAAAAAGAAAGAGACTTGATCTTGCAGTCTGCGGGCCACTTTCAGTTTCATCTCTGTCTCCCTTTGGCCAAACTCCACAGAAACCAGGTGGTCCGATAGAGAAGCACAATTCCTAAATTCAGCAATAACAGAGGAAGCATTTTTATGGCATTTAGGATTAATGGTGAAGCAAATCAATAAGAAACAAGCTTGTGAGTAAATAGCTCAATAGCTGGGCTGAGGTGCAGGGAGAGGCTCCATTACTCAACGCTGGGAATACTTGCCAATGCTTAAGTATTTCAGTTTCCTCCCTGATCATCCTCATGTGGATTCATATATCATTCCATCCCATTGCAGAAAGTTCTGCAACTTGTTTCTCCGTTTATCACTGGTTTTGCCAGCATGAATGTTGCCCTCAAATAATCAGCATTTCTTCTTTCTTTCCCTTGCCAATTTACAAGAATAAAAATAAAAATAAAAAAGCTGATAAGGTGGTACTCCGTAAACAGTAAACAGTAGCGATGGGGAAACTCCTACAAGCTAAACTGTAGCTGCCAATAGCAAGAGGTTTGGGAAAACTCTCAAGGGAAAAAAGGGTATGTTCCGCCACCAATTCTAAATACACTGAGTGTTGCCACCTCTTGGGTCTCAAATTCCCCTTCCCAGCCCTTCAAATCCTTTCCCCCATTCTCTCCTTCCTCTCCTGGCAATGGATCACTGCTGTGGCAATGTTTTGGGGGCCAGGCTCTGGGAAATGTAATTTTCTCAGGGCATCTGGCATTACCTAAAATCCACATGTTCCAGAATCAGGGGGAGAGTAAGCAAGTAATAAGTGAAAATTCATATTACAAACAGAATATTTACAAGGCTGAGCATCATCACTATGAAACCATGTCAGATTGTTATCCCACTTTCTTCAAAGGCACTCTGGGGGTGGCATGCAGTTTCCCAACAATTTTGTCTTCACATTTTGTGAGTTAATTTAGGTTGAGAGATAATGACTGGCCCATTGGTTGAGTAGGAATTTAAACAGAGGGCTCCCAGCTTCTAATCCAACATGATTGGATGATTTGGTGTCTGGGTGGAGAACTGGATCCAGACAGGGATTTCATCTGTCAGGAATGTGCCCCGCCCCCCAGCATAGTAGAAGAGTCATCCTCAGAAATTGAGCTGAGTGAGCAAGGGGCAAACTCTGCAGATGAGAGCTGTCTGTCTGAGTTTAGAGAGGACAGCTCGGCCCCCCTCCTTCCCAGGGAAGAAGCTGTTAGCTCCCAAGGAGAGGAAGAGTTGGAAGTCGGCTAAAGCATTGCCAGGCAACCAGCAGATAAGCCAGAGTCTGAGGCTGTGTCTTCTGGGGAAGAGACAGGCCAGTCATTCAGTACCCATATGAGGAGACTGGAGAAGCTCAGAGAGCAATGGAAGGGAAGGAGAAGAAAGGCAGGATTTTGGCGTTCTTCCCGTTGGGGGAGGGACGATGAGTCAGACTGAGCAACTAATGTTAATGAGAGCAGGTGGAACGCCAGGCTCTGGATGTGTTTTTCTTGTAAATAAACTTACATAAAACTGATGGAGAGTCCTTGTTGCTTATCAGGCTGCTTGCCTGCCAGACATCATTATATCATCCTCATCCTCATGAGCCAAGCTTGACAGGTAAATGGTCCCATTAACCTGTCAATCACCTAACATCCTAGCGATTTCAGATTACCCATTTTTGCACCACAATATGTAAGCAATCCACAGGTCTCCAGGACAAAGAAATAAGTTTTGCTTCCGCCATTATTAATGGTGAGTCCACCTTTGAGAAACTACTGGACAATGACACTCCAATCCCAGGAAGAAATTTGGTGAAACGGTTTATCCCATTTCTCGGCCCCAAAATAGGGTGGAGAATTTGAGAGAGTTATTTTATGCATAGCTCTAATCAGCAATAATGTTGTAGGCAAACCAATCAAGGAGAGCTTGTGCTGGTCAGGAGTCCAATTGTGGAGGAAATAAACAGACCTTTAATTATGAGTTTCTTAACTTTGAGGTACCGATGATATTGCAACCCATAGAAACAGAAAGCGTTTAATCAACATAGTTCACCCAAACAGTCACTTAGTTCAAATTTATGGCTAACCGCAAGAAAAAAAAGAAACACTCAATGAAAGGTTTCCATCTGGTAACATTCATCATTGGCATTCAAAGTGAGAACAGCCACAATTTAAAATTTAATAATCCAAGTCGAGATGCACAGTATTCCTTCTTCTTGAATGTTTCTAATAGCCCCAACTGACTTCTTTATTGCGGTCTACTCATAAAAATGCCAGATATATAAATAAAAAGGCATCAAATGTTAATTTCAATGTGTTCAGCTAGCTGATGTGCGCATTAAAACAATAGCAAACAGTCTGAGAAATCAAACAGTGCACACATTATGTCTCTCTCACATCTTACATACATTTTAATGAGTCAAAAGATTAAAGCCTGAAACATTGCCAACCAACTTTGAAAAACCACCATTATATATTACATGCCAACCTATTAGTCCTCTGCTGATGCTCTTTTTAATGTGATTGCTTATTAGTCAAAGGATAGGTCTTTAAAATGTTCTCATTTAAACATCCAGGGAGAGTTGCATGGTTGAAGCCCCATGTCTCGCCAGAGTGGTGCATGCTCTAGTTATCTCCCGCTTGGATTACTGCAATGCCCTTTACGTGGGGCTACCTTTGAAGGTGACCCGGAAACTACAACTAATCCAGAATGTGGCAGCTACACTGGTGACTGGGAGTGGCTGCTGAGACCATATAACACTGGTCCAGAAAGATCTACATTGGCTTCCAGTACATTTCCGAGCACAATTCAAAGTATTGGTGCTGGCCTTTAAAGCCCTATACAGCCTCAGCCC
This sequence comes from Zootoca vivipara, assembly GCF_965207765.1. Lineage (NCBI taxonomy): Eukaryota > Metazoa > Chordata > Lepidosauria > Squamata > Lacertidae > Zootoca > Zootoca vivipara. The sequence continues at coordinate 10,911,460 of NC_142583.1, read as the reverse complement.
AGTATACCTGAAGGAGTGTCTCCACCCCCATCATTCAGCCCGGACACTGAGGTCCAGCTCCGAATGTCTTTTTAAGGTTTGCTCCCCGTGAGAAGTGAGGTTACAGGGAACCAGGCAGAGGGCCTTCTCGGTAGTAGCACCTGCCCTGTGGAATGCCCTCCCATCAGATGTCAAGGAAATAAACAACTCTCTGATTTTTAGAAGACACCTGAAGGAAGCCCTGTTTAGGGCTTTTTATGTTTGATGTTTTATTGTGCTTTTAATATTCTGTTGGGAGCTGCCCAGAGTGGCTGGGGAAACCCAGCCAGATTGGCGGGTATAAATACTGTCGTTGTTGTTGTTGTTGTTGTTGTTGTTGTTGTTGTTTTGCATTGATAAAAATAGGTTTGGTTAGGTTTATCCTTTTCCGGAAACCTCGATGTCTGCGTTTGTAGAGGAGTGACATATATGTGAAGAAAGAGGAGAAACTTTCTCCTGGGGCAAATGGTGTCATGACCCAATGGAAGCCCACCAAAATGGTTCTAGAGCCCTCTCCTCTTTCCTCTCTCCTTCCTCAACCTCTACGTTTCAAAATGACACTTTTTTCACCTTTCAGTACTTGAACGCTTCTTCTGTTACTTCACCAGACAGACCCAGCCTCTCTGTGTTTAGCACCATTGTGCCTCCGTGTCTCTTTTGATCAGCTGGAATATGAAGAAAGGAGGAGAGGAAGTGCTATGCATACAACCAGCAGCATTTTGTTCCATTTAATGCTGTATAGCATGACTGCCTGCAGCATCTTCAGAATCATAGTATTTTGCATGCTTTAGGGATTCAGAACTTTGATTTTAAAGATTCATGGCCTGGCACATTTTCTTTCTGAGATTAGATCCACGTTGATCTTGCTTTTCTTGCAAAACAAATACAATTCGCCACACTTGATCACAGGGTAGAGATGTGTTGTGCAGATATCTAGCTAAGGTGTGGTGGTTTTTTAAAACAGGAAAATTGGATGCGGAAGGGTAAATTATACTAGAATTTTATTTTATTTTATTTTACTTTACTTTAGTGTACAAAGCTCAGGAACATGCCAGGTGAAAGTTCATCTGTTGTGGTGATATGGCCAGAAGAGAGTAGCCCAGTGGTGATTAGGCCCGGCTCTAGGGGTAGTCTTGGTGGCACGGGGTGCCAGGGCGCCGGGCCGGCAGGGGGGCGCTGCGCGGCAAAGCCGCACGGAAGCCGCGCTGCGCGCTGCGCCCACCCACCAGGTCGGGGGCCCCGGAGCGATCTCTGCGCCAGGGCGTCCGACCTGCTTGAGATGGCCCTAGTGGTGATCATACTTTGTTGTGTGATGTGCAGAAGACATTTTAAGGGGCTCGCCCAATATAGCCTGCCACACGCAGAACAAAGCAAATCCATCTGTCAAGCCACACCACTCTGCGGCGTTTGCAGAAAGTTTCTTGAAACATCTAGAAAGCTCTGTTAGCAAAGTCACTTAAATAACACAGGTAGAATCCAGAGCAAAAAGAAATCCTGGTAACACTTTGCCAAGGAAAACTGGAAAAAAAACCAATGTGTCATCTGAGGAGAAATGAACAGAGAGGTTTTGTCCTTTTTTTTACTCTAGCAGATATCTGAGAGACATTCAACCAACATAAAAAGGAAAACTCCCTCAGAACTAACAACCAATCAGGGCACGTGATGCCACAACAAATATCATGACACCCTGCTTGGTTGCTAAGCAATGCCTCCACACATCAGCAGTAGCAACTGCATCTCACAATTATCCAATCTCCTTCTGCTGTTCTCCCCACATTCCCCTGCTTCAAGTAACAACTACCGGTATGCCCCAAGCCAGTGGAATGAACTTTCTCCTGAGGTGCATAATTTCCAATTCATTGGCTTTGAAGAACAGGATTTAGAATGCTTCTCTTTGTTTGGCTTTTGGGGCACCTGGCTAATTTGTTTATCAGTTATGTCTGTTATGTTATCTGCTACCTAAATCTTTTATCTATTTTTATTTATTTTTTGGAAAGCTGCCTTGAGAGTTTGGATCAGTAATTAATGAATTCTTTTTTTAAAAAAATAAGGCTACCATCCATAACCATGCATACTCAGAAGTGAGCCAAGTTATGTTCAATGGAGCTTCTAGTTAATTGTTTATATACTTTGGCTTCAACTATGCACAAAACCACAGGCCAATGTTTCTGGTCACCCCCAGAGACACAACCGCTGTAGCTCTTTGTGAAATAATCGCAGCTGACTAATGACCTTCAATCGCAGCTGTAAAAACCCTTTGGAATAATATCGACCATGACCTCAGGATTACAGACTCAGAGGTCACAAAGGTCTGGATTTAATTTATTTTCCAAAATTCCTTCTCGCCAAGTGTTCCAGTAGCTCAGATAAAGAATTGGATGGAAATGGTAGATGGCAATGAAAATAGTTTAGTCGTATTAAAAACCAACCGAACTTAAAGATCGATTAATAGACTGATCATTTATTGTTGTATTTCAGGAAAATTGATTTAAATAGAGAGATCTTTATCAGATAAGATTGAAAATATTGTTAATTTAAGAAGCATTAGCTCATGTTACAGAGGTTAAATCTTTCCAGTGTGACACAATAGAATGACAAAACTAAGGTTGAAAAATTTGAAAAATCCCAATACAGTGATGCCTCGCAAGACTAAATTAATTCATTCCGCGAGTCGCTTCGCCTTGCGATAATTTCGTCTTGCGAAGCATGGTTTGCCGCGGGGGGACGTTAAAAAATTCGTCTTGCGAAGCACGGCCATAGAAAACTTCATCTTGCGAGTCAACAAAAACATCGCAAAACGCTTTCGTCTTGCGAGTTTTCCGTTGCGCGAGGCATTCGTCTTGCGAGGTACCACTGTATTGACGTGTGTGGAGTAATGAGGAACCACATGTGAGAACATCTATGAGTTTCAAAATTCATAACTCTTTTATTATTATTAACAGAAAATTATAATGTGGTTTGTTTGAGCTATGGTCAGTGGCTATAAAACCATGGCTTGATTCCATTCATTCTGATTAACCAAAGTTTAAATATACCACAGTTCTAAGTTCAGATGAAATGGGGAACTGAGGACTGCTTAACAGCAGAAGCTTCCAATCTCCTCCTAGTGAGCATAAAAATCCGTTTCCCTTTGAATCAGGTCCAGGCCAACATACAGTGGTACCTCTACTTACGAATTTAATGCGTTCCAAACACACATAAGTAGAAACGTAAGTTGAAAAAATTCGTAAGTCGAAGCAACCCTATCTAAAACTTCGTAAGTAGAAAAAATCCTATCTAAACCACATCCAAGATGGCGGACGGAGCTCCATTTGTAAGTAGAAATATTTGTAAGTAGAGTTATTCGTAAGTAGAGGTACCACTGTATATAAAATTCTAGGGCTGCAGAACATTTGAGTAAATGACATAAATAGACATCCTCCTCGTCATTATGTGCAAGTTGAAAACAGAGGGGGAAGATTTGTGTTATGTACTGAGCTTGTATCCTAGAACAAGACTGGTATCCTAGACAGATAGGGTCCTAGAAGGCAGAAACCTGATTGGCCTGCAGGAACAGTCCAATCAGGCTCCAGGAGGGGAGTTGAATCAGCCAATCACACGGGACCCATTGTGTAAATATATAGCCAGAGGTTTTGGGGGAAAGGACTCACTCCCTGTTTACCATGAGCTGAAATAAAGAGCATGAAATCAACACTGAACACCGAGTATATTTCAATTTGATTAGGTGCAAAATGGAAGGAGGGAGGGATTGTGTGAGCTGTGAGGGGATGGGGAGCTGCTTGTGGTCTGGGGTTGGTAGGGATGGAGGGTGTTGATGGTTGTGTCAGTTTGCATTTATTAGTACAGAAAGTATTGATCTGATGTATAGAGGTCTTTCCTATTCTACTTAATTCAAGAGGGTTCTGGAAGCTTCTTTCTGTGAAAGAAACAAGCAGAAGGTTCTTGCTTTTGGGGTGATTCCTTCAGAGAAGCTGAGTACAGCTGGTTAAAACTGGTTCTCTTATCTTTTTCTGTCAAGGTCATGCTGACTATAATAAGATGCCAGAAGGAGATTCTGTTTCACTTTCTCTTTCTATCTCTTTTTCTTCTGGTGTGGTGTCCTGTACATAGTATGCTTAGTGTTAAGGTTTAGACTTATTATAAGTTATTGTAAGTTTAAGTCTGCTGAAACTGGATTTCTTATGGACAGTGCCAATCCTGAATGTATTGGATTTGTGACCATGATGCTCATTTGCCTTCAGTAGCAGTAAAGCTCTGCTGGATGAAATACAATTCCCTCTGGTCTATTTTGGGGAGAATCCTGCAACGTGTTTATGTTTATACTCTGCTAACTATATATTTGGAATCTGCTCTGGATCAATATTGAGTAGAATTTCCATGACAGGAGAGTTGTATTGTACTTGAGTCCTGCTTTCAGGATCCCCATAAGCATGTGAGAACAAAATGTCATTGGCCTGATCCAGCAAGCCTTCCTTATCTTCTTAAATTAAACAACATACAATCAATCAATCATTTTATTTGTATGCCACCTTTCCAAAGTTAAAACTACGCTCAAGGCGGCTTAGTAAAGGTAAAGGTAAAGGGACCCCTGACCATTAGGTCCAGTCATGACCGACTCTGGGGTTGCGGCGCTCATCTCGCTTTATTGGCCGAGGGAGCCGGCGTATAGCTTCCAGGTCATGTGGCCAGCATGACAAAGCCGCTTCTGGCAAACCAGAGCAGCACATGGAAACGCCGTTTACCTTCCCGCTGTAGCGGTTCCTATTTATCTACTTGCATTTTTGACATGCTTTCGAACTGTTAGGTTGGCAGGAGCTGGGACCAAGCAATGGGAGCTCACCCCGTCACAGGGATTTGAACCGCCGACCTTCTGATCAGCAAGCCCTAGGCTCTGTGGTTTAACCCACAGCGCCACCTGCGTCTTACAATGTATAAAAAGGTGGCTTAAAATGTATTTAAAAACCACATAAACTACAAACATAATAGCAGCTATAAATAACAAACAAAACTTCAGAAAGTACACAACCAAATTGAACTATTTCCACATAAATCCAAAATAAAGATACAAAATATTAGTGTCAACAGCCACAATATCCCCTCCAACAAAACCACTCAACTATGCCCCAACCCAAGATGAACATATAAGCTGTTAGCACTCATCTGTTTGCATGCATATTTGAAAGCACCTCAAAAAGTGCATTCCATGCAAAACAGTGTGGTGCTGCCTGAAGCTCATGATCTTTGCTACCTTATGGTCGCCCAGTCTGTCATTTCAAAACATGAGCCAGATTAAAAACTTTCATGTGTGAGTGGAGAAAAGAAGCCTCTGCAAACCTAGGTCACAATTTTAGAAGTCTAATGATTAGATACAGGGACAATGTGGGAGAGGGAATTCTCCATTTCTTTTTCTCCCACCCCGTATGCACGCATTTGCAAACCCTCGATTGGACAGTGTGTCCCATGGCAAAGTCTTATAAAGGCCACTTCTCCGTGTTCTATTTCTCACCACACAAGGGCAAGCAGACTCTTGATGAAATTAAAAGGCAGTCAATTTAAAATGAATAAAAGGAAATAGATTTTTAGCAGCATGTAATTACCAAAAGCATAGCTCACTTCTTCAAAAGGCATCCATTATTAAGGAAAATAGATTGGTAAGATTAAATAAATTATAAGGAGAAAACCTCACACTTGATCAGCTACTGAAATGAGAAGAAAAATTCTGGCATGATTGACCAGAATATATTAATTGAAGTAAGTGTAATTTGGCCAACTAGCCGTCTTCAAAGCACAGCATAAAGGCCACCCAAATATGAGCAACCTCTGGCTAAATCAGGGGTCGGCAAGGTTTACCGGGCATGGGCCGGATCACTCCCATGGAGATCCTCCATAGGCTGGGCTGGCACAGCGGGACACCGGAAATTGCTTCTGCGCATGCCCAGACACCAAAAATCGCGCCTGTGCAGACACGCTTTCCGGCACTGTGGACATGCACAGATGTGATTTCCAGCATCTAGGCATGTGCAGAAGCTATTTCCGGAGCCGTGGAAGAGAGTCCCCATGCTGTGCTGGTTTAGCGCAGTGCGCAGGGACTCACCAAGCGGGTGGCTCAGTTTGGGGGCGGCTCATGGGCCGGTTAAGCGACCCTCATGGGGTCCAGAACCAGAGCAGTGCACGGAAACGCCATTTACCTTCCCACTGGAGTGGTACCTATTTATCTACTTGCATTTTGACATGCTTTCGAACTGCTAGGTGGGCAGGAACTAGGACCAAGCAACAGGAGCTCACCCCGTCGCAGGAATTTGAACCGCCGACCTTCTGATCGGCAAGCCCTAGGGTCTGTTGTTTAGACCCCTCTTTTAGCTATCTTGAAAATATCGTTCAATTGATGAAATTAGTAATCCCTTATCTCTTCAAAATCGCATGAATCTCACTCTTAAGCTTCTAGCCATCTCTCTCATACAAATTGACCACAATTCTTCTCACTACCATCCCATTTGCCCTCTGGTGCAGAGCAATTTCCTTTCTTATACTAATCATCCATATATAGGAAACATTATGGCCCTCGCCTGGCTGATTGGACAATGGGATCCTCCACGAGAATTTAACCCATCCTGCATCCCAGGAAATAGAAGGGACTCAGGCATCATACAGCCTGATTCCTTTCTAAGACAAGAGCTCCCTTCAGTTTTTATGCTCCCCCCCCCCAGATTATCAATGCATTGTTCAGAATGCTCTCTTTTTGGTTATTATTGCACATCTGCTTTTATTTTCAGCATCGCCGGAGAAACAGTATTTGAAAAGCAAAAACAAAAAAAAGCTGATGAAAATAGCAGCAAATGCTACAGGGCATAATCATTTGTTCTTATGTCAAAAGTTGTCTTTTAAAAAAGGAAAATGTGATAAATTAATCCACTCTAATAAGAAATGATAATAAGAAACGAAAAAGGCAATTCAGTAATCCACTCCTAATATAAGCCTGAAAAGAGTGATACAGTCCTCCTTGGGTGCCATATCTCAAAATAGGTTTTTCTTACCCAGAAAACTCTAGTTACAAAAAGCAATTAGGCAAAATTCTCTCATGATCTGAGCAAATATAGAAGGCATTATTTAAAAACTCCTGAGCTGATATAGATAATATACAAGGAGCTATGCTTAAATATTAAATGGTGAGCTCAACATTTATTTCCTTCTGTCAAGAGTGCTCTGATTCTGGGTTCTTCCAGAATGGTTCGTACGGTAGTAAATGAATGCTAACAGGCTCACCCTACACATGTCAAAATGCATATGCCTCTTTAAAAAGACTGAAGAATTATACTAAGCAGAAATATATCGCCGATCAGACTATTAGCAGGAATAAATCACTAAAGTGTAGATAACTAAAGCAAGCTACCCTGTGGCTAGCCCCCCCCCCAGTTTGATTTTCCAAGGTTTGAAAAGAGAAAAGAACCAAACAATTTGATAATGTAATTTATATCATGTGTTGGTTACTTCAAGACAATGGCAGTGTACTGGAAGAAGCAAAGATCACCAGTGTTGAAGCAATGATTCTTCAACATCAACTTTGTTGGACTGGTTATGTTGTGCCTGATTATCATCTTCCAAAGCAACTACTCTATTCCGAACTTAAAAATGGAAAGTGGAGTACTGGTGGTCAACAAAAGAGGTTTAAAGACTGTCTCAAGGCAAATCTTAAAAAAAAAAGTTGTATAAACACCAACAATTGGGAAACACTGGCCTGCAAGTGCTCCAACTGGAGAACAGCCTTTACCAAAGGTGTCATGGGCTTTGAAGACGCTTGAACTCAGGACGAAATGCAGAAACGTGCTAAGGGGAAGGCATGCTTGGCAAACCCTCACAGTGATCAACTCCTGCCTGGAAACCAATGTCCCCACTGTGGAAGGACATGTGGATCCAGAATTGGCCTCCACAGTCACGTACGGACTCACTGTTAAAACCGTGGTTATGGAAGGCAATCTTACTCGGCTACGAGCGATTGCCAAAGAGAAGAGAGACTTCAAGACTGGATTACTGCAATGCGCTCTATGTGGGGCATCCCTCGCTCTTGATCCGGAAGCTGCAGTTAGTGCAGAATGCTACAGCCTGGGGGTTTGGGGGACTCCGCCTGTCCACACAAATGTTTATTATTGTAAAAGTCATGGATATGTCCTGGATATTGTAACTGACTCTGTTATTAGGTCATGTTTCAGTCATACCCTAAATGTGATATAGGGACGCAGGTGGCGCTGTGGTCTAAACCACAGAGCCTAGGGCTTGCTGATCAGACGGTCGGCAGTTCGAATCCCTGTGATGGAGTGAGCTCCCATTGCTCTGTCCCAGCTCCTGCCCACCTAGCAGTTCGAAAGCACATCAAAGTGCAAGTAGATAAATAGGTACCACTCTGGCGGGAAGATAAACGGCGTTTCCGTGCGCTGCTCTGGTTTGCCAGAGGTGGCTTAGTCATGCTGGCCACATGACCCAGAAGCTGTCTGTGGACAAACGCCAGCTCCCTCGGCCTATCGAGGGAGATGAGCGTGCAACTCCCGTTGTCCGTGACTGGACCTAACAGTCATGGGTATCTTTACCTTTACTAAAGGTGATAGCCCTTGGCTAAACAATACATATTTAGGTTTGGCTTAGCGTCAGTGTGGTTGCTGTCTCATACTCCTTCAGGCCATGCCCAGGAAAGATTACCTCATTTTCACCCATCATTACCCTGGTCTCTAACATAGATTGTAAGCTCATTAGAGCAGGGACCCATTTCCCCCCCCCTGTTTTTATTTCTCTGTGCTACTCTGTAATTTGTCACCCATAATGATAGGCCTGCCTAAAGAATATTTCCAAGATGAGATACATGCAAAGCAAATTTTTTGCCTGCACAGTTTCAAGTCAAATGCAATCCAAGCTAATTTCGCTTCCCCTCCCAGAAATTTCCTTCAGGCTTGCAAAGTTGTTTTGTAGCACGGAGACTGCCCTGTGGAGAATCACTAATCACCGGCTTTCTGCAGGGACTTCCTGTTTCCTGGGCTTATTACTGTTAGATCTTCCAGCAGCATTTGACATCAGTTGACATTGCTCATCCTGGGATTCCAACAGAGCATCTGGAATTCTGTGTTGGTGTAAGCGCAACCGTTCTCCTCTGTGCTGCCTGAAGCAGTCAGTTTTTAATCCTTAATTTGTGTGGCACAAATACAGTTAGGCTCCGTTAGATTCCCTTTCCCCCTCCTCCCCATCGCCCCACTATTGATGTCGACATATTGCTCTTAGCTACAGTAATTAGGCAATTTGAAAAATACCCATTAAAGAGCCGTGGACAAAGAAAATGACTACATCCTTTGCATTCTGCAAAATTTCAATGCTGTCATCAATTCTGTTAGAAAGCGTAACTGGATAAATGAGCTCTTGTGCAGGTAACTCTTTTTATTATTTAAAAATGGGTCACACCCAATGGTACGAAGAGGGGGAAAAATTCTCGAAGGTACTATTATCAGTCTTAATTTCCAAAGCTCATTCCTGTTCACTTAAAGAACACTTTCTCCCGTAATTGGCTGTGGTCTTTAACAAAATATCTGACGTAAAATAAATAAATAGTGGCTTGCATCCTAAGTTGCTTATTGGACAAAATGTATATGGTTGCTGCTCTAAACCATATCTAGCCATATCGAGAGACTTTCTTGTCTGTGAGTCCTGGGAATCAGCTGCATTAGCCGTGTTACAACACTATAACAGTGTTATAAACATGCAACACCAGATGGTGCTGTAGCGCACATAATTTTGTCTATGCGATTTTACATAGAGGTCCATTTTTTTTTCTTTTATCATGGTGATTTAATTTATGACTTGGCCTGAGAGGGCAGAGCCAAGACTAATAATAATAATAATAATAATAATAATAATAATAATAATAATAATAAATTATTTATACCCCACCCATGTGGGCAGCTCCCAACAAAATATTAAAAATACAGTAAAACATCAAACATTAAAAACTTCCCTAAACAGAGCTGCCTTCAGGTGTCTTCTAAAAGTCAGATAGTTGTTCATTTCCTTGACATCTGTTGGGAGGGCATTCCACAGGGCAGGCACCACTACCGAGAAGGCCCTCTGCCTGGTACCTTGTAGCCTCACGTCTCACAGTGAGGGAACTGCCAGAAGGCCCTCAGAGCTGGACCTCAGTGTCCGGGCTGAACAATGGGGGTGGAGACGCTCCTTCAGGTATACTGGGCCGAGGCCATTTGGGGCTTTAAAGGTCAGCACCAACACTTTGAATTGTGCTTGGAAACATAGTGGTAGCCAATGTAGGTCTTTCTGGACCAGTGTTATGTGGTCTCAGCGGCCACTCCCAGTCACCAGTCTAGGTGCCGCATTCTGGATTAGTTGCAGTTTCCAGGTCACCTTCAAATGTAGCCCCACGTGGAGCGCATTGCAGTAGTCCAAGCAGGAGATAGCCAAAGCATGTACCACTCCAGCTACGAAAACTGAGGCTACTGAGCAGATTCTTGGGCTGGGGTGTTGTTTGTTTTTGTTGGTGGGGTTGTAGCTGTTGGGTTTCTTTTGTATCTTTATTTTTGATCTTGTGATTTATCTGGAAATGGTTCTGTCAGGGGGACTCCTTACAGGGACCGTCCCCCAGTCATCCTCACCAGCACATCGCCCAGTGACAGCAGCGGGTCAGGAGGAGGGAATGAGGAATGGAGTGGGGTGGAGAGAGGGCTCTCAGGCGCATCAGAGCCAAGGCACTGACCCAGCTGGCCAGAGAGGGAAGGGCAGCGCAGCGCAGCGAGGTGCCAGAGCCTCTGCAACGCTCCAGCCAGAGGACGGGAGAAGGAACGCAGCCCTTTCCGGCGCGCCGACACGCAGGGCTAGGGGGAGGCGCTTTGGGGTGCCTAGGCTTTTATGCTGGTCCAAGATGCAAAGGAAGTCATTGCCAGGTTCTGAATCGGACTAGGCAGTCGTGTTTTCTGATATCTCTGCACTGTAAATAATATGCACAATAAAACTCTGAAAGACAGAGCGGACTGGAGCGTCTTTACTCGAGAGTAGCCGCAACAATCCCCTGACGGGTTCGGTGGAAGCATAAAAATAAAATTCTGTGTGTATTCTTATGTAAAACTCTTCTAGTTCCCAGGTATGTTTACTTTGGGAAAGGAAGGGTACTGTATTTCCAAGTGGTGCTCCACTATGGCCCAGGGGTCAATACAATAAGATCACCTTTAGCACACAGCTGGGAGAGAATTATGTGAAAAATGGACCAGTTCTTTGCCCACCAGGTAATGCTCTTCAAGAAAGTTAATAATTATGGAGTTGAGGAGTGGTAAAAGCTTTCTGGGAAATGATATGAAATGAGTTAAAGAAAATGTTTAAGAAAACTTTTGTTTAAAAAGTTTTTTTTCCTTATAATAGGTGAAGAGATACCAAAAGAAGATAAGAGACTGTTCGTGCATGCAATGATGGCAGCGAGAATGCTTCTAGCCCAGAGATGGAAGGAGGGAGAAGTGCTGACTAGAGAAAAATGGCAGACTAAGTTAATGGAATATTCAGAGGTGGCGAGACTGACTGGAAAGATCAGAAACCAGGAAGATCAAGTATTTCTAAAAGACTGGAATAAATTTTTAACATACTTAAAAGACCACTGTAAACAGTTGAAATCATTGGCAGGGATACAATGACACTTGTAATGTGAAATGAACTTTGGAAACTATGAATACATACGGTAACAGATAGATAACGGTAAAAGGCAGAAAAACGGCAGAAAAAAAGGAAATATTTTCTTTGGAAATGGAACCCATGGAGGGAGGGAAGGAGTTCTGAAGGTTTTTTTTAAATAACCTTTTGTTTTAATGTTTTGAAATGGTTAAAATTAAAATGTATAAAATTATGTAAAACCAATAAAACATTTATGAAATTATTATGAAGTTGAAGAGAGATAATTCATCACTTGTTCAAAAGCATTTTACTGTGTTCTTTGCTAGTAGAAGACTTCTTAGGGTGTGATACCCAAATGGCAAGATAATCCAAAAGTTACAGACTATTGCTGCTTGTTCTCTGCTAACTTCTGAAGTCAGCAACTGCCAGAGGTTTCTACTGTTCCAATAGTCACTTTTGCAACTTAACTTCCATCTGACATCAGGAGGATGGATGCTGTAAGGAAGAAACCTGAAGACTAGGTTCATAATTCATTTCGCCCGAAACCATTTTTAATTAGATGTCATTTGAGAATTTCTTTTTAATTACCGCTTAGAGCTTCTGGTCACTGAACTCTGTACGGTGCTCCTGTATGCTAATGAGAAAGTTGCTTTAGAAATGCAAATGCTAAAATTTTTAGTGCAAAAGCTGCTGTTAATATCTGGCTCTTAGAAGACTCCTGCTATCGCCAGGTCTTTTTCACACAGTTTTAATGAACTACACAGATTGTGATTAGATGGAAAGAAATCAGGTGAAGGGTTCCTTACTCACCTTCGTGGTACATCAATACTACAATTGCTGTAGAGCATTGCTCCTCAGACAGCAAGCCAAGGGCTACCAGGGCATCTCAGCCCACTTTCAGTGGGCCTCAGTACCACATCCCTCCCAAACCTTGGCTTTTTTGGGGGGAGGGACTAACACCAGCATCTCCCTGGTGTTTGCAGGGACATGGGTGGCACTGTGGTCTAAACCACTGCACCTCTTGGGCTTGCTGATCAGAAAGTCAGCGGTTCGAATGCCCGCAATGGGGTGAGCTCCTGTTGCTCCGTCCCAGCTCCTGCCAACCTAGCAGTTTGAAAGCACACCAGATCAAGTAGATAAATAGGTACCACTGTGGCAGGAAGGTAAACGGCGTTACCATGTGCTCTGGTTTAGTCACGCTAGCCACTTGACCCGGGAAGCTGTCTGTGGACAAACACCGGTTCTCTCACGGCCTGAAAGCGAGATTAGTGCTGCAACCCCATAGTCACCTTTGACTGGACTTAACTGTCCAGGAGTCCTTTACCTTTTTACCTCACCCTGTAGACACACATGGGAAACACATAAATACCATTACCCTGTTTCTCCTATTTTAAGACGTAGTCATAAAATAAGCCATAGCAGGATTTTTAGGCATTCAAAGAGTATAAGCCATACCCCGAAAATAAGACATAGGCGCAGCAGCAATGCTGGCCGCGGCAGGAGGAAAAAATAAGACATCCCCTGAAAATAAGCCATAGTGTGTTTTTTTGAGGAAAAATAAATATAAGACGGTGTCTTATTTTAGGAGAAACTCCTTAGATGTCACTTTCTCAGGTTGTTCTCCCCCAAATTGTTGAAGTATCGCTGCTGTAGCATCTCTGTAATGCAAATATCATATTCCAAAACTGTGGTGCAACAGGACATGACCAAGACATGTGCATATGTTCACTTTGCTGGTTGGAGTTTTTCTCAAGCTGTTTGCATTATAGTGGTACCTCGAGTTACAAACGCTTCAGGTTACAAACTCTGCTAACCTGGAAGACTTACCTCGAGTTGAGAACTTTGCCCCAGGATGAGAATGGAAATTGTGTGCTGGTGGCACAGTGGCAGCAAGAGGCCCCATTAGCGAAAGCATGCCTCTGGTTAAGAACAGTTTCAGGTTAAGAACGGACCTCCAGAACGAAATAGGTTCATAACTAGAGGTACCACTGTATTTGCACTTGTTAACTTTGCCAGACATACCAGTGTAGCATGCCATCAATGTAATCATTTTAAGGAATTCTCCCTAGGTATTAGTTTAGTTTCAGTTTATTACAGCCATAGACCAGCATTTTAAAAATAGCTACAATACAAAATCATGAAAGCAAGATACAATATTTATAAAACCAAACCAGAATAAGAGCAGGAAGGCAAGAGTCACTGACCAGTAGGTTAAAACAGCTATAATTATAACTATTACTAAAGCAATCCAGTTGAAGACTGAGGAAGACAAGTCATGTGTCTGAAACACAAGATTTCATAAACAGAATAGTAATAGTGCCTCTATAAGGTGTCCTTGGTTTATCGTAATAGCAGGTGCACTATATTGTTAATATAGTTTTCTTTGATTGAGTCGTCCATTATTTGTCCCGTGCATTTTGTCCTGTTTTCCCAGTATCAAATTATTTTCGATGTATCTGATAAACTATTGTCTATTTCAATGAGATGTAAATAAACTTTGGGATGTGATTTCATGATGTTACGAAGTTAAACCAATTGCTCACCACAGAGAAGGTTGTGAAATGTGGGTCTTTGGAGCGAAAGCCTTGCACCGTAAGAAAGACAGTATTGTCGGTCAAGAATTGACGGGGAATGTTGAGCAACAATTGGGCACTATGCTCCATAGCAAACCAGTCAACACCTTGGTGGATAGTAATAAGCAACAGGCATTGAAATAGCAAGCCAAAAACATTTGAAAGTACGCATAGGACAGATTCACACCATACATTTAAAATGTATCCAATGCACATTTAAAGTACATGTCTTTCCACAAAGAAACCCGGGAACTGAAGGTTCCCCTGAAGAGAACTATAATGCCAAGCATGCTTAAACTACAGTTCCCATGATTCTTTGGGGAAAGTCATGTGCTTTAAATTTATTTATTTTTTAAATTTTCTATGCTGCCCTTTGTTATCAGAGTTAAAATTCTTATAACACCTTCATCCCAGGATCACAGTGCAGTTTGCAATATGAAAACACAAAAATATGTAGCGTAGCAACAAAACAATAACACCCTTCCCATTAATGCTGGTGGCAAAGAAAAAGAAAAAGAAAGGTATAAAAAGGAGAATTCCCTGGATGCCAAGATCCACGTTTGAGGCACGCACCCTTTGCTGAGAAAACCTCAACAGAGATTTTTAAAACAGGTGTGGAAATATTGGCTGTTAAATCTTTAAAATATGCCCTTGTAAGTTCCTTCCAAAGTTCACAACAAAAAAGCATAATAATAGAAAATACATAAAAATACAAAATGAGAACACAAGATATATGATAAAAACAAGAACAAAAGCAAAAGCAAACCAATAGTCCCCCTCCCACGAGCATATTTCATAGAAATGGTTTTGCCTGGTGCCTAAAGATATGAAATGAAGGAGCCAGATGAGCCACCATAGTTAAGGTCTGAGCAATTAAACTTATTATTACTAAAGCGGTTTTGTGGCAGATGCCTTAAGAAGGTAGTATTTGCAAGTTGTTGCTTATGATGCTGTGGTGTTCATCACTAAAGCAAGATTCAGAAATGTTGGCTCAGTTTGTCATCAACCACGAAAACTGGAGACGGAAGAAATTTGTGCTTAGACTGTAAGCAAAGAATAATCATTTCAGGATCTAGCAAGGTGTATCCATGTAGCTCATCTTTCCTTAACCAAAGTTTTATAACTCTGTTATACATAATCAGTCTAGATCTTTCCAACCAAATATTAGTTTTTTGGGAGGAGAAGCTACTGGAAAAGCAAATGGCATTAGGATATAATACTTCTGTCAGTTACATGAAGCCAAACAAACAGAAAATTGAAAAAGGAGAGAACCAACAGCAGGTATTTAATGTGAATTGATTAACATTTAGATGTAATCAATCCCAAGCATGAAGTGTTATTAATTCAGGTAGTGACCCCCTTGGTAACTTGGTTCGGTTGATTACAAATTCAACAGACCAACAAAAGGATAAATAACACAACCCCTTTTCCATCTCTTGCTAATTATAATCAGCAAGCTTTTTGGCCAAAGAGGTGAGCAAATAGAGGCAGTCTGCAGGAAGCTTAAAACACTTGAGAAAATGTGATATTCCATTTTGCAATGGACCCAGGAAGTCATGTCCATTTGTTTCACGGAGTAATCACAGTCATGTACTGTGATATAAAAATGAGGAGTGAGGGGCTCTGTTTAATTTTAAAATGACCAGTGCTTTACCATTTGGGTGGTTTAATTATAAATTTACCATAGGTGGGCATTTATATCTGGAAATCTTGGTTCAAGGTTCAAGCCAAGACTGGAATCCCCTGTTCACATATAATAGCAGTGACACCTTTCTGTAGTGTTGAGGTGGTCAAATATATTCAGGCAAAGGACCCTCAGAGACCATATATAAGAAAAGTGTGTGACCATAGCAGCTCCTTCCCACCCTTTTTCTTTTTCTTTTTGGTTAGGAAGAAAAGATTGGGAAAGAGGGAGGAGGAATGGTAAGGGGTAGGGTCGGTCGGTTATGCCTCTATTCTTCTACTTAGTGTATGTGTGGGGTTTTGTGTCAGCGTCACTTGTGTGTGTTCTCTTACTATTTGCTTGTTGTGTTTCCTTGGTGGTGAGAGAGGTTGGGGGGGGTGGCCTAGTGGGTGGTTGGCTGTCTTTGGTTGGCTGTAGTGAGATTTGTTTATGTGCGTGAGTGTGGGGTTTTTTGGATCAGGTTAGCCAGATTGATTTATATGTTGCCAGCAGATTTTTGTTGTTGCCTTGTTGGGCTATGATAGATGAAAAGGGGGAACCATACTGGGGTGAAAGAGTCTTCTTCTATTGGTCCCTGTATGAGTAGTTATTCTAAAGAGCTCAACACCACCAGCTGCTTGGCAAACAGGGCCGTCTTAAGCCCATCTGGCGCCATGGTGCAAAGGTCCCTCCAGTGCCCCCCCCCCGTTTCTCAGAGTTACTGGCCTTTACTGAGCAGCACTTTGCCCTGCGCGGCATGGCGGAGGCGCCCTACAGGCATTGCTGCTCCATGCCGCCTCGCCGCTGGGGGAACCGCTGCTGCTGCTGCTGCCCAAGGCGGGCGCAGCATCGTGGCCACCGGCAGAGGATGGCAGCGGCCTCAGGACCCCCTGAGCCGGGAGCGCTTCCCCACCCCACAGCACGGACAGCAGGAGGAGGAGCAGCCCCGGCCACAGCCGCCGCATCAACACCTGGAGTGACCCGGCAAGGGTGCATGGCCCTTGAGCTTCCTCTCCTCTCCTCTCCTCCGCTTGGAGCAGAATCAGCGAGATTCCTGCCTAGAGTGGCAGCAGGCGCGTGGTGCCACTCTAGGCAGGAGTCTCGCTGATTCTGCTTCACGAGGACGAAAGGAGAGGAAGCTCAAGGGCCGCGCGCTACTGCCACCGGGGGGGCACCGGCAGCAGCTGCTCCCAGACACCAGCTGTTCAGCACCCCTTCCGCACCCCTGGTGGCCAGGCGCCCTGGCGCCTTGCGCCACCTGGCCCAGGCCTAGAGACGGTCCTGTTGGCAAGAAATACCCTGCAGCAAGAAAATGTTGCAAACCTGTCCCCCCAACGTCCATACAGCATCCTAAAGGTTGTGGTTGTGGTTTGAAGAGTCACCATTCTTGCTTCACTTATAACAAATATGGAGGTGGTCTTGCTTCCGTTACAGCACCAATAGTCTAACCAAGAATTCTTTGATAAGCTCGAGAATTCACCAGAACATAGTCCGATAAACCAATGCTAGATTTGCATAGCTATTAATGGTTTGTCGATTTAACTCGCACTTAGATATACGTGTATCTAAATAAATGCCTATACGTAAAGCTTCTCCAATGAGGTCTCCTCCGCCGTGGTTCTCTGAAGGACTAGCGGACATTTCTTGGAAGTCATTTCTTGAACGCGCCATGCAACGAAACATACAATCTGATCACCCTCCAGGATCATAAAGCAAGCCCAACAATAAATTGGAAAAACTGTCCAAGCAGAAAGAATCTCCTGTTGATTAAACAATGCCCTCTAAAACAGAATATTAATAGAGGAGAAAAGCAAAAGCTCTCCTAAGGTTTACTCCTGTTATCTCAAATGTTCTAGAACTGTGCAAAATTGTTTAGAGGTTACGGCAGCATTTCTGGTTTTACAGCTCATTTAACTATGCAATTAGACATTACAAAAAGATATGGAAGATTTAAAATTGGATATGCTTATCTTCAGTACATAGGTCAGTACTTTTAAACTTTAAAACAAATTAGCATTTTTGCTGCTTAGGCCCACCCCCCCTCCTCCTCTGCATCCCTTCGTGCTACAGAATGAGGGTGTTTATCTTAACTCAGCAATTCTGACGATTTCCATCAGATGGTAAGATGGTAAGAGGCACAGATGGTAAGAGGCACAGTGATAAGCTTTGCAGATTTAAAATGAAAGTGTGGCTGTGGAGATAGTGTGCAAGATAGCCAAGCTAATAAGACATTTTGTAAATGTGGGGAGAAAATGTGTATGAGCACAAAAATTTCCATGATAGGGAAGGTGAGCAGCCTTGCCCAATGACTCGTAATTCAATGCAGGAAATTGCATCACCCCGAACAGACATACAATATTATATTCCTATTTAAAAACGAAGAAAGTCAATGTCAGCGCAGAGGGAGGAACAAGGTAGACGAGGAATATTGCAGCTTTAATAGGTTTTTAAAATCAAATGTGCTGAGCAAAACTGTTTAAAAACTGCATTTGAATAGTAAACAGATAACATTTTCATTTAAAGACAACCACAAGCTGCCAGTTTCAGCATGTACCATGCAAAACAGAGGGTAGCGAGGGAGAGAAAATGCAGCGTAAGATATAGAAAATAGAACGAGATAACAATGAGCTGGTTCGGATGCCGTGATAAACCATGGTTTATCGTGATCAGAAGACGCTGCAGAATGAGTTCCCCCCTCCTTTTCCTCTGGCAGAGGAGATTGGAAACTTTTGCTTCTGTTTTTATTCAACTGCAATTTATCATTTCATCTGAATGCAACTAACTGAAGTTACGGTTTGTTTGAAACAAGCCAACTTCAAACCATGGGTTATGAAGCTGGCTTGTTACAAGAAGCAAAGTTACAATTATCCACAGTTTAGGGTTCCAATGCAGTTGTAAATTGCAGTTAATTAAAACAACAACAACAACAAGAACTTTGCTCTCCTCCTTACAACTGCAACAGAGAAAACGGGAAAGTGCTCACGCCCAAGGAGAGTTACAGTGCTCTGGCTGTAGAAATCAATACAGGAGAGACTTTTTCTGTTGCAGGTGGGCAAGATGAAGGTGTCCGGTTATGCTGCTGCAGATGCACCATGGCATATCTTCTCTCTGTGCCCAGAGGTCATTCCCACTCTGGCCACTGCTATGGTAAAGGTAAAGGACCCCTGGACGGTTAAGTCCAGCCAAAGACGACTATGGGGTTGCAGCGCTCATCTCGCTATCAGGCCGAGATAGCCGGCTTTTGTCCACAGACAGCTTTCCGGGTCATGTAGCCAGCATAACTCAACCGCTTCTGGTGCAATGGAACACCGTGACGGAAACCAGAGCACACAGAAATGCTGTTTACCTTCCCGCCGCAGCATGGAAATGCTGTTCACTTGCACTGGCGTGCCTGCAAACTGCTAGGTTGGCAGGAGCTGGGACAGAGCAACAGAAGCTCATCCCGTTGTGGCGATTCGAACCGCCAACCTGCCGGTCGGCAAGCCCAAGAGACTCAGTGGTTTAGAGCACAGCGCCGTGGATACACAACCTGACTGTCTGTCTCCAGGCACTGCGGTCATCTGCAAGGGATCCCCACAGCACAGGGTTAACGCTGCCAGCCTTCATGTCATGTTTGCAGACTATGGGGTTGGTCTGCCAATGGACCTGGTGCTCGAAGCCAGCTCTTTGTAGAGCAGGCATCCCCAAACTTTGGCCCTCCAGATGTTTTGGACTACAATTCCCATCATCCCTGACCACTGGTCCTGTTAGCTAGGGATCATGGGAGTTGTAGGCCAAAACATCTGGAGGGCCGCAGTTTGGGGATGCCTGTTGTAGAGCATATCCTTGGGGGTCCTGCCACCTTCCATTCTGTATTCACATTGCAATATCATGATATTCTACATCCCTCAAACTCCCATTTCACATCATCGGCTGTCACTACTGGGGTTGAGGAAACACACTTTACTTCTTCTCATAGCAAGTAAAATGATCTTCTATGAACACAGTTTTAACAGTGAGTCCATTAGTGACTGTGGGGGCCAATTCTGGATCCACACGTCCTTCCACAGTGGGGACATTGGTTTCCGGGCAGGAGTTGATCACAGTGAGGGTTTGCCAAGTGCGCCTTCCTCTTAGCACGTTGCTCCCTTTCGTCCTGAGTTCGAGCATCTTCAAATCCCATGACACATTTGGTAAAAACTGTTCTCTAATTGGAGCGTTTGCAGGCCGGTGTTTCCCAGTTGTCAGTGTTTACACTACATTTATACACCACGCGATGCTGTCACAATACCTCTAAATCTTAGAGGGAAGACCTTGGGCCCGCGATAACCATTTTGAAAGCCAACATTTACT
Organism: Zootoca vivipara; assembly: GCF_965207765.1. Lineage (NCBI taxonomy): Eukaryota > Metazoa > Chordata > Lepidosauria > Squamata > Lacertidae > Zootoca > Zootoca vivipara. The sequence continues at coordinate 10,891,231 of NC_142583.1, read as the reverse complement.
AGGTATAACATCTCATTCCAATCCGAACACCTGAACCGGCAGAATGTTTCACTGACTTTTCTTTTAATTCTACAGAGGCAGCCTTACAGGGGTTTTTCCAACAAGGAAATGAATGGAACTTATTTCCTCTGCCTCTTCTCTTACATTTATCTATTAAGCAGGAGCACGTTGTAAACTGAAAAATAGTATGCAAACTATCACAGGCTAGGTCTGCAGCAGCCTTTGCGAGCAAACTCTGCATGACTATAAACGTGTGACACTCGGGATAAGCCAGGACTGCTATAACGGTGGCATCTCTGCATGAGCTCTGAAATCTTTGAGATGAAGCTATTTTGTAGGCAAAACCAAGTTAATGTGCTGGTGGCAAAAAATATTCCCCATGAGCTCATAAGCTTTTTAAGCCCTAGGGGTTAAGGTGGAACTGATCACAAGAATCCTTTTTTCAGTTAAAGAACTAGAAAAGCCTGGAGTACATTTTTACTTCAAAAACTCACCTATCTCCATTTAAGTCAGGGAATCCAAATTTAATGAACAACCAGCTTGGAAATGCTGCCCAGTGGCACAATCTTTGTAAATATCCTACCATGTTACTACATTGTTAGCATAAATAATATACGGAACGGCGCTTAAACTTTGGATGATCGTTCCCATGCACACACACAGAAAGAGTTGCACAAACATTGGCCTCAATTGCCGGCAGCTGCATTGTAACAACACACCCAAGGGGAGCATTCACATTACCTGCCCTTTGTTGGTGCTTTTGACTCATTTACCCTTCTTTCCTGGCGTGCCTTAAAAACAACGGCGTAATGAACAAAAACAAAGCCCAACCTCACCCATAGCAGCTTTGGAGAAATTACTGTGCCATCTGTGAAAAGTGGAAGCACACCTCTTTATTTGAACATATTGAATACCATATATAGATTCCCAGAACTGACTACTGTAATTACTGACAAGTTTCCAAGTTTCCCCTTTTGAGGGCTGCTGTGGTTGCCAATGCCAAAGGTCACACCTTAGGACAGGCATCCCCAAACTTTGACCCCCCCAGATGTTTTGGACTACAATTCCCATCTTCCCTGATCACTGGTCCTGTTAGCTAGGGATCATGGGAGTTGTAGGCCAAAACATCTGGAGGGCCGCTGTTTGGGAGGTGCCTGCCTTAGGATAAAGGAGCAAGGATTGTTGGTTTGATTTTGCTCTTGCTTCTATTATGTTTTTAATATATATAAAAATCTTGTGTTTTTATGCTGTAAACCACCCTGAGATCTACAGATAAAGGGCGGTAAATAAGTAAGTAAATAAAGTGGTATCTTTTTAAAAAAAATATTTAAAATTTTATTTATACTTTTAGATATATGCATTTTACGGATTTTACAATCATTTTGACATTTTAAAACTCAACTTACTTACTTCTCTTTCTGCAGTTCCTTAAATTTATTTTAATACCTTCTGCATATCCAAATTAAGCTTACTCATTTATTTATCTTCTTTAAACATATACTCTTATGTAAGGTAAAGGGACCCCTGATCAATTTTATCCAATACCCTTTTCTGGTTTTTTTCCCTTCCCAGCCAGTGCATAGGGGGCCACTCTCTGTGTTATGAGGCTATTAGGTAAAGGTAACGGTAAAGGGATCCCCAACCATTAGGTCCAGTCGTGGATGACTCTGGGGTTGCGGCGCTCATCTCACTTTACTAGCCGAGGGAGCCGGCGTACAGCTTCTGGGTCATGTAGCAAGCATGACTAAGCCACTTAGCAGCACATAGTAACACCGTTTACCTTCCCACTGGAGCGGTACCTATTTATCTACAGTATACTCTTATGTAGGTGCAGGTTATTACAATAATCCTGCCAGTGCTTTTATCTGTTTACAATTTATCTGTAAATATTCAGTAAACAATTTCCATTCTTTTATAAAAAGTTTGCTATCTTTTTCAGTTCGTCTAGCCATAACAAGTTGATTTCGTTGCCTTCATTAATTTCATTCGTTAACTTTAAGTAATGTGGTGCTGTATTCACCCTAAGTATCAAGCCTTTTAATGAGTGAGGCCGCAATCATATGCACACCTGGCAGTAAATGGTAATACAGTATTTAAAATAAATGCAAGCTAAACTTTTTTTAAAAGAGGAGGAGGAGGAGGAGGAGGAGGAGGAGGAGGAGAAGGAGAAGAAGAAGAAGAAGAAGAAGAAGAAGAAGAAGAAGAAGAAGAAGAAGAAGAAGAAGAAGAAGAAGAAGAAGAAGAAGAAGAAGAAGAAGAAGAAGAAGAAGAAGAAGTGGTGGTAGTGGAGGAGGAGGGGGGGAATTGTTCTGTGTGGTTTTACAAAGTAATTTATCAGCTGCTGAAAAGCTGAATTGTTATGCATTTTATTACTGTTTTAGGTACTTGTACTATATTGCTAGCTAGTTCAGTATTTTCATTTTTATTACACAGAAATGGAATTGTATTGTTTTTATCCTTGATTTGTTGTAAAAGTCAGTCTGAGGGCCCTAGAGAGAGATGCTGGTGGAATAGATACAAATGACTTCAGGGTGGTAAAAACAAACAAACAGGGAGACCGAGCAGTTCCACAGGGACCACTCCACACTGGGAGAATGGGTAGTATTAAAATGATAAATGCAGTTCAACGTAAGCAAGTGTGAAATGATGCACACTGGGGGCCAAAAGAACTGCGTTGTGGCAGCTGTGAAAAGGGTGGATTCCATGCTGGGGGTCATTAGGAAGAGATTAAAACAGTGTTGACAATATCATTCATAACGCCATTGTACAAAACTGATCTCTAACCACATTTGGAATGCTGCTTACGATTCTGGCCGCTGCATCTCAAAAAGGACAGAGCTGGAAAAGGAAATGAGAAGGCTGTGGCGTAGCGTGGGTTGCTGGGGCAGGGCTGGTGGAATGGGCAGCTGGGGTGGAGGTATGCACCAGGGAGGGGGACATGTCACATGACTGCTAGCGGTGGCCATGCAACTTCTCAGCTTGGCAGCTCCTCTGTCTTGTGGCTCGGCCAGCCTAGGGGCAGGGTGTGGGGGCATTGCACCTGGCTGCACCCCTCAGAATTTTGCAGCCAGGGATGACGATGCCCTGCCCCCCCCCCCCCGGCCATGCTACGCCACTATGAAAAGGGCCACCATAATGCCCTATCCATGGCTACTAGCCACAATATTTACATTCTATCTACATCCACTGTCAGAGGCAGTATTGTCGTGGAATTCTACTCAATATTGATCCAGAGCAGATTCTAATGTATAGTTGTTGTTGTTTAGTCGTTTAGTCGCGTCTGACTCTTTGTTACCCCATGGACCATAGCACGCCAGGCACTCCTGACTTCCACTGCCTCCCGCAGCTTGGTCAAACTCATGTTCGTAGCTTCAAGAACACTGTGCAGCCATCTCGTCCTCTGTCGTCCCCTTCTCCTTCTGCCCTCCATCTTTCCCAACATCAGGGTCTTCTTCTCTTCTCATGAGGTGGCCAAAGTATTGTAGCCTCAGCTTCAGGATCTGTCCTTCCAGTGAGCACTCGGGGATGATTTCCTTCAGAATGGATAGGTTTGATCTTCTAATGTATAGTTAGCAGAGTAAAAACTTAAAACATGTTGCAGGATTCCCCAAAAACAGACCAGAGGCAATTGCATTCCATCCAGAACTTTACTGATACTGAAGGCAAAAGAGCATAATGGTCACAAATCCAATACACTCAGGATTGACACTGTCCATAAGAAATCCAGTTGCAGCAGACTTAACTTAAACTTAAAAAATCTTATAATAAGTCTAAACCTTAACACTAAGCATAGTATGTGCAGAATACCACAGCAGAAGGAAGAGGAAGAGGAAGAGGAGGAGGAGGAGTTTGGATTTGATATCCCGCTTTATCGCTACCTGAAGGAGTCTCAAAGCGACTAACATTCTCCTTTCGCTTCCTCCCCCACAACAAACACTCTGTGAGTTGAGTGAGGCTGAGAGACTTCAGAGAAGTGTGACTAGCCCAAGGTCACCCAGCAGCTGCATGTGGAGGAGCGGAGACGCGAACCCGGTTCCCCACATTATGAGTCTACCGCTCTTAACCACTACACCACACTGGCTCTCTTGTACATTATAATAATAGGCCAGAAGGAGCCTGAGTTTCACTGTCTCTTTCCCAGGCTCCTTCTGGCCTATTATAATCAGCATGTGTCCACCACATATGAAAGAACGTTCCTGCCACCTCTTTGCATCGCCAGCACTTATCTGATTCAGTCTTATACATCTTAGCAAGCCTAAAGGTAAAGGTGACCCCTGACCATTAGGTCCAGTTGCGGACGACTCTGGGGTTGCGGCGCTCATTTTGCTTTACTGGCCGAGGGAGCCGGCGTACAGCTTCCAGGTCATGTGGCCAGCATGACAAAGCCACTTCTGGTGAACCAGAGAAGTGCACAGAAATGCCATTAACCTTCCCGCCAGAGCGGTACCTATTTATCTACTTGCACTGGTGTGCTTTCGAACTGCTAGGTTGGCAGGAGCTGGGACCAAGCAACGGGAGCTCACCCCGTTGCAGGGATTCGAACCACCGACCTTCTGATCGGCATGCCCCAGGCTCTGTGGTTTAACCCACAGCGCCACCCACTTAGCAAGCCTACTCGGGGTTAAATACGAACTGTGAACACCATTTTCAATTCAGATGTGACAGAGAAATAGAGTTGGGTATCGTCAGCAGAACGATGACACCTCACCCCAAAATTTCTGGTGACCACTCCCTCCCAACAGCTTCATATTGATGTTAAAACAGCATCGGAGACAAGGCAATATGCTTTGAGCCCCCCCCAAGCTTACGATCTAGAGGCTGAGAGACACTTATCCGATGCTAGCTTCTAGAACCATCCCTAGAGATAAGACCAGAATGGCTGCAGAATGGCTGCCTCCCAAACCATAGACGATACCATGGTCAATGCTATCAAAAGCCAATAAGAGAATCACACTTCCCCATCCTTCTCTCAGTAAATGTCATTCAAGGCAGATTCGGTCCCAAACCCTGGTCTGAATCCAGATGGGAATGGGTCTATCATCAGGTTCGTTTGAGAATATCTGCAACTGCGCCACCGTTAAAAGGCATTAATTTTATGCACGTTATGGCAAATTACCCCTAGGTAAATTCTTTGACTTGAGGAACCTACAAATGAGTGTTTGGATAGACACAGACCGAGATGCTGGCACAATATCACTAACCATGGCATTATAAATGTTATGCCAGCACGATGGCTTGACTTGATAGGCGTGCATCAGTGTTTAATAGATCAGTGTTAAGAGGCACTTTTACTGCACATTTTCAGCCAGCCAATTTCCTTGTAAGTAAAATATAGCACACTCACGCATTGGCAGTGTGGTAAACACTAATTTTTAGTTCTTCGGGGGTCTCTTTGTAGCCCTAGCTATTCTTAGTTTTATTGAAACATCTGCTTGAAAACATTTTTTTTTCTCCAATAAAAACCACTCTGCCTATGCAGGGTTTGTTCTCAGTAACCTGAAGGTGCTTTGGGATGACTTCTGCAGGATATTATTTGTTGTTAGGATCACATTTTGTAAATGATAGGGAGTATAAAAAGAGAAAAGTCATGACTGTAACACCCAAGTGATTCCTCCCACTGAAGTCCAATATTCTGTTTCATTTTTAAAAATTGAATCTTGTTTATCAGGACTTCAAAATAAAAAGTTCTTACTGAGACACTTCTATAGCAAATAGACGAAGGATTACGCCAGGGGTCGGCAAGGTTTACCTCGCCTGGGCTGGTTCAATCCAGCGGAGATCCTTCCATGGGCCAGATAGCTTGCGCGCCCACGATTTCCAGCGCCTGCATCTGCGCAGTCGCGATTTCTGGCGCCGCAGGTGTAGGTCCCTGTGCCGTGCTGCGCTGGTTTAGTGCAGCGCGTGGGGACTCGCCGAACAGGCAGCTTGGTTTGGGGGCGGTTTGTGGGCCAGTTAAACGACCCCCCGTGGGCCGCTTGTGGCCCACGGGCCTTAGGTTGTCGACCCTTGGATTACATTTTTGATGGAACAAAAAATAAAAAATATTTTCCTTCCAGTAGCACCTTAGAGACCAACTAAGTTTGTCATAGGTATGAGCTTTCGTGTGCATGCACACTTCTTCAGATACACTGAAACAGAAGTCACCAGACCCTTATATATAGTGAGAGGGTGGGGACTCGGATATTACTCAGAAGGGTGGTGGGAATACCCCTCCCCAACTTCTGACTATACATAAGGATCTGGTGACTTCTGTTTCAGTGTATCTGAAGAAGTGTGCATGCACATGAAAGCTCATACCTATGACAAACTTAGTTGGTCTTTAAGGTGCTACTGGAAGGATTTTTTTTATTTTTTGTTTCGACTACGTCAGACCAACACGGCTACCTACCTGTAACTAGTACTTTTGATGGAGTTCTGTGTAACTTTTCCCTGGATACATTCCCCGAATACAGCTGAAAACACTGGCAGCATTAAGATAATAATAATACTATTTCTCTTTAATAATAATAATAATAATAATAATACTATTTCTCTTTCTATACCCGTGTGGAAGAAAGAAAGGTTGTGTACACATGGCATGATAATATGTGTTCAGTGCTGGAGACAGAAAACTTCTTTAGGTGCTGTTCACATGACAACATCACCAAGTCATCCCTTTCCCACTATATTGGTTGAGTTAAATTGCATTTTTCAGGAAAGGTTTGGTTTTGCTTTGTACTTCTCAAGAGCTTACTGCCACCACAAAAAAGAGCGTTCTCGTAGGTCGCCTCTGGATGGGTTGGACCTAGTGATGTTTCAGGGCTGTGCCACTCCCCCTCTGCTATTGGACTCCGAGTATATATATATATATATATATTGCAAAACAAAATATTTTTAAAGCAACAAGGAAGAAACTGTATGTGTGCAGGTGCAGCAAGGAGAGAAGAGTAGAGAATATTGATACACACTACTGCATAAACATGCCCACCTGCATGTACAGACAGTGTGCATTTATGCTTTAGGATAACATTACCAAGCGAAGGTGCCAAGTGCTATGTACAAAAGTGTTCTTCAAAAAAGAGCCCCGTGCATTTCAAACCCTACCGAGCCTAATTTAGAAGATCCGACTTCTCCTGTGAAGGCTCACCTACTATTAAATACAGAGTAGCATTCTGTAAAGTCAAGAGCCGAGCCGCCGAGCCAATGCAACACAAAGCAGGTGGTCTAGTAAAAGGCAGTGATTTAGCTTTTGCAAATAGTGTGCAGTCCAGTGGAACAGCATATAAAGGATTTCTTATGTATGTCGTTTTGCCTTCTTGGTATGAACACATTTAAATAACTATAGTAGCGATGATTCCTTCAATTTCAATGCTTGAGTTCATGTTACGATTGTCAAAACCTTCTAAATCCAATAGATCCGTATTTTCCAGCATAAACCATTCTTTAAGCCAGCAGAATGTTGCAGCATCATAAGCAGATTTTTAAATCCTTTGTATCACTGAGTAACTTATACCTAATTCTTGGTTTCTTCCCCTGCCAGATAAATTTTGACAACACTTTCCTGAAACATTTTGCATTACAGGTATCTTATCACCGGGATCATCTGGAATAGAAATAACATTCTTGGCAATTCATTCATCTTAACCGCAGAAATTCGGCCCATCACAGACAATTTCAAATCATACCATATATCCAAATCTCTTTTAACTTCCTTCCACAATTTTTCATAATTGTCTTTATACAAGTTCAAATTTTTTTCTGTTAATTGTACACCCAAATATTTCACTTTTCCCACAAAACTCAAACCAGTAGCCTCTTCCAATCTATTTATCTCATCATTTAAAAGATTTTTGCCTATTACTGTACTTTGGTTTTACTCTTATTTAATTTAAAACCAGCAAAATGTCCAAACTCTTGAATAAGATCCAGTGCTTTACCTACACTGGTATCTGGTTCTTGTAATGTTAATACTAAATCATCAGCAAAGGATTTTATCCTATATTATTTCGATCCTACTCTAATGCCTGTTACTTCATCATTTTTCCTTATCAAATTCAGCAAGTCCTCCAGAACAGATATAAACAATAGGGGGGTAGGGGGCACCCTTGTCTTGTACCTTTTTCCAATTCTAAGCTCTTCAGAAATCACATTATTAACAATAATCTTAGCCTTTTGTTCCAAATAAATTGCATTTATACCATTCAGAAAATTTTGACCAACCTCCATATTCTGCAAATTTCTTTTCATAAAACTCCAGGTGACATCGTCGAAGGCTTTTTCTGCATCTATAAGCATTATAATAGCTTTACCATTCTTTTTGACCTCTAACATTTATAATATGTCTACCACATTCCTAACATTATCCTTCATATGTCTACCAGGCAGGAAACCCGCCTGATCTTTATGTATAACCTCATTCAATACCTTCTTCAATCTTCTTGCCAAAATATTTGCAAAAATTTTGTAATCCATATTTAATAACAAAATTGGTCGGTAATTCTTCACCTGTGTTTTATCTGTATCTGGTTTAGGGGTCAAAGTAATAAAGGCTTCTTTCCAAGTCTCTGGCGCTTTCCTTCCCTCCAAAATTTTGTTGCAGACATCTTTCAGCAGTTGGATCAACTAGTCTTTTAAAACTTTATAATATTTTGATGTCAGTCCATCAGGTCCTGGGGCCTTGCCAAGTTCCATCTGACTGATAGCCATTTCCAGTTCTTGTGTCGTTAGCTTGTCATTAAGTAGAACCTTCTTCTCTGCAGGAATACTTTACAGTCCTTTTGAATCAACATATTGATGTAACTTCTGAATGTCCTCCTTTTCTCTGTTGTATAATTGCTTATAATACTTCTGAAAACATTTTTCTTATCTCTGCAGGATTCTCAATAGTTTTGGCATCATTAACTAGATGTGTTACCGTATTCTGTTTCTGTCTCTTTTTCAGCTGCCATGCAAGTGACTAAGATACAAATTTGGAAAGCTCTAATTAATTTATTTCACCAAAGGTTTCCTTTAATAAAATATTTAAAGAGTCTGTTTCTGGTTCCTGATAGAGAAGCAATTAATCTATCTTCTCTGGGGCCGTTGCCACCCTTGTTTCGGCCCAACACCCACAACTGCCCTTTCTTTCCCCCAACAGAAATATGAGTTAGTAGGTTTAATAGGCCTTTTTCATCTCCTCTTTTCATTATTCTCAATGAAGCCTGCTGCTTTTGACCCTCTCAAGACCTGGACTGGGGGTAAGGCATTTCAGCAACCCAGAACTACAAGGGCAACATTTCAAAGAGCTTTACTCTCCTAATTCTTTAAATCTCAAACTCCAATAACTCCATAGCTTCCAACCTATAAAGTAGTGGATATCAGTGGGATATCCCATTAATGGGACACCCCCTTTGGCGACCGTTACAGGATTTTCAAAGCAGAAGAAGTGGGAACTTTTGCAATAATACATTTTTCAAAGTCCGTTTCAACAGTTAGAACCAAGTTGTCCTATCCTGAGTAAAAGGTAAAGGTTTGAATTCACACTCTTGTACAGAACCACCAATGACCCCCTCACCGTATTGCTAGAAGTTATATTATTAAAAGTGCTTTCAATATTTATCTCACATCTAAAAATCTTGTAAACCACAGAGTGTGGGTTTACTTCAAGGGGCGGTGGGGAGAGAGAGCATCTACAATCATAGCTTAAATATTTGCCTGCTTTTCCAAATTTGCCTGCATTTGCTGGCTGCCCCAAGTAACAACGTTGTTTAAGTGTGCAGTTCTGGTAGCTATGGTTTCCTTCATCTCTCCGCATCTCTGCTCCTACCAAACAAAGCACAACCACCACACATCTTCAACAGCAAAATACATGTCTTGATTTTCAGCTATACTGAGGGTCCCAATTTTTTAATATTTGACTTGCTTTTTTAGTTTCAGTGCTCTGTGGACCAGAAGTGGGTTAGCGAATAACTCCACCTGCAGGGAATAACATCAATAATGAAGTCATTTCTCCCAGCCACCCTTCTTTTAGGCCAGGCATCCCCAAACTTCGGCCCTCCAGATGTTTTGGACTACAATTCCCATCTTCCCCGACCACTGGTCCTGTTAGCTAGGGATCATGGGAGTTGTAGGCCAAAACATCTGGAGCGCCGCTGTTTGGGGATGCCTGTTTTAGGCTGTTCCTCCCCTATTAATCAAAGTGTGACTTTTATCTCGCAATCATAGTTTATAACATGCACATTTCTATCACACACATAACATCACATTTTCCATTCAAATTCAAAAGGCACTCCTCTACAAAAAACAACTGTGCCTTCTCTGCTTCAGATGATATCATTCCTTTCCCTTTTTATTTTGGCAGCAGTAACAGATCCCACTTAAAATATAAAATATTCAATATTCACTTTACATTTGCAATTTATTGATGCCATATGGCAAGATGGGATAACATTACCTTTTGCAATCACATCTGCTGAAAAACGAATAGAACTTGCCCCTGCAAAGAAGCAACAAAGTTGTACTGACCTGTCCCAAATCTTTGGGTTACTCCCTTCCATTGCAATCCTCCATCTGCCATTTATTATTATTATTATTATTATTATTATTATTATTATTATTATTATTACCCCGCCCATCTGGCTGTGTTTCCCCAGCCATCATTCTGGGCAGCTCCCAACAAAATTAAAAGCACAATAAAACATCAAGCATTAAAAACTTCCCTAAACATTAAAGCTGGAGGATCACAGAAAGAGGTTCACAGGATTAACATGCAGATCTCTAGGGAAGCAGAGCAGCAAGGAAGAAACAAATGAACACATAGATATAACACTGTTCTGTATAACCCACAAGCTATAGCCAAATTATAATGTTCAGTACTTCATTAAACACAGAAGTCATCTCAAAGTACACAGGATTGGGTTGCACAAAGTACAGAGAAGTCGAGAACAATTAACAGGGACATGTTTCCCTTGTCTCTCTCTTGACAGAGGTCATCTTAAAGGGCTACCAAAGCAGTTTCTGTGCCAAAACCAGGCCTAAACCCCGATTGAAATGAATCCAGAAAAATCAAGTTTCTTCCAAAAGCGCCTGGATCTTGTTTGCGACCACTTGCTCCAGAACCTTGCCCAGGAAAGGGAGATTATCAACAGGCCAGTAGTTAGATACCGTAAGTTTTCTGAATCCAGGGAAGGTTTCTTAAGGAGTGGTTTTATCACTGCCTCCTTCAAACAGGCAGGGACCCCACCCCCTCTTGTAAAGAGGCATCGATCACCTCCCTGGCCCAGCCCACTGTTCCCTCCCTGCTGGATTTTATCAGCCAAAAGGGGCAAGGGTCTAGAGCGCAAGTGGTTCCCCTGACTGATCCAAGCATCTTGTCCACACCCTCGAACCTTACCAACTCATCCAACACAACAGGGCTAGACTGTGCTCTGGGCACTGCATGAGGTTCATCTGCTATAAAAGCAGAGTCAAGCTCTTGGTGGATGCAAGCGATTTTATCCTCAAAATGCTTTGCAAACAAGTCGCAGTGAGCTACTGTTGGTTCTATCACCTCCTTTGGGCCAGCCTGTAAAAGGCCCCGTACAACCTAGAAAAGCTCGGCCGGACGACATAATGAGGATGCAATGCAGTTAGCAAAGTATGCCATTTGGGTTGCCTTCACTGCCGCTAGGTAGGCTCGATATGAGTCCTTACCAGTGTTCAGTTGCATTCATTCAGATAGTTCCTCCACTTGTGTTCAAGCTGTCTCCCAGCTTGCTTCCTCGCCCTAAGCTCTGGGGTATACCAGGGGGCCAATTGGGCTCCACAAAGTAGGAGAGGGTGCTCAGGGGCGATTGTGTCAATAGCCCAGGCCATTCAGGTGTTTCAGAGGTCGGCCAGGGCTTCGACAGGAGCACTGGTCATATCAGATGGGGGGGGCGGAACCCCAGAGCCATTTGGAATCCCACTGGATCCATCAGCCTCCAAGGCCGGACCTTCCTAATAGGTCTCCCGCCTTCCTAATAGGTCCACCCTCTAAATAAAGTACATAGGATTGGGTTGCACACGTGTTTGCTCCAAAATGCTTCAGGATGACCAACCCTAATCCAGCAATGGTGCCCATGACTAATTCCAACTCAGAATGAAATGCCTACCTCCGTCACTGGTTCCACTGGGATTTATTTGCATGTTCAGACTCAGAGACCTTCCCCCTTAAAGACACATTTGACTCAAATTTTAGTTTTGGTTTTTGGCAGAATTTAGGCCACAACTTTATTGATTACAGAAAAGTGAGTGGCTGCATAGGTCAGCCAAGGGTGAACACCTGAGGGAGGAGAAAAGCCTGGGAACAGACTCTGTTCACTCCTCAGATGCTCCCCTGGACTCAGGCACAGGCACAACCCCCTCTCAGGGGTAGACCAAACCAAGTTGAGTCCCTGGATTCCTTTAATGGAATACCCTTCACATAGGGATGGCGAGAGCGTTCTCCCATCCCTATCACCATGAACCAGTGCCTATCCGCAACCTTTCAAGTTGTGACGATTTGCTACACGGCAGGCAAAACCCAAATGGCAGCAGCCAATCAGCCAAGTGGGGAAAATTCCTGCCGTGCCCCTGTCCTAATGACAGACGACACACGACGGCATAGCAAGGTCAATCGCAAAATGCCCTAAAATTAGGGAGAGGTGGGCGGGTGTTCCGATGCACAAGCCGAAAGAGGAAGCTCTGGGACACGTGCATGGGTTTAGATAGGTTCCTCGATCCATTTAGACTGCGCCCCATTGGCCAGATTACACCCAGCAACGAGGGAGCTACCAATTGGGTGTTGTGGCTGTCCAATAGACCCACCCACAACCAGGAGGTCAGTCTCCAGATCTCACCGGAATATGTGCCCTCTTTTAGGGAGGACACAATTTAGCGGCATTGCTGCCAATCAGTTTAGAACAGGATTCAGTTCCCTCAAACACTGCCAAGCTGTCACATACAGTGGTACCTCAGTTTATGAACACAATTGGTTCCGGAAGTCTGTTCATAAACTGAAGCGTTCATAAACTGAAGCGAACTTTCCCATTGAAAGTAATGGAAAGTGGATTAATCTGTTCCAGATGGTGCGCGGAGTACTTAAACTGAAGCGTTCATAAACTGAAGCGAATTTTCCCATTGAAAGTAATGGAAAGTGGATTAATCCGTTCCAGGCGGGTCCGCGGAGTACTCAACCTGAAGCGTACTTAACCCGAAGCATGGGTGTAATTGGTTCCGGAAGTCTGTTCATAAACTAAAGCGAACTTTCCCATTGAAAGTAATGGAAAGTGAATTAATCTGTTCCAGATGGGTCCGCGGCGTTCATAAACCAAAAATTCATAAACCGAGGTGTTCATAAACCGAGGTTCCACTGTATTCTGTAAAACGCTTGCAAACGCCACAACAGAGGACAAGATGGTTGCACAGTGTTCTCGAAGCTACGAACATGAGTCTGACCAAACTGTGGGAGGCAGTGGAAGACAGGAGTGCCTGGCGTGCTATGGTCCATGGGGTCATGAAGAGTCGGACACGACTAAACGACTATACAACAAAGCTGTGAATGTAGCTGATTTTTTAAAATCTTGCTCGATATATTTTTGTCTTAGTCTTCTCTAAGTTGGTTGTTCTAAAGTTGGGCTGTTCAGCTCAGCTTAACAATGGTTAATTGTGTGACCAGTATACAGATAAGCCTTCATTTCCAACTTGGAAGAAAGGTGTGTGGGGGAGAGAGAGAGAGAGGTGTAGCGCTGTAGCTCAACCTATCTTTGCATAGATTAAATTTTAAATGGCAGTGCAAATTTAACTTGAAGAGATAATTATAATATTTCATCTTTTTTCATCTCAGGTTATGTAAATGAAACTTTAAACTTTTCATGGTTTAATGAATTTTTCACAAAGCTTGATTTTAAACTGTCAGTCACATCAGAGGAGAACTCTTCAAGAAAAAGGAGGAGGAAACAAGTCGAAAATAATATTCCATGGTATTCCTATACACAGAATAGAAGCAGACTGATGCGAGTTCATCAAAAGGAAAGCAAAAACACACGGGTGGTGTTGTTTCTGTTTTATTCTTTATTTTTTTTTTTTATCATCATTTTTTATTTTATTTAAACATTTCTAAGTTAGGTACATACAGCAATAAAATTAATATACATACAGAAATAAAAACAAACATACAAATCTGTGTACCTCTCCAATAAACTTACATTTGTACAATCAAACTTTGGTTGTGTCATATTTATCTTTACTTCTCTTATAGCGTTCATCTTCTCCACTTGTTCTTTCGAACTGGACTTCCTCCTGTTTTCTTTCTTGGTTTTATTTATAATTTCACCGTTTTCGGTGCCATACTTTTTCTTGCCTGTCCATTTCCCTTTATATATATATATATGTTCTTTCCATTTATTCTCATCTGTATTTAACACGTAGTTTTACTTATATTTTTTGTGGACAATGGCTTTATAATTCTTTGTTGTATTTTAAATGTAATTCTACTAGTGTTTTTAATCATCTAACATAATCCTTCAAATATTTCCTAAACTTATTCCATTCTTTTCGGTACCTTTGTTCTTTTTGGTCTCTTAGACTTCCTGTCATTTTGGCCAACTCTAAATATTCTGTCATTTTCTCTCTCCACTCGTCTACACTTGGGACCTCTGGTGTCTTCCACTTTTGGGCTAAGACGATTCTCGCTGCCGTAGTAGCATACATGAAGAGGTTTTGGTCTTCCTTCTTAATCTCCCTCCCCAGTATACCCAACAGCATTTCTTCAGGTTTCTTTGGGAAAGTGTAACACAATAATCTTTTTAATTCATTGTAGATTAATTCCCAATAGATCTTTACCTTGTTGCACGTCCACCAAAGATGGTAGAAATCCCCATCTTTTATATTACATTTCCAACATTTCTTATTATTTGTTTTATATATTTTAGCCAGTTTGACGGGCGTGAGATGCCACCTGTACATCATTTTCATGATGTTTTCCTTCAATATTATACAGGCAGTGAACTTGATCTGGTGGTTCCACAACTTTTGCCATTGATCTATATTTATATTATGGCCTAGGTCCACTGCCCACTTAATCATACATTCTTTTGTCGCCTCGTCTTTCGTGTGCCATTCAAGTAAAAGATCATACATTTTGGACAGTAGTTTCTCGTTACCTTCCACTAATTCTGATTGGAATTTAGATTTTTTGTTTTCAAATCCGTGGTTCTTCCTATCTTTCATGAACAGGGCATTAATTTGATGATACTGCAGCCATCCTATTCCTATTTCTTTTAGTTGTTCATATGGCTTAATTTTCCAGCCTTCTTTCGAGTCTATGAGGATATCATCATACCGCAACCAATTTGCCTCCATGTTTGTCTTTTTTATACTTAGGACCTCTGTTGGCGACAGCCACCTTGGAGTTTTCCTTTCTAGGAGATGTTTGTTTCTAACCCAAACCTCATATAGTGGTTTCCTAATTACATGGGTTATAAACCCTTTATGTCCCATTTTTTTCTCATACCAGAGGTAACTGTGCCAACCAAACACGTTGTTAAACCCCTCGAGGTCCAGGAGGTCAGTATCTTTAAGTGTCACCCATTCTTTCAACCATGTAATACAGGATGCCTCATAATACATTTGGAGATCTGGTAATGCGAAACCGCCTCGTTCTTTTTTGTCAATTAGGAGTTTATGTCTTATTCTAGGCGGTTTCCCCTGCCATATATATTTCGAAATCTCCTTTCTCCATTCTGAGAATTGCCCGGTACCTTTTATAACCGGTACCATCTGAAATAAGAACAGGAACCTTGGCAAAATATTCATTTTCACGGTGGCAATCCTGCCCCATAACGACAGCTGTAGATTCTTCCAGATTACCAAGTCCTTTTTAATTTCGTTCCATGTCTTATTATAATTGTCGTTGAACAGATTAATATTTTTGTTGGATAGCCAGATTCCCAAATATTTTATCTTTTTAACCGAATCAATACCAAATTTTTCTTGCAACTCAGTCCTTTCACTCTTCGTCAAATTCTTTGTAATCATTTTTGTCTTTTTCTTATTTAGCTTAAAGCCGGCTAAATTTCCAAATTTTCCCAATTCTCTTAACAACTCTTCCATGCTAGATCTGGGTTCTTCTATCGTTATCACAAGGTCGTCGGCAAAGGCCCGTTGTTTATATTCTTTATTTCCGACTCTTATCCCCTTTATATCTTTATTTTCTCTTATCTTGTCCATCAGGACCTCTAATACTAATATGAATAGCAAGGGTGATAAGGGGCACCCTTGCCTCGTACCTTTGGATATATCTATCTCCTCCGATAATGTGTTATTTATAATTAATTTAGCCCTTTGCTTTGAGTAAATTGCTTCGACGGCCCCTCTAAATTTACATCCCATTCCTCTTCTCTCCATTAATTTCTTCATGAATTTCCAGGATACATTGTCGAACGCCTTTTCGGCGTCAACAAATACCAGAGCCGCTTTTTTATCAAATTTCACCTCCAAATATTCAATAATATCGATTACGTTCCTTACGTTGTTTTTCATGTAACGACCTGGTAGGAAACCTGATTGCTCTTTGTGTATTATTTCTGACAAAACCTTTTTCAATCTGTTCCCGACAATATCCGCAAATAGCTTATAGTCTAGATTTAACAGTGAAATAGGTCTGTAGCTCTTTACATCTAGTAAATCTGAGTTTTCCTTTGGTATTAAGGTTATATGTGCTTCCTCCCAGGATCTAGGTATCTGTCCTCCATCCAGAATCTCATTCATCATTAATGTCAATATTGGTGTTATTTCGTCTTTCAATTCTTTGTAGTATTTTGCTGTAAACCCGTCTGGGCCAGGAGCCTTTCCTATTTTCATTCTACTGATTCCTGCCTGCACTTCAGCCGCTGTTATTTGGGCATTTAACATACTGACCTGTTCTTCTGATATTTTACCAAGTTTACATCCTTCTAGATATACTTCAATCTCTTCCTCCTCTTCTTTCCCTTTCCGATATAAGTCTTCATAAAATTTTTGAAAAGCTTTTCTAATCTCTTTTGGGTTTCCTGTCACCTTATCTTCCTTCCAAATTCCATGTATGTAGTTTTGCTTTTGTCTTTTCTTAAGTTGCCAGGATAATAGTTTCCCGCATTTATTTGCGTATTCAAAATTCCTTTGTCTTAACCATTTTAATTTCCATTCTACTTCTTGATTAATTAAGATAGAAAATTGGGTTTGCAACATCTTTATTTCTTGTTTTACTTTAGTATCTCCTGGCTTTTTATTCAGTTGTTTTTCGCTCTCAGCGAGTTGTTTCAATAGTTCTTCCTTTTTCTTTTCTCTTTCCTTCTTCTTTATACTATTTTGTTGGATTAGGAAACCCCTCATGAAAGCTTTCCCAGCTTCCCACACTGTGTTTATATTTATACCTTTTTTGTGGTTAAAATCCAGAAATTCTTTGAATATATCTTTTGCTTTATCTATTATCTCTTGGTCATTGAACAACCCCTCATTCATTCTCCAACGAAATGAGGGCGTCTCCCCTGCTAATTCCAAATATATCGGACTATGGTCCGAAAAAGTCCGTGGCTGTATGTCTATTTTTTTGATTTTTGAACTCAGTTCTTGGGATATCCAAATGTAATCTATCCTCCCTGAGCTTTGATTAGGCTCAGAAAAATGTGAGAATTGTTTTTCGATAGGGTTTTTGAGTCTCCAGCTATCAATTAGACCTAATCTCTCTATCATATTGAAAAATGTTTTTGGGAGTTTACCCTTCTCATTTATTCTTTTCTTTTCAGTTCTATCTAAACTTGGCATCACTACCCCGTTAAGGTCTCCCATCAATATTACTTTGTCTTCGAGGTGTTTTGTCAGTGTTTTATCAAGTTTTTTGTAAAAATCCGCCCTCTTCTGATTTGGTGCGTATATACCCACTAGCAGTACCTTTTCCCCCTGCACCGTTATGTGTACCCCTACTACCCTGCCCTCTTCATCCTTGAAGAGTAGCTCTGGTTTAAATTTCTCCTTCACATATAATGCCACACCTCTTTTCTTTTTTTCGTTAGATGAGACAAAACCCAATCCTAATTTTTTATTTCCCAGGATCCTTTCATGCTTCCTTGAAATGTGCGTTTCTTGTAAGCATATAATATCTAATTTTTCTTTTATCAGCACATATTCTAATTTGTTTCTTTTACTTTTGTTATTTAATCCATTCACATTCCAGGACTTTATTTTCAATGCCATATTTTGTTTTATTTATTACTTGTTTATTTATTTATTTTTTACAATATTTAAGTTTGAATCTCCTTATCTAAATCTATCTCTGTATCTACTTCTCCTTCTTCTTCACTGCTTTTCCCTTCATCCTCCTCTTGTGTCTCTACCTCTTTCTCCTCGCCTCCTATTGCCCCTTCTTCTTTACCTTTTTCCATTCCTAATAGTTGGCCGTACTTCCTTCCGAACTTGTCAATCTCCTGTTGGTTCCTAAGTATGAATCTTTTGCCCTTAAGGTAGAAGGAGACTCCGTCCGGAATCTCCCATCTGAAGCTTATTCCATTCTTTCTTAGAACTGTTGTAAAATCCCGAAATTTTTCCCTCTTGCGCAACATTCTTGTTGGGACTTCCTTGAATACAATTATCTCCCTTCCGTCAATTATCAGTTTCCGTAGGAAGCTCTGTCTTAGAATTTCATTTCTCATATACATTGAGTTGAAAATTACTAAGCAGTCTCCCGGTAATTTTTTTGCTTTTGCTTTGACGGATTTTACCTTGATTCTAAAAGCATTTGTGATGACTGCTTCTATTTCCTCTTTACTTACCCCTAACCATTTTGCAATTTCGGTTGACAGTTTCTCTTTAATGTTCTCGTCTTTCTCCTCTACCAAACCTCTAAATTTCAAATTAAGTTGTCTCTGTCTTAGTTCCATCAGAGCTAAGCTATCTAAGATTTCCTCCTTCTCCTTCTTTAGTCTATTAATCTCCTCTCTAAGGCCATCTGTCTCTTTCTTAATTTCTTTCACCTCCTTCTGTACTTTCTTCGAACTTTCTTCTAGACCTTTGGATTTTGTTGCTACCTCTTCAATTTGTTGGGATAATTCCCCCACAACTTTTTCAAATTTTTGATCGATTGAGTTTTGAATGTCCCCCAATTTTTTTTCAAGATTCTGTTCACTCTGTCTTATTTCTTTTTTGATCTCAGATAAAAGTCCCTCCCAGTCTCTACCCTCCTCCTGTCTGGAGGGACGCCTGTCTGAGGGCGTTGCAGTTGTTCTTATGCCTTTTTTATCCCCCATGTTTGTGTGAACTTTTAGCTTTTCAGGCTATCTTTTCCAAACCCCTAAAAGCAAGCACCTTAAGGGGGGGATGACTTCCTTTCAATCCAAAACCAACACCTTATCAGATTATCCTTTGGGACTTCTCTTTCCACTCACCAGGCCTAATCTTTTCCCACTTTTCCCCCCTCAATTTCCCCCTTAAACACTTAGACAAGAGTAGCAATATCAAAGTAGCAATATCAGAATATCAGAATATCAGAAAATCTTACATCATCCAGAACATTTACATGAGGCAGTAATCTATTAATTCTCAAAGAGAAAATAAGATAAAGATTCTTTAGCCTGCACCTCAGTTCAGTGATGTCCTATGTCTCTATCGTCTTAGAAGAGGTGGCTATTTACTTCTTCTTTTCTTCCTTTCCTTATTTTCTCTTCCTTCAGCCCAATCAGTAAATTCCGAAGTGAGGTTGAAAGTTCTTAAGGGTCCGGGAATCAAGATATGTCCCTAAAGCAACGCAAACCAATAATCCACAAAGTCCGGTCCACAAAGTCTCTGGACTCTTGAGCAACACTTAGTTTCACAAAGTTCCTGAAGTCAAGTATGTCCCCAAAAGATGTATCCCAAAACTGTTCAATAAGGTAAAGATAACAGCTTTTCTAACTCTCCCAGTAGGTTCCTCTCAGTCTTTTCTTTTCTTTTTCCTTCTTCTCCCCTCCTTTCTGTTGGGTCGGCTCTTTCCCAGGAAGAATAAGCCCCTTTGTTTTTACACAAAGGCTTTGGTCTTTTTCCTTACCGCCAGGCGTGCACCAACAGCGAGCCGCCCCTCCGCGGTTAGGGAACTCTTCTTATCCACCTCGTAGAAATCTCTACAACAGCTGTTTCCTACAACCCCCAGCCGGGCGCCATTTTAACGCCGAGTCAGAAAACAGGTCCATTTGTGCTCACCCAGTCCCTCTGCAGCTGGTAAGCTTCTCAGGTTACTGAAGAGTCTGCCGAAGCTGCAGTTTAACCCCCTCGGAGGCAAGCCGCTTCTCACGGGAGCCTGAGGCTGCGTGAAACGGGAAAGGGCGATGTACCCCCCTCGCGTCCACCACTCAATCCTCCCTCGGAGCCCCGAAGGACTACGAACGGGAGGAGAGCGGCTTTGGACGCCGCTGGGCACCTCTGTCGTCAGGGTAGCCCCCCCTGACGTTTGCGGGTTCGGTAGCCTTACGAACCCCGCGTTCTCCCCGTTTCAACCGGAGCGGACCCAGGAACGGTCGCTCCGCGCTCCCTTCCGTGTCCGCGGCTCACCGGAAGTTTCTGTTTTATTCTTTAATTGGTCTACCTTGTGAATGAATTCATCCATCTGGTATTCAGACTGTTTCCCAGGACCTTAGTCCATTGATCAGACGCTCATTTGTTTAAACCAGTCATTCCCAAACTGTTTGCTGTGAGAATGATTAATTAAAGGCTCTTGTGAGCCCCCGGTGCTCATCGACAGAGGAGTCTGCCCATTACGCTCCCTCCTGATTTGGGCTGGTCTCCCCTCGATCAGCTTCTGCTGTGAAGTTGATAAATCTGCTGCATCTCTTCACTGCAGGCAATTGGCTCATCCAGTCACTCTCTGTGCAGAAATACAACAGAATTAACCATCCTGAGAGGAAGGCTGCCTTAACCATCTCTGCTTAAGCTCAGAAGTATCTCCCACTATGTTCAGTTTTAAGTGTGTGCAGGATTGCAGCCTGAGTTGCTGTTTGGGGCTGGCCGCCTTTAAAATCCAGTGCTACACTTGGTGACACAAACAGGCAGATAATTCTTACTCTTCTAAACATATCCTAAAATATCCTAGATACTTTCTCTCCTTATGCAAGCTCTCAAGCCAGCTGCAACCTTCAAAGCCTGCCCTGCTGTGTATTCCAACAGTGTCGCACGTGTGTGTGTGGGCGCATGTGCTCTGTAAAACTTTTTTAAATTTCTGTTTACATTTTAGAAAATTCACTTAAACCACCTTAAAATATCAATGACTTCCCTTCCTCTCTTTCCATGGTTCATTTTGCACAACACAAATCCCTGCATATTTTATATAAACTAAACCATTCAGCATTTCATTATTCCATCCATAGCCATGTTCAAATATATAAAAGGATGTCATATAGAGGAGGGAGAAAGGTTGTTTTCTGCTGCTCCAGAGAAGCAGACATGGAGCAATGGATTCAAGCTACAAGAAAGAAGATTCCACCTAAACATTAGGAAGAACTTCCTGACAGTAAGAGCTGTTCGGCAGTGGAATTTGCTACCAAGGAGTGTGGTGGAGCCTCCTTATTTGGAGGTCTTTAAGCAGAGGCTTGACAGGCATATGTCAAGAATGCTTTAATGGTGTTTCCTGCTTGGCAGGGGGTTGGACTGGATGGCCCTTGTGGTCTCTTCCAACTCTATGATTCTATGATTCCATCCATCAAAACTTATTTACGCTGTTGACTTTATCTTCAGGCTGCCCACGTTTTCAGATATGCACAATTTTCCTCCATATATTCAAAAAACATTTTCCAATCTTCTTTAAACCTATGTTCTTCTTGTTCTCTTATTCTATATGTTAAGTCTGCGAGTAGTGCATATTCCATCAGCTTAAATTGCCAATCTTCTTTAGTTTTCCGTTTTGGGGCTAACAAACCACAAACCGCAGTGTGTTATTTTGGGAACCGTAGTCACTGGAAGCAGGCGCTCCAAAGGAATTAGCCCGAGGCTGTGAAGCATTTTTCTTCCTGTAATCCAGAGTCCACTTTATTACACACCTTTAGAAAACGTTGCAAGATACAACTTTTGCGCTTGATTCAGGTACTATAGGCACTTTGGTGCCATCATTTTGTTTTAGTTTTTGTTTTATAATAATAATAATAATAATTTATTATTTATACCCCGCCCATCTGGCTGGGTTTCCCCAGCCACTCTGGGCGGCTTCCAACAGAAATATTAAAATTCACTGATTTCTTAAAGATTAAAAGCTTCCCTATACAGGGCTGCCTTCAGATGTCCTCTAAAAAAAGTTTTAATGTTTTTTGTTTCAATGGATTATTCATTCATTCATTCATTCATTATTTCATAAAATTGATGTACTGCTAGAGGGTAAAAAACAAACAAACCAAAACCTCAAAGTGGTTTACAAAAAGATAAAACAATGAAATTTAAAGCATACAAAAGTTAAAATACTAAAACCGATTAAAATCACCTCAACTTTAAATAGTTGTGAATGTGTGTGCACTGCTCCGAGTTGTGGGAAAGGTTTGTGAAGGTATTTTAAACAATTAAAAGTAAACCCTTTGGAAGGGGATTTTTATCATATGTGGTGGAAATGCGAAAAAGTTAAAGAATTTTGGGAAAAGATATATAATGAATTGAAAAAGGTTTTTAAGTACACTTTCCCCCCAAAAAAACAGAAGCATTTTTGTTAGGACAAGAGATTACAAAGGAAGACAATATACTATTTTTGTATGCGACAACTGCGGCTACGACATTGTTAGCCCAAAAATGGAAAACTCAGGATTTACCGTCGATTGAAGAGTGGCTGACAAAAATGAGAAGGGCTGAGAGAGAAATTCGATCAACTTCATATTTAAAGGTGAATTCATCTAATGCAGTTTCAAAAACAATATGCAAATCAAAATACAGTTATTCACTGAAATATGCACTCCTCTGGATTTTTCAATTTTCCAGACAATTAGCATGTTCAGACATGAATATACTAGTGAAAAGTGTGCATATAAATGCACATGTTAGTGATAACAACAGGTAAAATTTCATTATGGGAAGGGAAATTACATGCAAAAATGGTGTACTAGCCACAGATCCATATAAAACTGCGCATCTAAAATGCTGATGAATTTTCTTTTTAAAAAATAATAATAATGTTTATTGAATTTTACATAAAGAAAAAAAGAAAAATTAAAAAAACAGAAATAAAAAAGGCAAAAACGACAATATTATCACATCTTATCTCTTCAAACTACTTCACTTCCCCTTCTTACAATCCTTGTTAATAATTAATTCTTACCATTTCCAAATCTTGGTTAAACATCATAAAATTACATCCTATCTCCCAATTCATAACCTTATTCTTAAATAATTCTTATTCAATTTTATATAGAAAAATGGAAGAGAAATAGAAAGAAAAAGCCAAATGCTGATGAATTTTCAAGAATACACACATACACACACACACACACACACACACACACACACCAGGCCTTCTCAGTGGCGGCCCCACACCAAAAATCTGTTTGGTCTCCTCCCCTGAAGCCATTAAGTAGATGCTAAAAACCCTTTTAAAAAAACTGCTGAGTTTTATAAATTGATTTTACTGCTACCCCCATATATCATTTTCTCTGCTGCTACTTTAATTCAACTGTTGTACTCATTTTATGTTTTTTAATTAAAAGCTTCCTTGTAATGGCTTACATGAAAAGGCAGGGTTAAAACAAATAAAGTGAATCCTATGCCACCGAGCCTCTTTTGTCTGCATGCATGATTCCCAAGCCCCATGGGACTCCTGCTTTAAGACGCACTTACTGATACTTATTAAAAAGTTGATGTCTGAAGCACCTCTTGGCGGATTTTTAAAAAAATAGCATTTCCCCCTCTTCATGGGTTTGTCCTTAGCCAGGAGTTTGCAAAACTACTTTGCAACAAACTGAAGTGTTTCTGCTTACAAAGACTGGAGGGCGAAGCTTGTAAGGAGATAGAATATTTTCAAAAAATGCTGACTTCCTACTATAACAAGGTGGAAGAATGTATGAAAGCAGAAAAGCTTGGCCACATTAGTCATATCCTAAAATATTCAGAACTTTAGAAGTAGGGGAGGGCGCAAGAATGGGGAAAGCAGGCAAGAGCATGTAGTTAAAAGGTTGCTTTTCTCTTGAGAACCAATCTACCTTTCCCCCCTTTTCTGCTCCTTCTCCAGAAGCGCTGAATGGTAATTCCACTGACAGAAAGCATTTTTAGTTATTTGTTCGCCCACGGTAGAACAAACTAGCCTCTCCCACTTGGGGGAAGCTCAGAATTGAAAACGTCCAAAAATTGCCCAGGCAGGTCAATCAAGGTTAGCTTTCACATCTGACTGTTCAGGCTAAATAAAATACTTAAGACGCAGAAAGGAACCTGTGTACCTTTGGATTATGTCAAAAAGGAACTATGAATCAAGAACCTTGTGAGCTAAGCAACAGCACTCCTACGAAGGAAGGAAAGTGAAAGGCAAAACTATGGAAAGTTATTTTGAAAGATGCCATTAAATGTGGCATCTGAAACACAGAGGCTGCAGAGGTCCTGATTGTTTGGGGTAACAATGGGACATTACCTCCGCCGAAGGGATGGTGGATAACAGCAACAACCGGGAAAAGATAGGCAAAACATTTTACAAGGACAGGAAGAAGCGTCACAGACAGAATAATTGCCACACACAGGAAGAACAAGGATATAGTTTGAGTGCCTCACTTGTAGTTTTTTTAATCATTTAATGTGTCAATACAAAGGGAAGTTCTTAATATTGCAGTTGCTGTATAAGGGATTGTTATCTTGACTGGAGTGTACTTGAAATTAGCAAGATTTTGGAACACAGAAATAAAGAAAACCGTCAAACCATTAATTCTAGCATGCGAAGGGGCCACTTGATTATATAATTTGGTACCTGAATGATTGGTATTAGTAATGCTATTATAATTTGGCATTGTTATAATGAGGCTATTATTGGACTGTAATTCAAAACTAATAAAAATCATTATCTAAAAAAATGGACTGTGTGGGACATGTTTTCTCATAGGAGAAGCCACACTATTGCAAAGAATCACATAAAGCAGGGATGTCCAACAGGTTGATCGCTGTCTACTGGTAGATCCATGGGATGTTTGGGTCTATTGCAGTCAATCACTGGGTCCCTTTCCTTAGCATTGGTAAAATAGCATCCGGCCCCATCCCCTCGCCCCGCCCTCCATTGTTGCACGATCTGCATAATGGAAGATGGAGTTTACTCAGTGAGGCCGTTTGCTTCCCCCAGCTATCTGTTGGTGAATGGCTGTTCTCCTTGAAAATTCAAAAATTGTGTCTTTACTCCTTTCTTAAAAAAACTCAACAACTTTGACCTGTATTGGGAAGGTGAAACACCCTGGGCTTAGAGAATCAGAGCCAAGATCACAGTCTAGTTAGAATGGTCCACCTGCCCCAATTCTGCTCACAAACACATACACAACAGCTCATCTCTCTCAGAGGTAAGAGTTAACCTTGTGTTGGGGATGGACAAGCAGTGGCAGTTGGTTTGGCACCCAGAGGTCCATCCAATTTCTCACTCCTTCCTCCCAATCTTCTTCTGAAAGTTAAAGGGGATGCAATAGTTCTTTCTACTTGGAATCATGATAATTAACTGGAGTGGCAGTGTCTTGCCCAATGCAAGGTGGTTCTTTCTTAAAATGAGATTCAGAAGTAATACAAAACACAAGCAAGTGAGAAGATTGAAGATTTTGTTCAAAACAGCAAACAATTTATATATACCAAGTAAGCACTTCAATCTGCAACTTGGAAGCCCTCAAGAAGTGGCGAAGTGACTCCCCCCAGGTAGCCTGTTTGCATGGCCCTGCGGCCGATCAGTCCATACACGAGCTTCTAAAAAAAAACCTCTGCCCACAGCCATCCAATTTATAGATACGTAGCTAGATACCTAGCCTGTGTGGCTTGCCTGATTGGCTACGTGCAGAATTATTCATTAGTCACCCCCTCCCAATGCCTCACTTTATCAAAGCAATGTCCAACTGCTTCTGGTGCAACAGAACACCATGATGGAAACCAGAGTGCCCAGAAACACCATTTACCTTCCCGCTGGAGCGGTACCCATTTATCTACTTGCACTGGCGTGCTTTCCAACTGCTAGGTTGGCAGAAGCTGGGGCAGAGCAATGGGAGCTCACTCTGTCGCAGGGATTTGAACCGCTGGCCTTCTGATCAGCAAGCCCAAGAGGCTCAGTGGTTTAGTCCACAGTCCCACCCACGTAAGAACTGTGAGCCCTCGAAAACAGCTAAACAAGGCTGTGCATTTACCCATCCCAAGAGGAGACACTTCCCTTGAGTCTTTGTAGGAGTCACAACTCTAGTTTGCCTCCTTCAAGTCAGTAGTTCATTTAGGAGCAGGTCCTTCTTAAACTGGGCAATTCTTACTCTTTCATGTTGTAAAACTAAGCCCTTTTGGGTGCATGATTGCAGTGTGACTCCAATTGTTCACTTCAGGAAGAAAGCAGCATCAGTAACGGTCCTCAGATATCAAAAGTCCCGGAAACACTGTGTTAAGCAGATCCCAAACAAAGCTGATATTTTACTATCTCTGTCCTTAGTTAACAGCTAACGTCAATATACTGCAAGATCAGAGGATAATGGTACCCTGCTGCTAGATAAGTGCCCAATCAAAATCACAATGTTTATTTTCCTGGCAGGAGACATTGATTCTGTGATAGTTCCCTATTTCAATGACATTCTTGCCAGAGACTTAGCCTGATGATATCCTGGCCTTTTAAAATGGATATTGGCTTCATAAAGGGGCAGCAGCTCCTTTTATGACTGCCTATTAGCCACAGAGACTCTCTTTAAATGTAGGAGAAGCACAAAGACTGCTAGAGAAATTGTAGCTGCACTGCATCATCACCATTTCAGCACAGCCTTCGCTGATAACACAAAGTTAAACCCTATCTTTGGCTCCTTCAATACAGTCAGGATGTTGGAGAGGAAAACAGGCAAGTTGTTTATATTAGGGGCCCCAAACTAAGGCCCGCGGACAAGACCTGGCCCAATCGCCTTCTAAATCCGGCCCGAAGATGGTCCGGGAATCAGCATGTTTTTACATGAGTAGAATGTGTCCTTTTATTTAAAATGCATCTCGGGGTTATTTGTGGTGCATAGGAATTCGTTCAATTCCCCCCCCCCCAAAAAAAAAATATAGTCCAGCCCCCCAACAAGGTCTGAGGGACAGTGGACCGGCCCCCTGCTGAAAAAGTTTGCTGACCCCTGGTTTATATTGTAAGCTCTCCAAGGCAGGTATAGAAGAAAATGTGAGAATTCTTGGGATTTCTTTTGGATCTTGTGGCTCCTATTCACTGCAACCTTAGCTTTAAAAAAAAATATCTACATTTGTTTTGGAAGAAAGGGTAGGCTGTGGTGCGAGTGTCTTAGATTATGTGTCTCTCCGAGTGTACCCATTGTTTCATCTCATCTTCTAGAATGTATGGGATTACGTGGCGCACTTGGCTGGCAATTTAGTATAGCTCTATGTTGGGGATTCCCCATCCCCCTTCTGAGGCAGGGAGGTGCAGGTTTTGGGGGCTTATTCTTGGCTTTTTGTGTGAGCAGATAAACGAGTATAGTTTTTTATGCCATTTGCAGAGTTGGGTTGGTGGAATCCAGACTGGGAGGGTTTGGAAGAGGTAGCTTAATTCTGGGAGGGTTTTCCAAATTCTGAAAAGTTTTTTCTTTTTTAATCTTGACATATGGACAGGCAGGAGAGTAACTTTTGATATCTTCTCTGCAAGGCTGGCTCAATTATGCCTTTATATAAATGAATCGCATCTGACATAGGGTGGCAACAAGTGCACCTATCTGAGCAATGAGTAGCATAAGATGATCTCCAAACCAGTAGTTTAAAATACTGCAGCAGCATTGTACACTAGCTGGAGACTCGAGACTGTCTGCAAACGCCAACTCACACAGAATGTGTCAGAATAGCCAAGTCTAGATGTAACACACATGTATGTGTGACCAGGTCTCAATATGCGAGGAACAGATGCATTTGGCACACCACCTGAAGATTATCTAAAGCACTTCTGGCCACAACTATGACCAGACTGCAGACTGCCCCCCGCCCTGTTTCGCAGCGTGGCTGTCTGGCGGGCACAGCGCGGCGCCCCCTGTCGACCTGGCGCCCTGGCGCATTGCGCCACCCAGCCTTGCCTTAGAGGCGGCCCTGTCCAGACCACCAGCAACAGTTCAGAAGCTCCACAGCTTCACTAGACTTTGATAGTAAGGAGATGTAGAGCTGAATATTATCTGCATATTAGTGGCATCCAACTGCGAAGCTCTGGGTGACACCCCTGAGCAGCTTCAGGCATGGGGAAACTTTGGCCCTCCAGATGTTGCTGAACTACAATTCCCATTGGCCATGCTTGCTAGGGCTTATGGGAGTTGTAGCTCAGCAACATGAGAAGGGACAAAGATCCCCAATCATGCTATAAATGTTTTGTGGGACATGGGTAGCACTGTGGTCTAAACCACTGAGCCTCTTGGGCTTGCCGATCAGAAGGTTGGCGGTTCGATTCCCCACAATAGGGTGAGTTCCAGTTGCTCTGTCCCAGCTCCTGCCAACCTAGCAGTTCGAAACCATGCCAGTGCAAGTAGATAAATAGATACCACTGCGGCGGGAAGGTAAATTGCATTTCCATGCGCTCTGGCTTCCATCACAGTGTTCCGTTGCACCAGAATCAGTTTAGTCCTGCTGGCCACATGACCCAGAAAGCTGTCTCTGGACAAACACCAGCTCCCTTGACCTGAAAGCGAGAGGAGCGCCGCAACCCCCATAGTCGCCTTTCACTGGGCTTAACCATCCGGGGGCCTTTACCTTTACCTTTTACCTGATAAATGTTAGCATTGCAGACCTTTGTGCGAAGACAAAGACCAAAGCACTGAACAGGTGTCCTCCCAAAACACCTTATGGAATCGACCCTCCAGGAAGTATGAGTCACGATAATACAGTGACCCCAAGTTGGTGGTACTGAAAGCCACTGAGAATGCTAATGGGCCCAACAGAAACACATTCCGACTGTCCATCTCCTGACACATCCCATCTGCAGCAGGGCAACCAGACAGTTTCAGCCCCCAAAATGGGTTGGAAACCAAACTGAATGGGCCCATTTCATATGGAGCCATGCTTGTAAACCTAACCAAACATGAACAAAGCACAGGCCCCATTGGAATCTGTGACAATAGTTCATGATATGTAGCTAGCCACATATAATAAGCATAACAAGAGACTAAAGTTAGGACACCCTGAAGTAGCATTCTCATTAATATTATGCTGAAAAGGCACTTTGGCCTGCAACTTCTTTTTTTAGCTGCAAATCCTGTTGCAGCTAAACCATAATAATCAGAGTTGTGCAGGTGGGATAAAATAAAGCATTGTTAATACAGCAGCATGCTGCCAATTTAAAGTATTTGGCTTACTTTAAATTGGCAGCACGCTGCTGTATTAGCGATGCTTCATTTTATCCTACCTGCAAAACTCTGTTTATCGTTACTAGACAGGTATTCAGGAACCACACTGCTATTTAAGAATCCGGTTCACATTTGTATGTGTGTGTGTGTGTGTTGTAATTTTCCGAGTTCCCATTAGAGATGGTAAAATGCCTCCCTTGTCGCACAGATTCAAAGAGCTGGAAGGAATCATCTATTCCAACACCTTGCAATGCAGGAATACGCAGCTGTCCTTTACAGGGATCAAACCGCGCTCAAATTCAATTTTAAATATGCCATTACTATCCACCTAACTTCCAGATATCTGTCTGGAATCAGATATCTGCCCCCCTTGAGAAGGGCAAATTTGCTGAGTTAGTTCGTCCATTATCTAAAAATTCCACATTTTTTGGATACCAGTACTCTTCCGAAGGTGCTTAGCAACTACTCTACTCTGAACTTAAAAATTGAAAACATAATGCTGGTGGTCAACAAAAGAGGTTTAAAGACTGTCTCAAGGCAAATCTAAAAAAAATATATAGTATAAACACCAACAACTGGGAAACAATGGCCTGCAAGTGCTCCAACTGGAGAACAGCCTTTACCAAAGGTGTCATGGGCTTTGAAGATGCTCGAACTCAGAATGAAAAGGAGGAACGAGGTAAGAGGAAGGCACATTTGGCAAACCCTCACCATGATCAACTCCTGACCGGAAACCTATGTCCCCACTGTGGAAGGACGTGTGGATCCAGAATTGGCCTCCACAGTCGCTTACGAACTCACTGTAAAACCGTGTTTATGGAAGACAATTTTACTCGGCTACAAGTGATCGCCAAATAATACGAAGAAACATTGTTGTTTTGGGTTTTTGCACTATCACTAATTGGGCAGCTGTTAACAAATTAGGAATTAATGCTTACAGTACACCTAGTTCTTAACCATCAATTCACTGCTGATCAGTTTCCAAGTATCCTAGACGGGTCGCTTTGGAGTATTCAACATTTCATTAGGGACGTTGAAGATTCATGTGACATGGATCTGTCTGCAGTCTCAAAGGTGCCTATGTTGTGGCTTCAATGCTCTCTGAATTGCTGCAGCTGAACAGAGCTTACCAGTCCACATGTATATTTGCATGATCAACACAGGGTCACGGCTGGCGCTGTGGTCTAAACCACTGAGCCTCTTGGGCTTGACAATCAACCGGTTCGAATCCCGGTAACAGAGTGAGTTCCCATTGCTCTGTCCCAGCTCCTGCCAGCCTAGCAGTTCAAAAGCACGCCAGTGCAAGTAGATAAATAGGTACCGCTGCAGCGGGAAGGTAAACGGCGTTTCCGTGCGCTCTGGTTTCCATCACAGTGTTCCGTTGCACCAGAAGTGGTTTAGTCCTGCTGTCCACATGACCCAGAAAGCTGTCTGTGGACAAACGCCTATTCCCTCAGCCTGAAAGTGAGATGAGCGCCACAACCCCATAGTCACCTTTGACTGGACTTAACCATCCAGGGGTCCTTTACCTTTTTTTTTTTTAACCTTGCATGATCAGTGCAGCATTTGAATCAGTTGCAAGTGGGTAGAATGACAGATTTTCCTGGTTTGTACCTGTTGGGAATCATTCCCAACACAACAACAATCCCTTGCACTTGGACAAGCACATGTTAATGGGAAGGCTAAAGTGACCCTGTTTTCATTATACAGTATAAGGATTTCTTTTGGAGGAGCAAGGAACCATGGAGAACCCAAATTGCTATTTTCTCCGATTGAGTGCTAAAGAGCAGTTTTTCCCAGGGACAAGAGGAAGTATAGATCAGCCCTTAGATAGGACTTATCCTTAACTTATTATTCTATATACTAAGTGACTCTATTTTTAAGAATGTTTTGCACCACTTTTCTCAGAGCAGTTAAGCCAACTGGCCTATAATTCCCTGTATCCTTCCAAGATTTTTTGTTAAAAAATATGGTGTTATATTGAACACTTGTTATTTTTTCAGGTTGACAAGCTGATCTTAGGAAGAAGTTAGTCATTTTTGTTATAAGTATAGCTGTTTCATAGTTTAGTTCTAGAATGGATGTCATCTGGATCTTGTTATTCATTTATTTTTAACTTCTCCATAAGGCTTCTTCTCTTGTCACCACAATTTTCCTCAGTTTCTTAGACATCCTTCCTAAGAAAGTTAGTGCATGCATAGGGATCTACCCAACATCAAATTTTCCCCACTGTGTATGTTCTAAGTATCACATGGGGGTGGAGGGAATACAAGAACACAATGAACTCAGGCTATTAGCAAAATATTTACAGACTTATAGACAGCTATTCATCACATTAACTTTACACACTCCAGCACCATTAAACCTCCAGCTCTAGCTATACATTATTAATACCAACAAGTGAATTTAGATGACATTGAAATGCAGAAGCTGAAAATGAAAACTGCAGCACAGCCTTCCTGAAGACATTCTTAAAGATTTAGAATCGGGGATTACTAGCTCCTCCAATAAGCCACCCTTCTACCTTCCCATCATTCCCCTTTTCCTAGCTTGACCTGCCTGCTCTAGCCAAGCTTTGCCCAAGGAAGCCCCTGCTGTTTAACAGTTCCGATCAATAAAACTGCATCCTGACAGGTAACTAGTACTGGATTCAGAAAGAACTTCAGAGCTACCCTGCAGAGATCTGTTGCTATTGATCTGTCCTCCCCCATCCTGCTGCATCTGCCAGGTCACACGCAAGATACACTGGTTATCACCCCTGCTCTTTCCCTGGCTCACCATATCCTGCCAGGTGAAAAAAAATATGCCAGGTTGCTATCCAGAAAAAAAATGCATTACCGTGAGTGCAGGTGCCTTTTGGGGATGCTGTACACATGACATCGTCCCCATGTCCCACACTATCCACCAATCTAAAGTGCATCTAAACTGCTGGGGCAATTTCTAATCTATTTTGTGCTAAGAATGCACTTTTTGAGCGCTTCCTGCATTTGTGTACACGGAGAGTGCTTGCCTAGATCTCCTACAACAGGGACCTAGTGTCAAGGGGCTGTCAGGAATGCAGGTCCATCCGTAGGTCAGGAAAAGGACTCGAGGCACAAATTGCAATCAGCTTTTACTCACCGAAGCAAAAACACAACAGGGTTAGGCCAGGCATGTCCAACAGGTAAGATCGTGATCTACCGGTAGATCACTGGACGTCTGTGGTAGATCACCAGTAGATCACTGGATTCCTCCAAAGAAGCTGAACAACTTTGGCACCCCTTAAAAAAGCTCAACAACTCTCCCCATTACCCCTAAAAAGCTCAACAACTTTGACCTGAACCCCGCAAAAGGGGATAGATCACTGCCAGTTTTTAACTGATCAAGGAGTTGGCCACCCCTGATCTAGGCTAATCTGCCCTAGTTGACAATGTTGCTGAAACTGGTGTCTGGCCCCTCCTTCCTTCTCTTCTTCTAGATTCCTTCCAATCAGCCAAGGACTGCTTGGCAGAGGGGATCCCCCTCTGGCCTGCTTCTCAGCAATGTGCAAGGCTCTTTGTGATCTGGGTGTCAGCGAAGGAGGAGATCTAACTGAAGGGGAGCTGTCCAACTTCTGGGCAGCTGAATCAGTGTCTGCTCCTCTCTGTCAGAGTATGAGCTCACACTGCGACCCTCGGAACTCAGCCCTGCCCTGGAATGGCTTTCCTCTTCTGACCCCCTGTGTTCACTCAAACCTCCTGGCTTCTATCACCTGCCAGCTTGTCCCTTCCACAGACTTCCCGCGTCCTACTTGCACTAGCCTTGCTTGGATCATGTGCCCTGACCCACTTCTCCCATCCCCATGGCAGTCTTTTCCTGTCCAAGGGAGGCAGAAAGCCCTCCTGAATGGGAAATAATGAGTTTCTGGAAAGCAGGGAGTCAGCCAGGTTCTTTCGTCTGGTTTCCTTCCCAACACAGGAGCATAGGAAGTGGTATTTTACTGAGTCAGACCATTGGTCCGTCGACCTCACTGTTGTCTACACTGATTGGCAGCAGCTCAAAGCCAGTATTACAATTTCAGGTTGGAGATTAGTTATTATATGGTCAGCATTCAAAACTCCCATTGTTCTAGGCACATTTTGCAACAGAGAATTTCATTAGCGCGAGCAGTTTCTGAGCTCTGGGACCAAGATTTTTGATTAAAACTGCAGAGTGGAAGGAAAGGAGGACCTTTTTCTGCCTCCTCACTTCTAGCTGCTCTCTAGAGACTGGAGAAGAGACCCTCTTAAGAATATTAGGGGGTGGGGCAGGGGAAGGACTTGACCATGTGAAAAATGAACATAATATTTTAGCCGCAGTTCATTCATTTTCAGCTTTGTATTCTTGTTATGAAAAAGCACGCCTGGACATTTCGTTGTTGTGCCCGTAACCTAGGCCTAAGGAGCCATTTAGCTCCTAGCTTTCGTATCTGTTTCTAACACTGTATATGGTCCTTGCAATAGGTGCATAAAGGTAAAGGGACCCCTGACCATTAGGTCCAGTCGCGCACGACTCTGGGCTTGCGGAGCTCATCTCACTTTACTGGCCAAGGGAGCTGGTGTACAGCTTCCGGGTCATGTGGCCAGCATGGCTACCGGTAAGCCGCTTCTGGCGAACCAGAGCAGTGCACAGATACGCCGTTTACCTTCCTGCCAGAGCGGTACTTATTTATCTACCTGCACTTTGACGTGCTTTTGAACTGCTAGGTTGGCAGGAGCAGGGACCGAGCAATGTGAGCTCACCCCATTGCGGGGATTCGAAATGCCAGCCTTCTGATCTGCAAGCCCTAGGCTCTGTGGTTTAGACCACAGCGCCACCCGTGTCCCTTTTGCAATAAATGCATACTCTCCAACATTTCTGTGATGAAAATAGGGACGAACTATTTAATAATAATAATACCCTGCCCATCTTACTGGGTTGCCCCAGCCACTCTGGATAGCTTCCAACATATATAAAAAGATAATAAAGCATTAAACATTAAGAAACTTCCCTATACAGGGCTGCCTTCAGATGTCATCTAAAGGCTGTCTAGTTACTTATCTCCTTTGCTCATATGCAATAACTTCATACCCTCAAACATATCTCAGATGAAAATAGCGACATCCTACCACACCCTCCAACATTTCTCCAATGAAAACAGAGATGTCCTAAGGAAAATCGGGACATTCCGGGATCAAATTAGAAACTGGGATGGCTTCTGTAAATCTGGGACTGTCCCTGGCGAAACGTATAATCAAATGTCTTGATGTGTGTTATCTGTAGGAGGTTTAGTAGCGCGGTCATACCCCATTTATGTATCCCTCTGATGCCTTCAGTTTTATATTTTTATATTTTATGTATCCCTCTGATGCCTTCAGTTTTATATGTTTATCTTTGTATTGAGAAATGTTTTTGTTTCTGACTATCGGTCGAATAAAGTATATTGATTGATTGACTGTCCCTGGAAAATAGGGACACTTGGAGGGTCTGTAAGGTACCAGTTTAAAAGTTTGGCTACCAAATGAAGGCCCAGCTGCAGTTTGTGAACAAAGAAAGCAGGAAAGAAAGAAAGAAAGAAAGAAAGAAAGAAAGAAAGAAAGAAAGAAAGAAAGAAAGAAAGAAAGAAAGATGACTGATAAAGAGCTACCTAAGACACGAAGAGGAAAATTAACTTTATCTAGTTCATTATGATGAGATAAGTGCATTGTTAGGGGCTAGCCTTTGAATTAGATTAACTTTTTTTTTAAAAAAAAAGCATATTGGAGACAAAAAGGCATTATTAACACCGTTTGCGATGGTAAACTTTGTTCCTTCTCTGAAATCTGTTTTGGGGCCTATCTGGAGAAAAAGTTGGGGGGGGGAGCCAATTTATAGCCTTTCTTTCATCAGGAATCTTTTCATAGCACCCAGTTATTGGATCCAACTGCAGACACACAGTGCTTGTAATGCTAATTTAGATATAATAAATATATATATACCTTAGTTCTACAAAGCAATATTATGTACCTTCCAAAATCCTGTTGAAACTGTTAAAGCACATAACAAAAGATCATGCTGTTAATGTTGCTCTACTTTCATGTTGCTATTTTGGTTTTCTTTTCTCGAGATATTTTTTCATGTCACCAGTAATAAATGAGACCTGTCCTCCCCTTTCCCCCGGGGATGAGAGTTTTATGCACTTTGCTGCGATTGTGGAAATGCAGGCAAAGGGAGAGAGGGAGGAGAGCCTTGCATTGGGACCAGCCCGTTCGTAACTTTACCACTGTGTTAGCTGGAAAAGTAGGAAGATAACAATTATTTGTGATATACTCTGAAGCCATTTTTCTATTTTACTTTTTGTCAGGTCCTCTGGGAAATTTTCTCCGCTTATATATATATATATATATATATATATATATATGCATCCAGAAGCCACAGTGGGCAAGGTTTAAGATACTTGGCAAATCTTCAAAGGTTATTGCTTTTATTCTGACACCCAGTGTCTTATTTGAAGATGATAAACAGGCACTTCTGAATGTGCTTGCCTGCAGTAGACCAGAAGTCCATCCATTACATTGAGATGATCACTCGAAGCGCCAGAGATTGTTTAAGACACTTTGGTGCCCGAGGCACAAAATTCAATGAGTGCTTTTCCCATGGTGCTAAAAATATAATCATCAACTACAAAACTGATATGGCAAGTCTTCTTTAGTTGCATCCCAAAAATCTGCTACAGAAGGTGGGTCGCCACACCTTGCCTAATGAAAAGGCCTGTCCTGCAAAAGACCCAAACTCCACTGTTATGGTACCAGTCTGGCTGAGAGGCCAAGGCATGCTGTAAAAGGCTGGGGAAGAATCAACTTTACGTAGAGAACAACCAGAAGCAGACAGCAGCAATGAGCAGAGAACAGATAGACAGGTATGGGGGCAGCTGAACAGGGATGCGGGTGGCTCTGTGGTCTAAACCACTGAGCATCTTGGGCTTGCCAATCAGAAGGTCAGCGGTTTGAATCCCTGCGACAGAGGGAGTGAGTTCCCGTTGCTCTGTCCCAGCTCCTGCCAACCTAGCAGTTCGAAAGCACACCAGTGCAAGTAGATAGATAGGTACCACTGTGGCAGGAAGGTAAACGGCATTTCTGTGCACTCTGGTTTCCGTCATGGTGTTCCGTTGCAGCAGAAGCTGTTTAGTCATGCTTGCCACATGACTGTGTCTATGGACAAACGCCGGCTCCCTTGGCCTGAAAGCGAGATGAGCGCCGCAACCCCATAGTTGCCTTTGACTGGACTTAACCATCCAGCGGTCCTTTTACCTTTTACCTTAGTGCAAGATATTCTGAAGCCTTAAGCGGCTGTGCCTTCCAATCTGCAGGGAGTCCTCAAAGTGCCACAGCAGAGAGTGCCACTCTTACCTAGTCTGAGACAGCTCTGGCATCTGCTGGAATACTGGAAGGAATCCAGCGCTGCTTTATTGTTGCCTCGAGTGACTTCTTACACTGCTTGAGCTGTCAGGCCAGCCTGGGATGCAGGAACAGGCAGCGATGTAGTCTTTGATAACAGCTGCAGAAAATAAGGGAAACAGGGAACTAAGCCTGGAAAAAAAACCAAATTTTCAGTGCTCAGCATGCCTTTTTAAAAAGAGCCTGCACACCTCTCTCTGCAATCCACACACACACACACACACACACACACACACACACACACACACACACATTCTTAATGGTACAAAAACAGTATGTACAAAAAGGCTGCACTCTGACACATCCGAGGTTACACCAAGCATATAAGTTTACAAGTCTTATGAGCTCACGTAAACAAAAACAAAAAAAACAGGTCTTGGACGAATAAACCCACATGCAACATTCACAAGCTTTGCTTCACACAAGGAGCCAACAAGGGAGTTTTGACAAATGCCACATTATATGATATGGAAGGTTTTGTCTGACACTAACCTTTACACAGCTGTATTCCAAAAAGAAACGAAATGTTTTCAAACATCTCTTTTTTGTGCAAAGCATTTATTGCCATCATAGCACTTCAGTAACCCCCCAGAATCTCTTTATTATCTTGGGGTAGGGAGCTATAAAACTGCTAGTTTTCTGAAATCAATTTGCGCCCAAGCCTTCTGCACCTAGAAATCACCGCCATGCTTGCTGCCACAGCCAATCCAAAGCTTCCTTTTCTGTTACAAGAGGCAACAAAATGGAGCTTTTTTATTTTCTCAATTATGGACTTCAGAAAGGCAAAGCTCAGAGAACTGTCACTAGGGAAATGTTTTTTGACAACGAAGCCCTGAGAAGGATCTGTTATTAATCTCCAAAGTATTTGGAAGTCTATTGTGCATGCCAATAATGAGACTAGACCTTTGCCAAACTGTTTCACAGACGAAAAGTGTCTTCCCCCCCCCACCTCTTACATTCAATTTCTTAATATCTTAATTTTTTTTTACCATAGTTGTATCTCATCTAGAAAGAGAGTAGGAAGTTGTGCAGCGAGTCTCCCGCCCCCTAGATCTAAAGAAGAAATTCTAACAATGCAGAGTCCTGCATCTGTTTGAATAGCAAAACACCTGCAGCAGCCAACAACAGAAAAAGTGAGATTTCCTTATCCCCTCTGGCAAAAAACAGGAGGGGGATGTGCTGCCCTGAGGTTGACAGCATGACGGGGCTGTCTGCTTGTCTGGAGCAAGCAAGGTGAGAAGAATGGGGAATTTCTTAGCATGACAGCAAGCAGTGGTTTGGGGAACCGGTGGATCCCACAGCTTCTGAGAAACTTCCTTCCACATGAGGTGAATATATGAACTCATAGGGGGGAAATACTTCTATTCCATTTTCAAGTTATCAGAGGAAACAGTGCATTTCATAACAATAGTGGGGGAGACTTAAGTCTCTTTGTTGTACTATGTGCCTACCAAGAACACCAAGATATGGCATAATAATATGAAGCCCCCTGCTTTGTACCTTGGGGCACTTAGAAGACCCTGCAGATGCAGGCTAATCCTGTCAGGAGAAAGAAACTTCATGCATAGGGAGGCCTGGAGCTGTCCAGTGTCTCATAAGGACTCAAAGAGGTATATACCTTGTTTCTCAAACTTAATCCGTTCTGGAAGTCTGTTCCAAAACCAAAGCGTTCCAAAACCAAGGCACGCCTTCCCGTAGAAAGTAATGCAAAATGGATTAATCCATTCCAGACTTTTAAAAACAACCCCCAAAACAGCAATTCAACATGAATTTTACTATCTAACAAGACCATTGATCCATAGAATGAAAGCAATAAACCATGTACTACAGTCACACAATCAATCAGTAAGTAGCTGAACTGGGTTCCACACAGCCACAAATACCAAAAAAAGAGAGCGCTGCAGAAACAAAAACTTAAAATAAAAAGCAAAAAAGGCAGACCTCAGCGTAACACTCAAAACAGAAGTGTGGCACTCAAATCAGAAGTGTAACACTCAAAACGGAGCACGTTCGGCTTCTGAAAAAAGTTCACAAACCGGAACACTTACTTCTAGGTTTGCAGTGTTTGGGTTCCAAGATGTTTGAGTACCAAGGTGTTTGAGAACCAAATACTACTGAATAGCAAACATGTGGTGGGATAGGCTTAGCCAGCCTCGTTCCCAATTTTCTCCTCACTTTCTACTGACACCCATGCAAATTTGAGCTTCTGATATTAGTTGCCATGTGGAATGTGAGGAATAAAGGCAAGTTGTTTATAAGGTATTTTTTTATTTGAAAGATGAAATCGACAAAACATAATCTTGGCTTTAGACATTTATTTTATTTGTTTCTTAAAATGTATACAATGCTTCATAATAATAATAATAATAATAATAATAATAATAATAATAATAATAATAATAATAATAATAGACAACTCAGTGGTTTGCAAAAGATAAAACAGCAAAATCAAGAAAAAATTACATGACTTTAAAACATGCATAAAATACTAAAACAGATTAAAATTACCTAAACTTTTGAAGCATATGGATAGACTTGTCTAAACAGCATGTTTTCAGCGACACCAAAGTAAGATTGTCTTCCATAAACACAGTTTTAACAGTTTCTTTAACAATAAGTTACTGCGGAGGCCAGTTCTGGATCCACACGTCCTTCCACAGTGGGGACAGAGGTTTCCAGGCGGGAGTTGATCACGGTGAGGGTTTGCCAAGCGTGCCTTCCTCTTAGCACGTTTCTCCCTTGTGTCCTGAGTTCAAGTGTCTTCAAAACCCATGACACCTTTGGTAAAAGCTGTTCTCCGATTGGAGCGCTCCCAGGTCAGTGTTTCCCGGTTGGCGGTGTTTATACTACAGTTTCTAAGATTTGGCTGGAGAGAGTCTTTAAATCTCTTTTGTTGACCACCAGCATTACGCTTTCCATTTTTAAGTTCGGAATAGAGTAGTTGCTTTGGAAGACGATCATCAGGCACCCGCACAACATGACCAGTCCAATGAAGTTGATGTTGAAGAATCATTGCTTCGGCACTGGTGATCTTTGCTTCTGGCATTAGTTCGCCTGTCTTCCCAAGGGATATGTAAAAAATTTCAGGGACACCGTTGATGGAATCTTTCGAGGAGTTGGAGATGACCATTATAAGTGACCCATGTTTCACAAGCATTCAGGAAAGTTGGTATTATATACAAATAGTAACACCTTGATCTTGTTCCAGTAGCAAGTCAGCAGCTAATGCAGATCTCTGAGCACAGGTGCTATATGCTGACAAGGCTTCACTCATGTCATGAATTGTACTGCAATATTCTGCCCTGGAAAAGACCCTGATGTTGGGAAAGATTGAGGGCACTAGGAGAAGGGGACGACAGAGGATGAGATGGTTGGACAGTGTTCTCGAAGCTATGAACACGAGTCTGACCAAACTGCGGGAGGCAGTGGAAGACAGGAGTGCCTGGCGTGCTATGGTCCATGGGATCACGAAGAGTCAGACATGACTAAATGACTAAACAACAAGAACAATTCTGCACAACCTCTGGATCAAGCACGAGGGGAGCCCCACATAACTAGTAATCTTCTCTGGCTGACCACTGAACCACCCCTAACATTGTAACCTTTTGCAGTGTGTGTGCATTTATTTCTAGTGCTGCATGTTTGCCTTGTCCCACCTACAGCCTCACTCTGTCCAGCAAAGGGCTGGCTCGTAGGACACCTGTTGAGGGTCCTGGACTAGCAAAAGTTCCACCACCCTAGCAGCATTCCCATTCACACTTTGCATGGTGCACTCAATAATATCAAAGGCCACACAAGAGAATGTCCAGTCTGTAAGCCACAATATCTCTTTGTGGGTTAGTGGAGACCATTAAAGGTTCTCTGCCCCCAATCCTGAAAGTTGGCACTCCACAAAATGTGTGCAAAACGGAACTTTAAAAAAAAAAAAGTTAGCCGGGTTCTGCATATTCACTGCTTCATTGCTCTGACAGGAGAAAAGGGATGGATCTGGGTGTTGCTGCTGGTTTTGAGCATGACAGTGGTATAGGGTGGGTTGACAGTGCCCGGGGCCACACAGAGGGAGGGAAACGGACAGCAAACTCATGAGCATTCAACTGTCTAATGGGGACTGTGTTACCCAGCAGATCACAGCTGCAGATATAAGAAGAGTCATTCCTCGTTCGCACAGCAGTATTGAGGCAGCACCAGGTGTTGAAATTTTGCTCCCCTAACAATTTTGCACCTGGGGCAACTGCCCCATTTCTCCCCCCCCCCATGCTACACTACTTGATCAAGAGCACAAGATGAGCAGTAGATGGAGCTTGTTCTTTTTAATATAACCACCTTCTTTCTAAGCCTGCCTGCCATTGTCTACCCACTGCCAGTAACTGAACTAAAAATCTATATAAATAAAAATGTAAAGATGACCTTGTCCAAAATCGATCATCTC
The DNA here is from genome assembly GCF_965207765.1 of Zootoca vivipara. Taxonomy (NCBI): domain Eukaryota; kingdom Metazoa; phylum Chordata; class Lepidosauria; order Squamata; family Lacertidae; genus Zootoca; species Zootoca vivipara. The sequence goes on along the minus strand of NC_142583.1, from coordinate 10,849,958 downwards.
CGAAAGTGCTTGACCGATTGCTTTGAAAATTTTGCACAACATTGCCACACCGTACACGAGTGTCTTATATACCTAGATTATATAGATGTCCCACCTGTGACCTTCTGTTTTAGAAAAACCTTCTTCCAACATTACTTGTATTACCATCTGCTGGATGTCAAAGCAGCACAGCTGAGGATGTCTCAGCTACTGCCATTGGCTACAGACTATCTGTGACATCACAATAACATGGCATTGCTCAGCATTGCCCAGCCGGGGGAACAGACCAGGCCCTTCCCAAGATGCACCATGGGGTGTGCGGATGGAAGAGAGAGGGGGGTTGGGGTGACAGGTGCCATCACATGGGAGGAAGATGATGTCACACAGCAGGGGGGGACCAGAGAGAGAGGTGTGGTGACGTCTGGGGTGAGGAACGGGGCTAGTGTGAGGGACGGGGGCACTGAGTAGGGGAGGGCCGTGCCTTTGGGGAGGATGAATGGGTCAGGGCAGGGTGGGGGGATTTAACACAACACGCATTTTGGGGGGGGATGATTGCCACAGCAACGCGTGGCCGGGAACAGCTAGTAAAAAATAAAAGCTCAGTTGTAAGCACCTTGTTGACACAGGTATAATGAGCAGTTTAGGAGAATTTATTTAAGAAGTTGTGCACACATTTCATTTTCATAATCAAACAACAGTCTTCTTTAAAAGTCATCCGAAAGATTTCACATTGTCTCCTGCACACAGTAAGCTCCTCACCAGCTTGAGAAGTTCTTAACTTCCCGACGCTTCTAAAAGAAAGTTGCCCATTACAAAAACCAAGATGCATTGCAAAAACTTTTCTAATGGATTGCCAGACTCCTATTTTTATCTTGTTACAGTTTGCCCTGTACAATGAGAAACCTGGTTAAAACTTCGAACTCTGAAAGAGCAACAGCCAGCTATAAAGTGAGGAAGTGAAGCTGTCAGGAGAGCAATACTGGAAAGTTTTCACTGTGTGGCAGGTTTTATGAAACGCTGCTATTCCAGCAAGGGAGGGGGGAAATCACTTGTTCTAATACATAACTGGAGACTCACCAAGCCAAATATAGCTTGCTACCCATGTATATCAGCCCTGCAAGGGACTGCTAAACCTCCTGTTTTTACTACTTGCTTCATACGGCAAAAGCAGGCAGCTTGCTGAGCACTTGGCAGGCCGCAACACATGGACAGAGGGCTGGGTTTGTTTTGGTGGGTCCCAAGGTGTGCCGGTTGTTCATGTAGCAGTTTTCATAATTGGCACCAGAAATGTACATTGCAAAGATGAGCCTTTTAACCCAAAAAGGAAGAAGGTACTTCAATTAGTTATGGAAATGTTAACGACCACCTTTTTTATCATTTTTTGACAACTTGTGAGGAATACTGGGGAGTGGGGTTTTTAGAAAGAAAGAAAGAATAAATAATAAATATAATAATTAATAATAATAATAAATAATAATAATTTATTATTTATACCCCGTCCATCTGGCCGGGTTCCCCCAGCCACTCTGGGCGGCTTCCAGCAAAATATTAAAATACAGAAATCCATCAAACATTAAAAGCTTCCCTAAACAGGGCTGCCTTGAGATGCCTTCTAAAGGTCTGGTAATTGTTATTCTCTTTGACCTCTGGTGGGGGGAGAGGAGAGAGAGAGAGAGAGAGAGAGAGAGAGAGAGAGAGAGAGAGAGAGAGAGAGAGAAAGAAAGAAAGATGCCCTCCCAAAACGTTGGAGCAGAAGAAATACCCCCAGAATTTCCAGGCTTGGTTGCTGCCTTTAGTCTACTTCAGTTTGCCAGGAGAGCATTTCAGAACAGCTATTGGTTAAATCCTATGGCCCAGTGCAATACATGGATCATCAAACATAATTAATTATACCCCGTCCATCTGGCTGCGTACTCTGGGAGGCTCCCAACAGAATATTTAAAACATGATAAAACATCAGACATTAAAAACTTCCCTAAACAGGGCTGCCTTCAGATGTCTTCTAAAAGTCGGATAGTTGTTTATCTGTTTGACATCTGATGGGAGGGCGTTCCACAGGGTGGGCGCCACTACCAAGAATGCCCTCTGCCTGGTTTCCTGTAACCTCGCTTCTCGCAGTGAGGGGACCACCAGAAGGTCCTCAGAGCTGAACGATGGAGGTAGAGAACTCTCCTTCAGGTATACAGGGTCAATGCCATTTAGGGCCTTAAAGGTCAGCACCAACACTTTGAATTGTGCTCAGAAACATATTGGGAGCCTATGTAGGTCTTTCAGGACCAGTGTTATATGGTCTCGGCGGCTGCTCTCAGTCACCAGTCTAGCTGCCGCATTCTGGATTAGTTGTAGTTTCCGAATCACCTTCAAAGGTAGGTCCACATAGAGCGCATTGCAGTAGTCCAAGTGGGAGATAACCAGAGCATGCACCACTCTGGCGAGACAGTCTGCAGGCAGGTAGGGTCTCAGCCTGCGTACCAGATGGAGCTGGTAGACAGCCGCTCTAGACACAGAATTGAGCTGTGCCTTCATGGACAGCTGCGAGTCCAAAATGACTCCCAGGCTGCGCACCTGGTCCTATAAGGGCACAGTTACACCATTCAGGACCAGGAAGTCCTCCACACCTGCCTGCCCCCTTTCCCCAAAAACAGTACTTGTCTTGTCAGGATTCAACCTCAATCAATAAGCAGTTATCCTTCGGACTGCACACTTCTCTGAATTTTGCAATACAGTTTTCAGCTCAAAAATTGTGTACAAAAATGCATATTTTAAGATAAATGTGTAAAACTTAAATGCATTTGTGTGTGTGTGCATTTACAAAGTGACAGAAAATGGGACAGAATAGGCTTTTAACTGAACACGTGTGAAACTGACATGGCCCAGAAACAAACAGATTCTGTGTGTTTTTCCCCTCATTCTTACCTCTAGTACAGTTTATTTTAAACAGGGAAGCCCAGTGACCATTTTGCAATTATCACAGCAAGTAAGAGGATACAAAAACAGCACACTCTTCTCCTTTCAAGAGAGTTACATTTTGTTCTTCATAATTTGGTTCTTGACAATTCAAAATAAACAGCATTCAGATTCAATGTATCTATTTGCTCTTTGAGCACCAAGGAAGATAACAGATTAGCTAAGGGTGGGGTTGATTATAGCAATGCATTTTCCTGCAGATTGTTCTCCAGAAAAGTATTTACAAAATGCAAGGAAAGCTGTCAAGTCCTCAACAAAAGTCACTTTCTCTCTAACAATATTGTCACAAAATTAATTAACTCAAATGTCATTCTCTTGTCGAAGCAGGTACTCTACAGAAGAGTCCTCAATAGTTGCTGTGTGTTTTGCTTTTTTAAAAGTGCTCTAAAGGGAAGCAATTATTTTTTCCAGCAAATTACTTTCACAGTAGAATGGAACAAAATAAAGATTCCCAAACGTCTGGTTGTGAACTTATGAAAGCAAGAGCCCTTGTCGTTTGCAGAGAGCCTTTTACCATGTTCGTTTTTGCGAGTTCTCCGTCTCTCTAAATATAGGACGGCTTTGGAATGGTATTAAAGGCTTAAAATAGAAGCAGAAATATATCCTTTTAAAGCAAAAGCTGGTGAAAGCTCTGGACTCCCAACAGGACATTCAGTGGTGATGAGAGGTAGAGGATGAAATCCACAGCGCAGTTTAACAAACAATTTATAGAAGTGTGTGTGTGTGTGTGTGTGTGTGTGTGTGTGTGTGTGTGTGTGTGTTAGGGTGAGGCTCTCCCTAAAACCCAATCACTTTCTTTTAAGCAGTGTTTTTTCCTTTTAAAAAAATGTTTAGGGGTACTCTCATTTTGACTCAAGAAAATCACCATTTTATACCGGTAGTTCAAATCAGGAAAAATAAGTACAGTAAATGGACAAAAGTACAAAGAACATGCATTACACCGGGAAAGGAAAAGAAGCTGCCATTGGAGGTGGTAACAACGAAACTGACCAATCACCGTGCTAGATTCCAACTCCTACTTCACACATTAAATGCTCGCTTCCGTCTGAGACTCACGAAACACCATGACAATAAATGAGGTCATCATCAGGGATAGCAATGGAACTGACAATTCACCGTGCTAGAGATGAAACTATTTTTTAAAAAAATTGTTTATTCTCCCGTTAGATTCACAAAATGTTTAGGGGTATGTGTACCCCCAGAAAAAAGCACTGCTTTTAACCAATCAGTTTCATTTGAAAATCCTGGGGTGTTTTCTCCAGGCTGGAACCTCAAAATGTGATCTAGGTTTTCAGACAAAATTTCATGGCAACTTTAATGCATGCATATGCAACTATTGGTGTTCTTCCTCAAAACTGGAGCACATGTTACTCTTGCCATGGAGAGGTCACCAAAAATATCATTCCTGGGGTGAGCTCTCATACTCTCCACTGTAAGTTTCAAATGTTCATCCTATGGAGTTCTCCTACCAACATACAAGGATCCAGTAAATCTCCTTCATACTGAAAGATATGTGCTCGCCGTCAATTGAAAAACTGATGCACAGGTTCCAAGACAAGTTTGAAACAAGGCCATGAAACAAAATAAACGCTTCCCATGTTACAGACTTGAACCAGGCTCTGACAGTTTCAAAAACATGTTGTATGAAAATTACCCCCAAAAGAATGAGCAGTATTTGAGCTATGAGTAACAGAAGTAATTACCGAAACACTTTCTTCCTGTCACAGTCTGGTCGGTGGGAAGTAGCAGGCCCACCTGAGGACATCAGGACCAGGGGCAAGATGGTGGTGTGGAAGCAGGAACGGGGTCCAGATGGTGCAGGGCTGAGGGTCCAGCAGCAGGCAGTCGCAGGGTCAAGGAACCGAAGGTTGTGAAGCAGGGCGTCATGGAGGCGAGGGCCCGAGGGTCAAGGAGCAAGGTGGAGGCAAAGGTCCAAGGGTCGAGGAGCAAGGCAAGGTCCATATTCGAGGATCAAGGCGTCGGCAAGGCAAGGGTCCAAGGAGCAAGAGGCCAGATGCAACCAGGCAGGGCTAGCGTTGCTGTGGCAAAGAGCTGAAGGGAAATGCTGAGCTTTTATCCCTCCCAGCTCTTGCCACCAGGTGCAGTGAGTTATCAAGTGGCCTCACCTGAGTGACCACTCCTTGCTTCTCCAGCACAAGCTGAGCCTGACTCCTGCCCATACTCCTGACACTTCCCAGTTCTTGTGAGATATGCCTGATCTCCTGCACAATGTCCTTCATTTTGGTAGCATCGACCATGGTCCAAGAAACCAAGCTTTTCCCAGTGAGGCACAAGTAAACCCTAGGATATGGGGAGCGGTTGTGCCCCGAGGCCCCCAAACCCTTCCCCAAGTAAGTAACTTCACACTGACATGTAATTTTGGTTCAAGTTAATGGGCAAAATTTAGGCCACAACTTTATCAATTACAGCAAAGTGAGTGGTATTGGCTTAGACATTCGCAACCGACGATAACTGACTCCTGCCTCTCTGGCTGGTAGTCTGGAAGGATAAACGCCAAACAAGGGAGCAACATTGATGAAGACCAACCGAAAGCTCACCTCAGGGTTCCTGTGGCCCTGGCATGGCCCTAGCCCCTCAAGCGGACTTCGGACGAGATTTAGGACCCCCAGATTCATGGAGGGGCAGGTGATGGCCGCACCTCCCCTCCCACACACTTCAATAAGCCAATGCCTAACCGCCTAACCTTACAAAGTTGTGACGATTGCTAAGGGGGTAGGCGAAAACCAGTGCGAAGCAAGTGCCTCAGCCATGTCGCACTGCTGCTTTTATAGGCCCCCACCAATCACGCCACCTGCACTGATTGGCTCAAACGGCCTGGTGTGATTGTGGTGCTGTACAGACAAGGCCCGGGCCATGCCCTGCACCTTCAGCCTGGCGGGGGTTGTCTCAGGGGCCCACACACAACCAGGACGCTCGTTAAAGAGGATCCCATTTGCTTGCTGGCTCCCAAGAAACTGAGAGGCTTCTTAAGGGATTCAGTTGCTCCCAGATGAAGGGGTGTGGTGAAATACCTGCAGAAAGAGACCTCCCTGTGCCCCCTCCCCTATGGCAAGAATCCATTGCTCACTCATTTCCATGATCCATAATCTACTCTCTGTCTGGTTGAGCAACAGAGAGCAAAGGGGAAGGACGGCTTCTTAAGAAAGCCCTGGGCCCTGGGCCGACCTTGACAGTTATTAGTACCAGGCATGACTGAAACAAGACTGCTGGGGGCGGGACTTTTAAGTTTTTAAAAGTATGCATTTCTAAAAGTATGAATCTCAGCTATATTTTCAGAAGTGGGGGAAAATGAATGAACCTTAACTGCGCATTAGTATGGCTGCAGAAATCCTAGGACACACGGAAAAACCTCCTCTGAATTCTGTACTCTCTGCCTGTCTCCCAAATGCTTTTTTAGATCATATAGAGAAGTATTATGACAATCATTTGCTTTAGCTTCTCTGGTCTTAATCCAGCATGGGTATATTAAAATAATGTTATATAATTTTCCTCATGAAACTATCATTTCACTGTTACCTGGAGGGATTCTGTAAGACATGCTATAGTACTATATATGTAAATATTCTCTATGCCAAATGTTCCATGAGAATGGAGACTTAATGATGTTTATATAACAGCAGCATGGCTGGAAAGAACATTTCCATTATAATCTACCCCTCCATTACCCAGGGCATTTAACTCTTCTGTTAAACACACACCTCTTACTATAGGCTGATATTTCACTATTTTAGATCTCCCTACAAGATATGTGCTTCATTAGAACAATGTGTATGGTCCAGCAAAAGCTAAGTACATTTAAGTACCATTTATTTCAGAGGGAAAATTTAGCCTGTTCATAATACTATTAATACACAGCATTATTCAGCACAGTAGGACCCACTGAATTGTGCAATTGTTGTAGGCAATCTTTGCCCTGCTCACATGCACCATCTGTGGTGTGTGTGTGTGCGCGCGCGCGCAAGAGAGGCAGACAGATTGACAGACCAGAGTCTTTCCTTCCAATTACCATCCTATGACTTATGTGTAGTAATTATGTACACAATCAATAGCACATGCATGCACACACACAATTGTATTATTCCCATATGCACGAGTTCGCACTACAAGGAAGCAGATCTCATAGGACAATAGGCGCATGGTGAAGTATCCTTTGCATTCTCTTATTAATAACAATAATAACTTATACCCTGCCCACCTGGCTGGGTTTCCCCAGCCACTCTGGGTGGCTTCCAACAGAATATTAAAACACAATAAACATCAAACATTAAAAACTTCCCTAAACAGGGCTGCCTTCAGATATCTTCTAAAAGTTAGATAGATCGGGTCCTCCCTTAAAGGAGTGAGACCTGGAACCCGATCCCCTGTGTTGTGGGTAGGTTCAATTGGTCAGCCACAACACCTGATTGGTAGGTCCTTGGTTGATGGGTTCAATCTGGGGACACAGTAGGTTCAATTGGTCAGCCACAACACCCGATTGGTAGGTCCTTGGTTGATGGGTTCAATCTGGGGACACAGTAGGTTCAATTGGTCAGCCACAACACCCGATTGGTAGGTCCTTGGTTGATGGGTTCAATCTGGCCAATGGGACACAGTCCAAATGGATCGAGGGACCTATATATGCCCATGCACGTGACCCAGAGCTTCCTCTTTCGGCGCGTGCATTCAGAACACCTGACCACCTCTCCCTACTTTTAGGGCTTTTGCGCTTGACCTTCCTATGCCGTCATCTGTCGCCTGTTGTTGGGACAGGGGCACGGCAGGATTTTTCCCCACTTGGCTGATTGGCTGCTGCCATTTGGGTTTCGCCTGCCGCTTTGCAAATCATCACAACTTATAAGGTTGCGAATAGGCTCCAGTTCAGGTGATAGGGATGGGAGAACACTCTCACCATCCCTATGTGAAGGGTATTCTGTTAAAGGAATCCAGGGACTCAATGGTTTGGTCAACCTCTGAGAGGGGGTTGTGCCCGTGCCTGAGTCAAGGGGGACATTTGGGTGGTGGACATAGTCCGTCCCCGACTTTCTGCTTATCCAGGTGTTCACCCTTGGCTGGCCTATGGTGGAGCCCAGGGTCAGTGCTACCTGCAGAGCAGGGGGCTAGTCAAACCAGAGCCTATGCAACCACTCACTTTCTGCAATCAATAAAGTTGCGGCCTAAATTCTGCCAAAAACCAAAACCAAAATTTGAGTCACGTATGAATTTATTTAGGGGGGGAGGTTTCTGGGTCTGAACACACAACTGTTTATTTCCTTGACATCTGGTGGGAGGGCGTTCCACAGGGCGGGTGCCACTACCAAGAAGGCCCTCTGCCTGGTTCCCTGTAAGCTCACTTCTCGAAGTGAGGGGAATGGTCAGAAAGCCCTCGGAGCTGGCCCTCGGTGTCCAGGCTGAATGATGGGGGTGGAGATGCTCCTTCAGGTATACTGATATAATAGAACATTAAAAGAGCCTTGCTGGATCAAATGAGCCCAAGAAACCTGCAAGCAGCACAGGCCCAGCTCGCCCATTGACTCTAGTGGCACCTGGGCGATCAGGGGGCGCTGAGGGGTGCTGAGGGGCGCCCCAGCAAGTGGGGGAGCTTTGCGGCGGCCTCCCTTTTTTCCCCCACCAGCCGCGCCGCGAGAGCAGGGAGGGAAGCGAGTGGAACAGGGTCACTAGGACCCTGTTCCGCTCTGCAGCGCCAGGGTCATCCCTCACCCCGGCACTGTGTTTCATTGGTAGAGGTGACACCACATGGCACCACCTCTACCAATGAAACGCAGTGCCCTGTTGGCGGGAAGGAACCCGCCATGGCCCGGCCTGCCCAGGCATCCTGCTCCACTGGGAGAAGGGAGGAAGGCCGCGCGGAGCAGCGGCGCCCCCTCCCCCACTCAATCCGGCGGCATCAGACAGGCAGGCGGCCTCCGGCACAGCGCGGCCCTGCTGTGAGGTGCGGGGGCCGCCATGAGGCTCCCGCCGCCCAGCACACCAGGTAAGAGTGTTCCTTTTTTAAAAAGAGTGGGGGGGCGCCCAAGGGATCCCTGCACCAGGGCACCCGATGACCTTAAGACGGCCCTGAAGCAGCACATGAAGACAACAGCCCTCTCCTGCAGGGTATTCTCAACAACTGACATTCAGAGGCATAACTAATACCTGCTGATAGACTTATTCTCCATAAATTCGTCTGCTCCCCTTTCAAAGTCATCTAAAAAAATTAGTGACCCCCCCCCAAAAAAAAACCCAGAAAAATGAGATGACCGAGTACAAAAACATAATTCAGAACGATGACTTTTCCCGGAGCAAAAATAATTTAAAACAACTGAATTTCAAAACAGGTACTAAGTTTCATGCAAACTTTGAAATCACTTTGCTCCAGCAGCACTTCATCACAAAATGAACATGGTTTTCTTCGTGTTCGCTTTGACTAGATGTCATGGGTTTTGATGACAGCTGTCAGCAAGAGGATGGGCACAAAATCTACTGCATTTTTAAAATTTGCTACAGTTTTAGGAAGGCTAGGATGCAACAGAGCATGGGCCCCTATGTGAAAAATCATTATTATTTTTTATTCAGTTTATATACCACCTTTGTGTAACATGCCTGTCCTCCTCTCCATTTCCTCTCACAATAACTGTGAAGCCCAGAAATGGTGACTGGCCCAAGGTCACCCAATGAGCTTCATGCTGAGTGGGGACTCGAACCCTGGTTTGCCAGGTCATAGTCCAACACTATTTTATGGTGCTCCGAGTCCCGAGACTCTTAGGACTAAGGATATGGACTTAGACTACCCTTAACAGATGCATAGGTTTGTTTTAGAATTCTTTCCTTCCATACAACTACATTCAAGAACTTTTCTTCCTTTCAGAATTCCCCATCCTTTGCCTGTCTGCTGCCAATTCTGGGGTAGCGTGGTCTGGGCTTAGCCCAGAGTTTTCTGAAATTCTAGTTTGGACCAAGGAATGGGTTTGTCATGAGCATTACAATAACCTCCTTCCTTATATATTGGAACCTTTGCTTTGCTGCTACCATTGTGAAAGACCCCTGCTTTCAGCCACTGGCATCCTGGGACCATAATTGTCATTGCCAGAACATCATAGGAGCCACTTCTCAATGGACCGGCCCTGCAGCACTCCAATAACACCAAAATGAGCAGAAAAATTACATACCCTCCAACATTTCTCTGATGAAAATAGGGACATCCTATTCCATTATTATTATTATTATTATTATTATTATTATTATTATTATTATTATTATTATTATTCCCTGCCCACCTGATTGGGTTGCCCCAGCCACTCTGGGTGGCTTCCAACATATATAAAAGCATAATAAAACATTTTTTTTAAAAAAAACCCTTCCCTATACAGGGCTGCCTTCAGATGTCTTTTAAAGGCTGTCTAATTACCTATCTCCTTGGCTCAGGAATTGCATAACTCCATACCCTCCAACATTTCTCCAATGAGCATAGGGATGTCCTAAGGAAAAGCAGGACATTCTGGGATCAAATTAGAAACCAAGATGGCTTCTGCAAATCTGGAACGGTTCCTGGAAAATAGGGACACTTGGAGGGACTGAAATTGCATACTGTACCTCGTAATCCCACTGTTTTTTGACATCAGCCTGGGATTAACCTCACCTCCCAGAGGGTTTATTAAACATTTGATGGTAGAGCATAATATGTGACCGATAAGAGGTGTATAACTTGGGGGGGGGGTTCCTATTTTGCAGGTTAGCCCTTTAAATGACCAAGGGAGATACTCTCTTTGGATTATACAATGTGAGCAAGACTTCATGTCTTCATTTTTATTTCTCTTTCATTGAAACATGCCCTTTGTAGCATGTTTTTGACTTCCTTCAATAAATGCCTCTCTTGCTCCTCATTGGCACTCGAGTCTTATTTGTTAAATCGGGTCCTACCTCACAAGAGGGCACATGTTGCAGTGGGACCTGGCAACCAGAACCTGTGTTGTGGGTGGCAACGTTTGGATAGCCACAACACCCTATTGGTGGTCCCTCGATCTTGGGAGCAATTAGGCTAACAGGAGGCCAGTCAAAGCGATCGAGGGACATCTATTTAAGCCGATGCACGTGTCCCTGAGCCTTCTCTTTTGGGCTCAGTGCATCAGAACACCCGCCCACCTCTCCCTATATTTAGGGCTTGCACTTGACCTTGCTATGCCGTCATGTGTTGCCTGTTGTTGGGACAGGGGCACAGCAGGAATTTCCCCCACTTGGCTGATTAGCTGGTGCCATTTGGGTTTCGCCTGCCGTGTAGCAAATCGTCACAACTTGAAAGGTTGCGGATAGGCTCTGGTTCAGGTTGATAGGGGTGGCAGGATGCCTAGCCATCCCAACGTGTTGGGTATTCCTTCAAGAAGGAATCGTGGTTGGTCTTCCCGTGCGGGGTTGTGCCCTGAGCCTGAGTCCAGGGCTCATCTGGGTGGAGGCCTAGCAGGGGTCCTGCTTGCCACTGTCCCAGGTGTTCACCCAAGGCTGACTTATGGTTGGTGCCCAGAGTCAGCGCTGCCTGAAGGGCTGCAGGTAGCTAGTCGGACCAGAGCCTATGCAACCACTCACTTGATTTGTAATCAATAAAGCTGTGGCCTAAATTCTGCCAAAAATCAAACCAAAATTTGAGTCTTGTCTGAATTTATTTCTGGGGCTGGTTAAAAGGTCTCCACGGGAAACTATTTTTCAGTTTGCATTTCATGATGAGCAGAGCATTCTGATGTTACATTTTCATTTTTTTTTTGTGAGCTTCCTCTCTGAGTTATCGTCTTTTCTGGATATCTCTCTTCCTGCCCACTTGTAGGAAAAACACCTCTCATATATATCTGGATTCCTTGGTGGTCATAAAAGGAGCAGCACTCCAACGACCTGCAAACTTGTAAATCTCATTGAAGTCAACAGGATTTACAAGTGGCTTCAAGATCATTTACAATAGAGGGGTTTTTTTAAATAGAAGGAATAATAAAATACAGAGAAAATATAGTGTGTGAGCATAAACTATGTCTGGAATAAAGGAAGACCTAGATTAGTGGATGTTTGGATAAGGTAAAAATTTATATAGTTTGGTATTATGGCCGACTCCGTGAATTATAGTTTGTTTGCTGACTGCAAAAATGGAATAGTCCCTGATTTGATTATGCACAGAGCAGCACAGAATATACTCAAAACTTTTTTTCAGAGAAACTGGCAATTTTGATGGGGGGAAATATTACTGATAAATACCTTCATTATGCAAATATTCACAGACACAACCCTGCTTGACATTGCTGTATATGGAGCCCAACACAGCTTCAGCATAAATGAAGGAATCTCAAGGGGTGAGGGGCAAAAATGCAGTTATTTCCCATTTCACTGTTTTCCTGGCTAAGGGATGGTTGACACTGGAAAAGGAACTGCAGTAAATGACCCCTGGACGGTTAAGTCCAGTCAAAGGTAACTATGGGGTTGCGGAGCTCATCTCTCTTTCAGGCCAAGGAAGCCAGCGTTTGTCCACAGACAGCTTTCTGGGTCATGTGGCCAGCAGGACTAAACTGCTTCTGGTGCAACGGAACACTGTGACGGAAACCAGAGCGCACGGAAACGCCGTTTACCTTCCTGCTGCAGCGGTACCTATTTATCTACTTGCACTGGTGTGCCTTCAAACTGCTAGGTTGGCAGGAGCTGGGACGACAGAGCAATGGGAGCTCATCCCGCCGTGGGGATTTGAACCGCCGACCTTCCGATCAGCAAGCCCAGGAGGCTCAGTGGTTTAGACCAGTGTTTCCCAACCTTGGGCCTCCAGCTGTTTTCGGACTTCAATTCCCATCATTCCTGACCACTGGTCTTGCTAGCTAGGGATGATGGGAGTTGTAGTCCAAAAACAGCTGGCGGCCCAAGCTTGGGAAATGCTGGTTTAGACCACAGCGCCACCCGAATCCCTTTTGGAGTGGAGCACAGCTAGGTTGGGGTCCTCTGCCAAGGGAGATGGTGGCACCGGATCTCGAATCACTGCTCCCCATCTTAATAGCTCTGGCTCATGACACCTGGCCTCTGGCATAGCCTTGGCACAGTAAAAGTGGAAAGTAACTATGAAAAGAATGAAACTAACCCCCCCCCCACACACACACCCTTTATCAGCTCAGAATGCAGCAGGAGTGCCAAGCTTGAGGAGCTATTTGAATGAGGAGAAGCCTTTCATTGTCTAACTTCAGAATACCATGAGAACAGCAGTTACTGTCTTCAATGACATTAATCAGCACAGCTCCTGAACAGAGATAGGAAATTAGGGCAGGCAGAACTCATTTACTTGCAGAGAAGTTTTTAAATCCTTACAATAAACATAGTTATTAATTGTAGAGACTAAGTAGGGGGAAAATTGCACAGCAGTCTAGGGGATTTGGATTAGATTGCTAGACTGCAAAGAAGCCTCGCAATAAACGCCACCTTCCTTCCAGCTTGTTACCAAAACCGTGTACAATTACTGTTATTTTTATTTTATTTTTATTTTTTTGCATACAAAACAAAGCATCTAATTCATTATCTCAGCAGTGCTAATGTTGAAAGAACAACTGAAACTGGATCAGAAGCTGTCAAGAACAACCAAAAACAGAACGATGAATTTTCGTTTGTTTCTACTGCAAATGAAAGAGGAAAAACACAGGTGAGGGGGGCCTGAATTTTGCCAGAGGGTCCGTGTCTCAAACCAGTAACTTCATGGTCTGAGGAATGAATTTGATGTGAAGTTATGCCCTGGCTTAAACCGGCCAGTTTTATTTGAAAATAAAAACAGGTGTGTTGGTCTTTCTGGAATGTGTGATCTGGGCACCTGCCACTAAATATCTGGGGTGGGGTGTGGGTGCGAGAGAGAGAGAGAGAGCTCTTTGTCAACCTCTTGGGCATTTTGGCAGAAGATTTAAGAAAACTGCTCCCTCTCACTCCCCACATTGCCGACTGATCTGCTTAATGATGGAAGAACACTGACTGAAGTCAATTTTGCTTGCATGTCCACACAGCCTAATAAAGCAATGGACAGGCACATCTGCGGAAAGTCTTCCCCTCCTATCCTTTTGTTTGGACTAAGGAACAAGTGAAATAATTGAAAGGTTTTTGTTGGGGAAGTTACCAAGAAGTGATCACTTCCCCGTGGATTAACATTTCCTGACTTTGCTCTTCGCACAAAGGTTACAACTATTTATGTTATGCGCAAGGTATGCATAATAATTAGCAGCAGAGCACATAGCCTAAATCGTTGCACTTGTTAGCATTTCGACGCAGATATCATTTTTAATCCTTGGATTTTTAATGTCAACAGTAGCTACTTAGGATTGCCATTGAAATGTTTGATTTTCCTCTCTTCGTTTTTTTGTTCAGCAGACACACTTCATCCATTGATTGGGGCTGCAGATTACTGATTTTCTCTTCCTTCCTTTCAATCTGTCCTGTAGCTTCAAGACATGTTTGTGGCCTCGAATCAGTCTGTGGTTATATGTGGAGCTACTTCAGATTTAAAGTGAAGATGACAGTGCATTATCTTAAAGGTCAGCTGTTACACATATTGCCTGCTTGTGCAGCAGAATGGAAATGGGAACACAGCAGAAAAGAGACAAGATTTTTGTGCCTCTGAAAGCAGATTTATGCTCAGGAATGGACCTAGCTGTTACTTGATATATGTGGTGGCAGCCCCAAGTCCTCTTCCCTTTCTGCCATTTTCTACTTACTAAGGGAGGGAGGGAGGGAGGAGGAGGAACTGGAGATGTGAGCTGTTGTTTTCAGTGTCAGGCAGAAATCTCCCATGGTGTCTAGTTACAGTCTCAGACTATGAGGAATCTAAACCTATTGTGTTCCTTGCCATACAGGGAACTTCAGAAACGGGATCTGAGGTTTACAAAAAGCCAGCCAAATTAGCGACTTTTATAAACTCTTCTCAAGTTATATTTATAGGTGCACATCTGAGATTTTGAAAAGCATGCACCTTAAGAAAGATAATGCATGAATATAACAGACACACATGCACAAACGCAGACTGGTTAAAGGTAAAAGGTAAAGGACTCCCGGACGGTTAAGTCCAGTCAAAGGCGACTATGGGGTTGCGGCGCTCATCTCGCTTTCAAACCAGGAGAACTGGCATTTGTCCACAGACAGTTTTCCAGGTCATGTGGCCAGCATGATTAAACTGCTTCTGGCGCAACAGAAACACCGTGACGGATACCCAGAGCACACAGAAACGCCATTTACCTTCCCGCCGCAGTGGTACCTATTTATCTACTTGCACTGGCATGCTTTCAAACTGCTAGGTTGGCAGGAGCTGGGACAAAGCAATGGGAGCTCACCCCATCACGGGGATTCAAACTTCTGACCTTCTGATCAGCAAGCCCAAGAGGCTCAGTGGTTTAGACCTCAGACTATCACAAGGGGACACTAGTCTGACCAGGATAGACTGTAGCTCCCTATCAACCATATATTTAGTGGAATGTGTGAAACTGCAGCGATTGAACCCCTTTGATCTCTATGGATTCTCACTGACAGTGCCACTTGCTCTCTTATTTATAGGCTATATCCTGCTAAGAAAACTAATTGATGCATTACTCATGCTCAGGTGAATCACATTTTAGAGCTCCTATGACCCTCCCATAAGGCTCAAAGGGATGTGTCTTGAGACCGCAGGTACAACTGCAGGCCCGTCCTAGCCATAGAGGCTAGTGGTGCGGTGAACCACGGTGCCGGGCGCTGGAGAGCACTGGAGGGCACCAAGTGAGCGCGGGGTTCCGGCGGTCTGGCCAGGACTGCACTCCACGAGCTGAGAAGCTGCGCTGCGTCTCTCTCCTTCTCCGAGGACTCCGCGCCGCACCTCCTTCTCCTTTCCCCGGCACTGGGCTCCGCTCAGTCGAGCTTCACCATCAGCGCGCACACAACACCCAAGTGGCTCTTGCTGGTCCCGCAGTGTGCGCACTGGTGGCGAAGCTTGATTGAGCGGAACACAGCGCTGGGGAAAGGAGAAGGAGGCACGGTGCAGAGTCCTTGGAGGTGGCCTTGGAAGTGGCCTCCCACTGCTGCCGCAGTTGCCTTGGCACTCCCGGGTCCTTGGAGAGGCTCTGGAGCAAAGTCTGGCCGCTCAGGAGCTGGTTTGGCCAGCAAGGCAGGAGGGGGCTGCCTGTAGCCCACCAGCTCATAGAAGGGCGGCTGCCTCTGCATGATCACTTCGGTGCTGTGCTTTCAGAGGGGCGTGCTGGAGGGACCTTTGCGCCACGGCGCTGGATGGGCTTAAGACGGCCCTGTGCAACTGTCTCATGGCTCTGCCTCTGTGAAGGTCACAACATGGGATTTCACCCAGCTGGTATGTGTCAATCATAGGTCATCTGAATTTTTCACAGGGCTGGTTCAGATGCAGGTCAGCACTTGAGACACAGAGACAAGCCAAAATGTTAGCTCTTTATTCAAGAAAACAGCACACAAGGAGGCAATGCCTACAAACAGGGCTGGCCCCTATGAAACAGTTGCCAGGACTGAAGGTCTTTGCCTTCTACTTCCCTACTTTCCAAGCAGCCTCAGACTATGCCCGGTGTGTGTGTGGATCAGTGCCTGCTGTTTTGCTCCATGCATATTCCTCCGTTTCCTTGGAGACGAGGGGAGCAGGGAGCTTAGTACAGGAGGAGTGGAAAGCTCCTGGGATGCTTCATCAGCTGTCTGAACTGCTTTCTGCCCCTGGCTCCTCTTGCTCGCTAAAGCCTGTCACCTCTTCAGCATCCAGCCATTTCTTCCCCCTCTGACCTGTCCTCAGTGTCCCACCACCTCTCCCCAGACTCTGAGCCTTTCTTCTCTGAGGCTTCCCTAGGGGGTTCTCTGCCTTGTACCACCCATCCCTCCTCTTTATCCTGCCAGTCCCTGACACCTATATATGGCATCCTGAGCTCTTTGGAAGAATAGCTATACTTAATCTTTATATAGTGCACTTCAGGCGTCCAGAGTGCTTCACATACAAGACTATTGAAGGATTAGCTGAGGTCATGTATACACTTCTTTTAGTGGGCCTTGTAAGATAATAAAAGAGTTATGGGAAATGATATATAATGAGATGAAAAAATGTTCTAATTAACTTTTGTTATTAAAAGGCTTTTTTTATTAGGAATTGTAGGTGCTGATATTCCAAGGAAGCAGAAAACTCTTTTTATGTATGCGACGACAGCCGCATGGATGCTATTAGCCCAGAGATGGAAAGAAGATAAAGTCCCTATCAGAGAAGAATGGCAAATTAAACTGTTGGGTTATGCTGAGATGGCAGAACTGACCAGAAAGCTCAGGGACCAAGAAGACCAAAACTTCAACACAGAATGGGGAAAAAATATAATTTATCTTGGAGACCACTGGAAGCAGATGAAATCAATAGCAGGGTTGCAATAACACTCGTAATGTAGCAAGTACTATGGAGACAGTGGTGTTATATAAAATAGAGATAATTGGAAAAGATGTAGTAGAAAAGCTTTAATAATAAGGACCCATGGAAGGGAAGAGGGGAGTCCAGAAATTCAGGGGAATCTTTAAATGTGGGTGTGGGTGGTTTCATTGTTATAATTTTATATTTGTAAAATCAAATAAAAATTAAAAAAACCACTTCTTTTCATGGGATAAGATTCATTTTAATTATTTTTGTTGATGGATGAACTCTTTTTTGTGTGTGATCTTCTGTTATGTTTGGTAAGTTGATTTGTAATATGATACTGTGTAAGTCTCTTTGAGATGCTTTGTGTATAAAGCAATGAGCAAATAGTAATAGCAATGACAAAGGGCAACAGCTTGCCAAAGACCATCTAGTCTATCGTATTGGAGGCTGAGTTTGCAATTGAGCTGGAGCGTCCCAGCAAAAAGCTCCCCCTCTTAGCTGCTACACCAGCCTTCGATGTCCAGACACCCTTTTTGGACTGCTTAATCCTGTATGAGCCAGCCTGTTCAAATGGAATCCACTCTAAAAAAATAAAAATAAAAAATTCTTAAGTTCTGAAGAGAATGTTCCGTGCAAGATGGGCTATTAAACAAACAAATAAAAATACACTTTCAGGCAAGCCAGCTTTCAGTCCTGTGAAATGGCACAAATTCTGCACAGATTAATCTTTAATGCATTGGTAAATAGCAGCCCTGCTTTGCCAAGCACAACCTAAAGAACTGTCCTGCCCATCAGCATTTACTACCCCGGCGTGAGGCCTCCCTTAGAGATGCATCAGCCATGTTTGGCAGATAAGAGGCTCTATGTTTAGTATATTAAGAGCTGCATTTAAAAGGCACTAACTGGAAAAAGCAAGCCGTGAATGGGACCAGGCAGAGCCAGGGAGTAAACCTTTCTAGGTTAGAACTAAAATTAGATTTTAGCATCAGCCCTTGATTGGTTCGAAAGACGCCAAGTGAGATAAGTAAGGTGCTGCCGCTTGCAAAACTCGTCGCACGGGAACCAATTGGATTAGGAAGGTTTTAAACATAAAAATCTTGATGCTTTAGAGAGCACATTTATAATTAGACTAACACCAGCCTTCCACACTCCTGATCCCCCCTCCCTTCTTCTCCCCACCCCACTGAGAGAAGGGGACCACTGAAAAGAACATTACCCCAGTTACTTCGGCCTTAGCAAATTGAGAGACATCAGAACATAGCCCAAGGTCTCTCGGGCATCTTCTAAAAACAAGTCCAATAATCAATCTGGAAAATTTCCTTCGGTCTCTTGCTGAGTTTACTAAGATGTACAGCTTTTAAAAACAGCGTGAATTTAGAACATAGAGAAAGGATTATTTGCTCTATCATTTATTCATATGTTTTTTGCACAAGGTTAATTCGGTGATTCTCTCCTCCTCCCTTTTCCTGCTTTTACATTCAGGCACAGGAGCGTACAAGCAGCGTCAGCAAAATGAAACACATTTTGAGTTCCTTTATGAGGGTATTTTAAAGTTCTATGGATTACCTAAACAGAAAAGAAGAAAAGAACCTGCCTTAATGGCATTTCCTGAGCTAAATCTGATAAAAAAACATAAACGGATCAAAACAACAAATAAATGCTAGCGGAAACAAAAAAAATATTGCAGGGAAACATGGTGTTTTGAGCCAAAACTAAACCTGAAACATCTAAATAAACTCAGAATATGTTCGCATCCCTCTAATGATAACATCAAGCCAGGATTATCTACCAGTGTCCTTGAGTCCCCTGGGTGAAAGAGGAACTCCCACAGATCCCTCTGGAGAAGAAAACCCACTAGATCCCAAACAATAATGTCACAACTCTGACTTGTCAGGGTAGAAGCCTGAAACAGACCACCAGCTACTCTCTTCCAATTCCTCACTGAAGAAAGCAAATGTCACAATTCAAAGCCATTCAGTAGTCACTGAAGATTCAGCTCAGCTTTGGACTTCATGTGAAAAGGATCTGGGGATCTTAGTAGACCACAAGCATAGAATGAGTCAACAGTGTGGCCAAAAAGAGGGAGCTAATGCTCTTCTAGGCTGCATCAACAGAAGTAGAGTGCCTGCGGGAATGTCAAGGATAGTAGGAAAGGATATATTGAATAAGTATTATACTAGTGAGTGATGTAGCAGAGCAGATTCCTCTCAATATAGCAGGAAGCTAGCTTGCAGATTCATTTAAATCTCTTTAGTTAAATAATCCAGTCTGACTTGATCAGACTGGATTATTCCTGGTGTCCCCTTTGATCTCTCTTAAAAGAATAAAGACACACAAGTCTTTCCTTAAAAGCAACAAGAAGTTTGCTCACATTTCAGTACACAATTTGATCCCTGAAAGGCAGGATTTACTTAGTAGTTATATAACAATCTGTGAGTTCATCTCACATGGAGATTGAGCTCATATGCTGCTGGCTGAGAGCCAGCAGACAGCAAAATTACATTAATACGACAAAATGGCTGCAGAGAGCAGCAAGAAAGAAGAGTTTGGATTTGGATTTGATATCCCGCTTTATCACTACCCGAAGGAGTCTCAAAGTGGCTAACAATCTCCTTTCCCCTCCTCCCCCACAACAGATACCCTGTGAGGTGAGTGAGGCTGAGAGACTTCAGAGAAGTGTGACTAGCCCAAGGTCACCCAGCAGCTGCATGTGGAGGAGCGGAGAAGCGAATCCGGTTCCCCAGATTACAAGTCTACCGCTCTTAACCACTACACCACACTGGCTCACTGAAAGAGATCAGCAAGAGAGAGATCAAGAGAGATAAAATGGAATGAATTACATCCCACAGTGTCCAGTTCAAGAGAAGGAATGGTACAACTCTATTCTGCATTGGCTAGATCCCACCGAAGTTACTGGGTCCAGTTCTGGGCACCACAATTAAGAAGGATTTTTAGAAGCTGGAACGTGTGCAGATGAGGGCAACCAAGATGATCAAGTGTCTCGAAACCAGTCCTTATTAAGAACAATTGAGGGAACTGGGTATGTTTGCCCTGGAGAATGGAAGACTGAGACATGATGTGATAGCCAACTTCAAATATCTGAAGGGCCAGCACATGGAAGATGGGGCAAGCTTGCTTTCTGCTGCCCCCAAGGGGGAGGACCCAAACCAATTGATTCAAATGAAAGAAAGGAGATTCCAACCAAACATCAGGAAGAATTTTATGGTGGCAAGAGCTATTTGACAGTGGATCGGACTACCTCAGACTTCATTGGAGATTTTTAAACAGGGGTTTTTTAAAACAGGTATTCTTTAGCTGTGATTCCTTCATTCCTTCAAGTTTCAGATTGTGGACAGTGACGGGTGATTGGCTCTCACTCAGTTGTCCAATCCTGCAGGTTGCCCTACGTTTCATGCTACTTCCCCCAAGACCTTTCCCAAAACTCTGTAGGCTCTCACCCTGGCTGGAATGAAACATATAGAAGGGGAGGGCAACCAACAGGACCCAGCTAGGATAAAATGGAATGGTGTGGTATGATTGAAGGTAGACCATGGTGGAATCTACACACATATAAAATGTTCTGAAAATGCTTTTTTAAAGCATTTTTTAAAAATATATTGAATTTTCCATAAGGCTCACCATCACTATCTAGTGTCACATGGTGTATTGCACTTAAAACACACTTAAAACGTTTCCTTTGCAGCTGTAGAGCTGAGTCCCGTGTATGTCTCACAGAATGTTTGATTTTGGAATCTTAGGAGAGGTTTATCCACAAGTTTGCATCTGTTTTCATAACAAGCAATGTCGAGGATTTAGATCACAAAATATCAAGAATCCAGCACCTCCCCAGCACCTCCCCAGGCATTCCCAACAAAAAGATTTATGCATGGGGTACTACTGTGCTCACGGATACAGTATGTAATATTTTGTTGCTGCCAACTCTGTCCTGTGTCACTGAAGTAAGGAACAAAAATAATAATAATACTGAACTCTCTGGAATTCTTACTAAAACTGATCGCAAAATGGCTGCTGTCCTACCACTTCCCCCCCCCAAAAAAACCATCCAATTTCTGCTCACCTACAGGAGGCCTCGTTCAGTGTCATCCTCCAATAGCACTGCATGCCGGTCAAGCTGGCAAAAAATAATCCCTCTTTTTCCCCTTTATGTTGGAAAGCTTGGTTCCTTTATTCAAGTTTGGTGGGAATGCCCCCATGTTTAAAACTTTTGGAATAGAGTATTCTCCATTATATTTGCAATTACAGGCCAACTGTGACGGATTGGGCTGGCTTGAGTAGAACTCCAGGGTGTTAAGTGTTAAACCCAGCCTCTTAGTTGATTGACGGCATTCCATTCCATGAGGGGCGGGACAGCCACGGGTTTCAAGAGGATGGGTAGCAGTTAAATCTGGGGAAGAGAGGGTTTTGGGAGCGGGAGCGGGTGGGAGGTTGTGGAGTAGGTTACTAGAGTAGGTGTAGATGAGGAATTGGTTAGGTCTGTAATTATATGATTAACAAGAACAGTTCTATTGAAACCACATGCTTATACACATGAAACTTGAACGCAACCGTTAAGATTTTAAGACATTAAATGTTAAGTTAAAGTGCCATTTAAACTATCGTCGGTGTGATCTTTCCAGCAGTTCCAGCAGAGGTATCTATTGCTCATCTGGTGGGGATACCCATGAAAAGGACAAAACCCCTTTCTAAGGCAGAAAGGATAGTTTGTTGTCCCTTGAGTGCACCGAGAGGGGGAGGAAGAGGGAGACTGGTTCAAGGGTGACACAAAGTTTCCTCGGGAGGGAGGAAAGCTTCACAGTGGGGAAAGCTCAAGTGAGGAGAACCCCTTACTGGTGTGTACACTAAGAATAGTCTCATATTCACCCCAGAGCGTAAGAAGATACCAGGCCACGTTCAGGCTGGAAAAGTACTCTCATTTTATTTGTAAAACCTACAAGGGATAGGGGGTTAACAATGAGGCTATAGGGAAGAGTGGAGAGGTTTAGTGTTACCTCAGAAATCCCTATAAGTGCTTTTTATAATCTGAGAGGTTTGGAAACAAAAGGCGTAAGGTGGGGACTTCTTAGGTCGCAAACCCTTTTCTCCAAACCCTGCCTAAGCCCTACTATCTCTGGACATAGGATGTCAAGGAATGGGCAGAGGAGGAATGGTGGAGACTGCCTCCCCAGCCTGACCCTTCCAGAGAAGAAGAAGACAGTTCAGAGTTACAACAGCAGTTTGTGAGGGGTCACAGCTCAGAGGAAGATGAGGGGGAAAGTTGGGAGATAATGGGAGAGGAGGAGGAGGCAAAGCCAGAGCAGCAGCTGGCTGACACATCACTAGAAAGCATTCCAGATCCACCATCTCCCAGAACCCGGCGAGCCTTAAAAGTAGGAGAGCAAAGAGCTTGGAGACAGAGGGCACTTAGCGGCACCCATAGGGGAAGTGGGTTGTCCTACTCTTTAGTTCTCTTCTGCTGTCCCCAGGACTACTTTCCTCTGTGACCCCTCAAAGATGGCACTTTGGTTCCTATCATCATTGCACTGTGCATACACAACTAGACTTCATCTGTGACTCATGCACACGCCCAAAAGGGTGGTCACAAGCATGAATTTGCAACTCAGTTCTACTCTGTGAACAACCTTAATTCTTTCCAGTAACATTTGGGCACCAGAGCACCATAAAATATTTGAAATAAGATAAACTTCTATAGTGCAGGAAGTAAAAAAAGAAAAAACCACAACATTATCTCAAAAGGCATCTGAAGCAGATTTTCTTTTCAAAGTCAACAAACTTCTCTGGGAGAGATTAGACTGAAAGATGTTACAGAAGCAATTTAAATAGATCTCAGGCTACAGTGGTACTAAAAGAGGGGCGGTGAGGAAAGGAAGGGAAATAACACCAAGAAAGCATTTCCTGAGCAGCTGCATTCCTAAGGATTAAGACGAGAATGATAAACAGAACAAGATGTACTCTACAATAAAGGTTTCTTGCTCGATTATTTAAGCTAATATCAAGTTTCTCTTCAGGTACCGCACCTAGATTGCTTTGTGGAGCTGAGAAGTGGCGTTTGATGCTTCTTAAAACTCTTTTCTTTTAACAAGCCTTAATTGCGCTATTTATTTTTGAGATTTGTCCATAGCTTTAAAAATAGGCAATTTTCAGTAGGATTCTCACAGCAAACCCACCAAGTCCTATAGTAAGCTTGCTTACTTTGTATGAATGTACTGTTGAATTATTATTTTTTTAAAAAGCCAATACTTTCTCAGCAGTTAGAATTCTTTTAGCCCTTTTAGCACCCTTACAGCTGCTAATGATTCATACTGTTTTGTTGTTGTGCTTATTTTTTCCCATATGACATTTAATAAACTACTGAGCCTCTTGGGCTTGCTTGCTGATCAGAAGGTCGGTGGTTCGAATCCCCGCTGTTCTGTCCCAGCTCCTGCCTACCTAGCAGTTCAAAACCACGCCAGTGCAAGTAGATAAATAGGAACCGCTGCGACAGGAAGGTAAACGGCATTTCTGTGCGCTCTGGTTTCCATCACGGTGTCCTGTTGCACCAGAAGTGGTTTAGTCCTGCTGGCCACATGACCCAGAAAGCTTTCTGTGGACAAACGCCGGCTCCCTCGGCCTGAAGAGAGATGAGTGCCACAACCACACACAGTGGTACCTTCGTTATCGAACGGCTTGGCTCCAGAACGCTGCAAACCCGGAAGTGGTTGTTCCAGTTTGCAAACATTTTTCGGAAGCCGAACATCCAAAGTGGCTTCTGCAGCTTCTGATTGAGTACAGGAAGCTCCTGCAGCCACTTGGTAGCCGCGCCTTGGTTTCCGAACAGTTCCTGGAGTAAACAGACTCCCGGAACGGATTACCTTCAACAACCAGGGTAGCACTGTACTTCCCTTTGACTGGACATAACCATCTGTGGGTCCTTTACCTTTTTACCTACATTTACATCCGCAGGAGTCAATAACTGACAGTGTTCCCACAAAACTGGACGGCTGCATCCTGCCTGCTTGCTACGGTACATGTTTAAACACCAACTATTTTGGCCCTTGGATACTATGATACATACAACATAGCCAGCCCTAGGTCCTGTGGCTGTTCTGGGATATTGCTGCAAAGCCTGAATTCTTCAAGCAAACGAACTCACACATAACTCAAAATAGCCCTGGTGAGCAAACTGCTCATGCTGAAAATATGTTTTCCACTTTAGCCTGGCAAGAGAGCATCATTATGATTAATAGCCATACATACAGATAATGGCCTGTATCGCTCATAATAAGACACTATATAGTTAGTGTGTGTATCTTGTCAGCCTTGTTTCTGCTGGTCCATCGCTTCAGAGTTTAACCTAAGCTGAGGGTGGCAGACCCCTTTTGCTGAAAGTGGTTGTTAGCAATCTTTGTTTACCTCTTTGGCAATCAAGGCACTTTTGCAAATATTTCTAAAATAAGGGTAGAAGATGCTATGTGTAATAGTGGATTTAGGTTGAGGTCTGCATCTGGATATGCGTACCTCATTTATTCTGCTCTCTCTTTGCGTTTTAACGTTGGGGGGGGGGGTTGCATGTTTGCACAGACAGAGCTAATCCACTGCCATGCACCCTGCTCAGAATTTTGTCTGCATAACAGTCTGGAAATTTGCACAGGTCCCCCAGATTTCCAAAGCATGCAGAGCTGATTGAGAGTCAGTGTGGTGTAGTGGTTAAGAGCGGTAGACTCGTAATCTGGGGAACCGGGTTCACGTCTCCACTCCTCCACATGCAGCTGCTGGGTGACCTTGGGCTAGTCACACTTCTCTGAAGTCTCTTAGCCCTACTCACCTCACAGAGTGTTTGTTGTGGGGGAGGAAGGGAAAGGAGAATGTTAGCCGCTTTGAGACTCCTTCGGGTAGTGATAAAGCGGGATATCAAATCCAAATCCAAACTCTTCTTCTCACACACCTAAATGTGGATTTGACTGAAGTAGTAGTAGAAGAAGAAGAGTTTGGATTTGATATTCCACTTCATCACTACCTGAAGGAGTCTCAAAGTGGCTAACATTCTCCTTTCCCTTCCTCCCCCACAACAAACACTCTGTGAGGTGAGTGGGGCTGAGAGACTTCAAAGAAGTGTGACTAGCTCAAGGTCACCCAGCAGCTGCATGTGGAGGAGCAGGGAAGCGAACCCATTTCACCAGATTATGAGTCTATCACTCTAATCACTCCACCACACTGGCTCTCTTGTACACTTACAATCCATTATGCATCACACAAAAGATAGATGGGGGAAACCAGTGCTGGCTCATCCATGAGGCGAGGTGAGCCAATCGCCTTGGGCTACAGGTTTCCTAGGGCAGCAGATCCCAATCCCTTGTTCCTGAACTTCGCTCACCCATTCTTTCCTGGAGGGGAGGGGGTGCCATTCTGTGGTTTGCCTCAGGTGATGAAAAGTATTGGGCCAGCCCCGGGAGACACTACAAACACCTAGTTTATGTTATGGAGGAATCAGACACTATTAAACAAAAAATGGAACACAGAACCAGTGGTAAATATAAGCAAGGGCTTGATTTGAATTATGATGCAGAAATGCAGAAATGGCAGAGATGATTGGGAAGATCAGACACCAAGATGACGGTAAATTTTAAAAAAGAATGGCCTAAATTTATAGAGTACATTAAGGAACAAAGTAAAGATTTAAAGACATTAGCACGATTGAGATATAGCACTTGTAATTTTTTAATAGGTAAAGGAATAAATAAGGATTTAATTAAAGTTGGATATATGAATTAGATGCGGTTAAAAAAAATTTTTTTAATGTATCTGTGGAAAACCAGAAGGGGGAGGAGGGAGGTCCGGGGGTTCAGGGAACCCCGCAATTGTATAAATATTGTTGAATTTAAGTTTGAATGATGTTAATGATGAAAACCTGGGGGGGGCATTAATCAGCATAATAAGGAAAGCAATGGGACACCCACACAATTATCTAAACCTTTTTTAAAATAAGAATGGCTTACTCAGAATATCAACACTGCTCTAGTTACTCCTCTATGATGGGTACTGGTAATAGAAAATCTTGCTCAGATACAGCTGGAAGCTTGAAAGGTAGCTCAGTCAATAGAGAATGAGGCTCAACCTCACGGTCATGAGTTCAAGCCCTACGTTGGGTAAAAAGATTGCAGGGGGCTGGACTAGATGACCCATGGTGCCCTTCCAAACTCTAAAATTTTAGGACTCCAGGATTCACTGGTGTCGGCACCAAAATCTGGGATATTCACAAAGGTTTACTGCTTTCTGATCCTAAGACAAGCACTTTTTCTTCTTCCACTGGTGAAATGGTTGTGTGTCCTCAAAGGCATGAGCGCCATGAAATTTGCAGAGCCACAGACCCAGTTCTGTATACATCTGATAAAAATCCTCTTGTACATCAATGTTGTATGTTTTCAGGGGCCCCCTGGGCATATGTTAGCTAGTTTTCCTCAGCAAAGAAGTGCCTTTCTGAGCCTACTTGTTTGCTCTTTGCTCTGCAAACATCTAGGAAGCACAATATACAGATCCCAAGGTAATGAAAGGGAACTATTTGTGCAAGTCAGGGTGTCCTGGGGGGGTAAGGCTGCCGTTCTAACTGGGGGAAAGAGGATCCTCCTGGTCAGTTCATTTGGCTTTCTAGAAGCAGTTGACAAGATTTATTTCAGCAAAAGCTGGAAATTTAGGCTGACTGCCAGAACGTTTTGAGTAAAAGTCCACGGTCGCAGTTTCACAGGGTTGTGGTGCAATTATCAGGTACGCACACACTAATTGCCATTTAATTCCTTATCGCAGGAACTCGTCGGAACCAAAGTGTTCTCAAAACAAATAAGCATCCCAACCCATTAAAATGTGTCACTTCTGATTAAAATTCGTCTTCTGAAAACGTTGTTTATTTCACCCATTAAAATAAAGTAGACCTACACATTGCATAATTCAATAGCACGAGGAAATACCAAAGGCACAAGCAGCCTTGGTGGAAAACCACCGTCTCCTGCAAAAATAAATTGCCTCAGGGTCACACAAGTTCCAACGACAGAATCTTCCTCAAGGTACCGTACAGTGGGACTTCCATGTTGTCGGCAAAGTTAACACAAGCATTTAATGCTCCACTGAGCAAGGTTGTTGCTATCGTTTTACAATACAGTTTTCCGGGCTGGGTGTGTGGCAAATTAAATAGACATGCCATTGTTGTGGGGGGGGGGGGTTTAAAACAAAAAATGAGAGAAGAATATTTGAAAGTTAAAGACACCTGATGTGAAGCACAATGCACAATATTCAAATTTCATGCATTTGCAGCTGGAAATTTCATAAGTGACTCTGAATACCCAGTACTTTGTGCATTCAATTGGGTGCTAAAATCCACTCCCCATTTACTTAGGAGATATGACTGGGTAGCCAAGTAATCTGTTTAGAACAAGATTGTAATTTTCACTTGCCTGTCCAGTTTCAGGGAGCAGCTTCTGAGGGGAAAGATACAGAAATTGAATCCAAGTTCCTGCTAAATACATATTTAATTGCTTTATGTATATTTTATATTTTGTTTTGTATAGAAGACTGTTTACCTATTTCATGCATCCTAGAATTATTCCTTACTTGCAAACGGGTGCCTCTCTCCTTAAACTGGTCTTGAAGCGCCCCCAACTGTTGGTCCATAAAATCTGCCACTACTGAGATGCTACAATTTTTGAAGGGAGTCTGAAGGAAGAAAATAGCTAAGAAAGTAGCAAGTGAGGTTAAAAGCAAAGTGGGTTGAAAGAGTCTAATGACTTAAGTCCCAATAAAGACTTTTCTATTGCATTTGGGGCAATAACCATTTGTGCAAACAAAGGAATGATACTCACGTACAGCAAACGAAGCAATAAAACTGTTTCTGGACTAAGTGTTATTTAATACAGGTAGTCTCTCCGGGAAAGAAATGTCAATATTTCTTGAATGCAATGAGATGCACAATAAATATTAACAGAACATGTTCTCTCTCCTAGTTTGAGCTTGGCTTCCTCAAACTAGAAAGAGAGGTACCCTTTAAAATGTAGGCACACTTTCAGCTAAATAAATGCTCTGCCCATCTGCACCATGAATTTTTTTAAAGTAATTTTTATTTGATTTTACAAGTGTAGAGTTACAACAATACAAAATAGATATCCATGTTTGGAGATTTCTCTGAATCTGTAGACTTCCCACCTTCCCCTCCATGGGTTCTACTGTAAACTTTTACAACTGTATATTATTTCATCATCCAAATCTTATCTCTGTTCATTTTCTCCATAATAGCTTCTACATTACAAGTATTATTGCAATCCTGCTAATGTTTTCCTCTGCTTACAGGGGTCTCCCAAGTAAATTATAATTTTCCCCCATTCTTTATTGAAGTTTTTGTCTTCTTGGTTCCTGAGCTTTCCGGTGAGTTTTCCTATTTTGGCATAATCCAACGGCTTAGTTTGCCATTCCAGTCTGGTAGGGACTTTATCTTCTTTCCATCTCTGGGCTAGTAGAATCATAGAATCGTAGAGTTGGAAGGGACCACAAGGGCCATCCAGTCCAACCCCCTGCCGAGCAGGAAACACCATCAAAGCATTCTTGACATATGCCTGTCAAGCCTCTGCTTAAAGACCTCCAAAGAAGGAGACTCCACCACACTCCTTGGTAGCAAGTTCCACTGCCGAACAGCTCTTACTGTCAGGAAGTTCTTTCTAATGTTTAGGTGGAATCTTCTTTCTTGTAGTTTGAATCCATTGCTCCGTGTCCGCTTCTCTGGAGCAGCAGAAAACAACCTTTCTCCCTCCTCTATATGACATCCTTTTATATATTTGAACATGGCTATCATATCACCCCTTAACCTTCTCTTCTCCAGGCTAAACATACCCAGCTCCCTAAGCCGTTCCTCATAAGGCATCGTTTCCAGGTCTTTGACCAGTTTCGTTGCCCTCTTCTGGACACGTTCCAGCTTGTCAGTATCTTTCTTGAACTGTGGTGCCCAGAACTAGACACAGTACTCCAGGTGAGGTCTGACCAGAGCCGAATACAGTGGTACTATTACTTCCCTTGATCTAGATGCTATACTCCTATTGATGCAGCCCAGAATTGCATTGGCTTTTTTAGCTGCTGCATCACACTGCTGACTCATGTCAAGTTTGTGGTCTACCAAGACTCCTAAATCCTTTTCACATGTACTGCTCTCAAGCCAGGTGTCTCCCATCCTGTATTTGTGCCTTTCATTTTTTATTTTTTTTGCCCAAGTGTAGTACTTTACATTTCTCCTTGTTAAAATTCATCTTGTTTGCTTTGGCCCAGTTGTCTAATCTATTAAGGTCATTTTGAAGTGTGATCCTGTCCTCTGGGGTATTAGCCACCCCTCCCAATTTGGTGTCATCTGCAAACTTGCTCAGGATGCCCTCAAGCCCATCATCCAAGTCATTGATAAAGATGTTGAATAAGATTGGGCCCAAGACAGAACCCTGTGGCACCCCACTAGTCACTACTCTCCAGGATGAGGAGGAGCCATTGATGAGCACTCAGATAGTAGTATCTGAGTGGCTGTCGTTGCGTACACGAAAAGTCTTTTCTGCTCCTTTGGGACCTCGGTACCTACAATTCCTAATAAAAAAAGGCATCTGGGGATTTTTTTTCAAATAATATTTATTCATTTTATAAGAAAACAACAAAAATACAAACAATACAAACAAACATAAAAAAACACAATCAACTTCTATATAACCTAACTTTCATTAGGTGACTTCCCTCATTCCCTTCTTCTGGAATTCATTATATTTCCTCTTTAGTAGTTTATTCTCCATTATTTAATTAAACCATTATTAATTTAATTAAACCATTACCTATTAACCTCATCATTATACGATTTCCTCTTAACAATCTTTCCAACTTCTCATATTTAAATCGACTACTTTGTTCTAAAGCTATAACCTAAATTCACCACCAAGAACCTTACTTCACATCCTAACTCAATTCTGTTTTTTTAAAATAAAAGTTATTTTAAACATTTTTTTTCAATTCCTTATATATCATTTCCCAGAATGCTTTTGTTACCTTACACATCTACCACATATGCTAAAAGGTACCTTCTTTTTCTTTTGCACTACACATTTAAATAACCATTATGCCACTTGGAGAGCCATGGCTTCCCCCAAAGAATCCTAGGAAGTGCAATTTAAGGGGGCTGAGAGTTATGAGGAGACCTCGCTCTCTTCCCCTCACAGAGCTACAGTCAATCCCTCTTCCCAGGAAACTAGGAATTTCAGCTCTGTCTCCTAACAGCTCTCAGGTGGCGCTGTGGGTTAAACCACTGAGCCTAGGGCTTGCCGATCAGAAAGTTGGCGGTTTGAATCCCCATGACGGGGTGAGCTCCCGTCGCTAGGTCCCTGCTCCTGCCAACCTAGCAGTTCAAAAGCACATCAAATGCAAGTAGATAAATAGGTACCGCTACAGCGGGAAGGTAAACAAGGAATGTCGCATTTGACTGCTCCAATGCATTACATCCCACAGTTTGAAGGAGTGGCTCCATAATTTATGGTTTTGGACAGTATCGCCACGAGCTTGAAGGTGCTCGCCCATGTTCCCTCTAGGAAAATTAAAAGCAACTGACAAGGTTGGCTTGTGTTTCAAATTTGCATTTACATGATAAACACCAGCTTGTCTATCTTTCAAGTGATCCAGTTCCTGTCACTCTCTTTTTAATGCTTTTCTTTCCTGAGCTCTCCTGTGGAGATTAAGAGCTATTAATGTGCAAAAGACCTCAAAGTGTGTTTATAAGCCTTTATTCCATAGTACGTGGCTTTGTATGCCAAAAGTAGAGGCAGTTCTTCTTACATGTGCTCTGGTATTTATGGCCTGGGTCAGCCAGTCTTTACACACTGGCCCTCAGAAAGCCCAGTATAGGAAGATTGAGGGGACATTTTTTGGCCCCAGATATATGTGAGACTTTAAGGAATTAAAGAACCTTTTAATGAGGGTGAAAGAGGAGAGTGCAAAATATGGTCTGAAGCTCAACATCAAAAAAAAACCAAGATCATGGCCACTGGTCCCGTCACCTCCTGGCAAATAGAAGGGGAATAAATGGAGGCAGTGAGAGATTTTACTTTCTTGGGCTCCATGATCACTGCAGATGGTGACAGCAGTCACGAAATTAAAAGACGCCTGGTTCTTGAGAGAAAAGCAATGACAAACCTAGACAGCATCTTAAAAAGCAGAGACATCACCTTGCCGACAAAGGTCCGTATAGTTAAAGCTATGGTTTTCCCAGTAGTGATGTATGGAAGTGAGAGCTGGACCATAAAGAAGGCTGATCGCCGAAGAATTGATGCTTTTGAATTATGGTGCTGGAGGAGACTCTTGAGAGTCCCATGGACTGCAAGAAGATCAAACCTATCCATTCTGAAGGAAATCAGCCCTGAGTGCTCACTGGAAGGACAGATCCTGAAACTGAGGCTCCAATACTTTGGCCACCTCATGAGAAGAGAAGAATCCTTGGAAAAGACCCTGATGTTGGGAAAGATTGAGGGCACAAGGAGAAGGGGACGACAGAGGACGAGATGGTTGGACAGTGTTCTCGAAGCTACGAACATGAGTTTGACCAAACTGCGGGAGGCAGTGGAAGACAGGAGTGCCTGGCGTGCTCTGGTCCATGGGGTCACGAAGAGTCAGACACGACTAAATGACTAAACAACAACAACAACATATGTGAGACATGAAATCACACAATGGCATTGGCTCTGTATTCATTATATCATTTCACGCCACTCCAATCTCCAAGCACTGTCAGATTCCTGGGGGTTCCAAGTGTATTTACTGTACCAAGGAGTTGTGTTTCCTTTCAGAAATGAGGCACAGCATAGACTGTGATGTCTTTATGATAGATGGTTTATTTACACATATATACAACCTGAGCCTATGATGGAGAGGGTTACAATGGGGTCTTGCCTCTCCCATAGCCCAGCCTTGGATTCTGACAGACACCAGCCATGCCTCTGAGCACCTCTCTAGCTTGTCACCTTTTGCTTCCAGGTCACATCGCAGCCAATTTTAAAGACTCAAACTCTGCTTTTGTCTTCTAACTGACTCTGAGCTGAGGGAGGGGCCTGTCCCATTTGTCACCTGGCACTGAGTCCACTCTGTCTGGTTGTCCCCATGGCTCATCACCTTCCTTTTGTTTCTTTAATGTCTCATCTCCCCAGGCAATTTCCTGGTCAGAAAGGTGGCCTGGTTTATACGGTAGCTTAATATCTACTGGATCCAGGAATTTAGGGGAGTCTGGTGCCTCATAACAATAGACTGATGGAATGAATCTGATGTTACAGAGCAGTTTCAATAGGCCTTGACTTTCACAGGTATTGATAGGGTGATGACAAATTCAGCGTTAGGACTTATGAGAGCCTTGATAGTTTCCTGATGGGTCGGATTGTGTTGCAAACAAAGTACAGTGGTACCTTGGTTCTCAAACTTAATCCGTTCCAGAAGTACATTCCAAAACCAAAGTGTTCCAAAACCAAGGCACACTTTTCCATAGAAAGTAATGCAAAATGAATTAATCCGTTCCAGACTTTTAAAACAAACCCTAAAACATCAATTTAACATGAATTTTACTATCTAACAAGACCATTGATCCATAAAATGAAAGCAATAATCAATGTACTGTACTATAAAATAAATAAGACAGTATTGTAGATGATAAAAGTTGAAATTGTTTTTTTTTCCTTACCTGCACTGATAATAGTCATTGTTTGGATGGGGGGCTTTTATCCATTTCCACAGTCACACAATCAATCAATTAGTAGCTGAACTGGGTTTCCACACAGTCACAAAAACAAATTAACCGAAAAAGCCTCAAAAACGCAAAATAAATAGCAAAAACAAAAGCGCCAAACTTAATCCTTTCCGGAAGTCCGTTTGACTTCCGAAATGTACGAAAACGAAGGTGCAGGTGCCCTGGAAACAATAGACTTCCAGGGTTTCTGTGTTTGAGAACCAAGGCGTTTGAGAACCAAGGTACCACTGTATTATTCTCTAGTTTCCCTGCCCCCAGCTTTCTAACAGTACCACAGATAACACTTTGGGAGGAGTAATGGAGAGAGGCAGGCAGAGAGAGATCTACATATTCATGGAAGATTATTTGCAATAGTGATATCAATGGGGCCGAAAGTGAAAAAGCAAGGCATAAATGCTCCTACTAGCTCTTGACAACATGGCCAGTGGCAACGGGTGATGGGAGCTGTAAGGCAGCAACATATGGAGAGCCACAGGTTCCTCATCACTGCTAGAGTTCTCTGCCCCAAGAAGCTTACAGTTTACACTTTGGCATGGTGAGAAACAATGTTGGCGTGAGGAAGACAACAAGCGAATGACATGAGCTTTCCTCTTAATGGAAGGATACTTCTTTGCAATAGCAGCTCGAGTCCCTGTTATCTGCAACGTACCAGAGGACACTGAATGCTCATGTGACCTTTTGTAAGTAGTGTCAGCCTCTCGCATCGTCAGGCATCTTGATCATCTAGGATTCTCTCTCAAAAATGGCTCGAATAAAAGGATAACTTGCATTTTCCACATTCAAAAATGTTTGAAGCATCAACTTTGATCATCTAGACAGAATAATAAGGGAGCAATTCCAAATGTGTTTGACTTTCAACTTAGTTTTAATCATGCTGCCGCGACACTGGAACGAAACCTATGTATTTCATTCCAAGGTATGTTTAATCTTCATGCTACCAAAGTAAGAAAATATTTGCGTAATGAAGCACATTATGAAAGTACAAGTATGTCCTTTGTTTATGCCTATCCTTTAAAGTTTCAAATGTGTGTGCGCTTTTTTAAAAAAAAATGGATGAGCTGAGATTCGGCTTTTACAGTCTCATTTGAATGTGTATGAGTTGAATTTTCAAAAATCAAAACACACTGCCCAAAGATATACCTTAAAAAATAATTAAGGATTGCCCTCCCCTTAATTGTTTGGTTCCTGGGCCAGGTCAGAGCCGGCCATAACCAAATCTAGACCTCTAGAATTTGTTGTCCGTCTCTGGGTCCCAGAATTCACTTGCTGGAAAAGGAAGGTGTGGTTCTGTAGAGAGAAAAGAGCAGACAACTGGTTTATGACAACTAGGTGGATGCAAAGTTTTCATGTTGCCTGAGAACTGCACGTCTGCACTTGAAAAAGCCTCAAAGATCCTTTGGGGAATTATAGGGGGGGAACTGCTCAAATTGTATAGAAATTTTTTATTCATGTATGCGACTAGAATGCTCCTTGCCCAAAAATGGAAAGAAGAAGTAGTCCCAGAAAAAGAAGAATGGATGCAAAAAACTCATGGAATATGCAGAAATGGCCAAACTTACCAGAAGAATAAGAAATGAAGATACCCAACCTTTTTTAATAAAAGAACGGAAATGATTTATGGAATATCTGCAAACAAACTGTAACCAGATAGGAACATTGGCAGGATCACTGTGCTAACCTGCAGTCAGTTTTATAAGAGTATATATATTAAGGTAAATGAATAAATGAGCAAATTAATTTGGATATGCAGAAGATATTAAAAATAAATTTAAGGAACCGCAGGAAAGAGGGGGAAGGAAGTCAAGTTTTGAAATGTTAAAATGATTGTAAAATTGTTGAAATGTATAAAACTGAAAATCGAGAGAGAGAGAGAGAGAGAGAGAGAGGCCTACTGTCTACAGTGTTACCTCTGGATACGAACGGGATCCATTCCGGAGCCCCGTATGCATCCAGAGCAGTACTTACCCTGAATCACTGAATCTGTGCATGCTCCCGGTGGAAGATTTAAGCCTGCACAGACCTAGGGCTAGGGGTTATAGGGCTAAATTCTAGGCTCAAGGCATGCAGCTGAAACTGAGGTCGATGCTGTGTTTCATTATATGAATGTTGATGTTCACGATGTTCACCTCTGATCAGGGAAGTCAACAAGGATTTGCAGCTGAAGAAAACACCACCCTAAGGCCGCCTTTGTTTCGTTTCTTGCTCCCTTACCTCACTCAGTCTGTCGCCCAGCTAACCGTAAAATACCAGTGCATGCCTGTACCTGTAAAATACCTAGCTATGCATTGGAAAGGACTCATTAGATGACTTGGCCTGTCCAAGAATACTCAGTTGAAATGCTAATTATCATCCGTGCTGGGGTGAAACTATAAATGTGTATTTCCTGCTCACAGCCTTGGCGGAGTCCCAACAGCTGAGGACTGAAAAGCTTGGAGGTTCTCCACCTCTGGTTTACATACTCCATGCTCAGCATTCTGTGTCCTCGATATGTATGTAAGTTGCAGTCTCAAAAAAAATTATTTAAAATAACTTATATTTTAAAAAAACAACAACCTGGAAGCTTTTTTTATTAGGAATTGTAGGTACTGATATTCCAAGGGAGTAGAAAATACTTTTTATGTATGCTACTCGGTGCTTTTTTTTCGGGGAGGGATGCAGAATATGGATATGTATTTTGTATTGTTACAATTCTACGCTTGTACAATCAATTAAAAATTTATTTTTTAAAAAAAAGAAAGAAAGTTGCAGTCTCTTTAGCTTCCTTCACAAGCCCCTGAATGGCAACATCATGCCCTAGCCAGGGAAAACCAGAGAAAATTGCAGCTGTTTCAATTCAGGCATTGTGGGTCACATACCTGTAGTTTCTGTAACAAAGACGACATGTGCCAAACTGGCTAGGATCATTAAGGCTCCCAACAGACTATTAAAAACAGAATAAAACATCAATCATTAAAAACTTCCCTAAACAGATGTCTTCTAAAAGTCATATAGTTGTTTATCCACAGGGTGGGTGCCACCACCGAGAAGGACCTCTGCCTGGTTCCCTGTAACCTTGCTTCTCACAGTGAGGGAACCACCAGAAGGCCCTCGGCGCTGGACCTCAGTGTCCGGGCTGAACGATGGGGATGGAGACGCTCCTTCAGGTATACTGGACCGAGGCCGTTTAGGGCTTTAAAGGTCAGCAACAACACTTTGAATTGTGCTGGGAGCCAATGTAGGTCTTTCAGGTCTCGGTGGCCATTCCCAGTCACCAGTCTAGCTGCCGCATTCTGGATTTTCCGGGTCACCTTCAAAGGTATTTTCCAGGTCACCTTCAAAGGCAGCCCCACGTAGAGCGCATTGCAGTAGATAACCAGAGCATTCACCACTCTGCTGAGACAGTCTGCAGGCAAGTAGGGTGTCAGCCTGCGTACCAGATGGAGCTGGTAGACAGCTGCCCTGGACACAGAACTAACCTGTGCCTCCATGGACAGCTGTGAGTCCAGAATGACTCCCAGGCTGCGCACCTGGTCCTTCAGGGGCACAGTTACCCCATTCAGGACCAGGGAGTCCTCCACACCTGCCTGCCCCCTTTCCCTAAAAAGCAGTCCTTCCTTCCTTTCACAGAGCAACAGAATTGCCTATGAAGCCACAACTGAATTCATCTGCTTGGAGGCAGTATACTAACAGCGGAAGCGTATCCACCATAGAAACATCTCCCAGTAACAAAATGCAGGCTATTGAGTGCCCAGGAATTAATCTCCACTTTCAGCCCACTGCTATACGC
Source organism: Zootoca vivipara (assembly GCF_965207765.1). NCBI lineage: Eukaryota > Metazoa > Chordata > Lepidosauria > Squamata > Lacertidae > Zootoca > Zootoca vivipara. Next base: position 10,813,097 of record NC_142583.1, on the reverse strand, counting down.
TCACAGAGTCAGCTTCTATTCTTCTAACTGACCTGATTCTGTAATCCCATTATTAATATCATGAGAATGGCTGTCCTACCTATAGCTTTGTGCTATCAATGGAAAGCCAGAGCACCTAAAAAAAAAAAAAACAACCACAAAATAAATTAACTCTCCTAGGTCTTCACTAAGATTATTTGCATCAATGCAAATGGAATTAATCACAGACGCATTGGAACAATCGTCCATCACAAGTCCCCATATAGGTGGCTGCAGCTACTGTAAGATCTACTGTACTGCTGAATGCTGAGCTCTATTACATCCCATAACAAAGCTCAGCAGACCTCTGCCAGAGTCCACAATTTCCAAAGGGCACATAATATTTGAATTGTGTGCAAGGCACCAGAAGCATCAAAGCATGAGCTTTAGAAACAGGATCCTGATGTCTCACTTTCTGCACTGTGTGGCTATTTTCTTGACGTCTGGTGGCGCATGATGGTGTTGCGGCTATTAACTCCGTGGGAATTGGGCCACACAAGGAGTCAGCGGGATTCTGTTGGCCTCTGACAACTGGCTCACATGCTCGGTCTGAGAGTCACTCGACCGCACTCAACTGCTCCTAGACTGCTTGTCCCCGCTTGCCTTCAGACCACCTGGCCTGATAATGTGCACAGGTGTATATCCCTTGCCACATGTTTCTTTTTCTTTTTAAAAAAATATATTTCTATTAAAGATTTCTTAGTTTACCAGAATACGTGCGTTGTCTCGTTTTTCAAGTGGTGTTCTCCACAGATCATTTTCATTCGTTGTGAGACATTAGTGCTGCATGCACTATTCAGTTGGGAAGAAAAGAGGTGGAAAGAGGGGAAGGGGAAGTGGTGAGTGGAGGGGGGTGGGGTAGAAGACTTTAGACTTGACAAAGTTCTGATAAAGAAATCAACATCAACTTCATTGGACTGGTCATGTTGTTTGGGTGCCCTATTATCGTCTTCCAAAACAACTACTCTACTCCCAACTTAAGAATGGTGAGTGTAATGTCGGTGGACAACAAGAGAGGTTTAAAGACGCTCTCAAGGCAAATCTTTAAAAATGTAGTATAAAAACTGACAACTGGGAATCACTGGCCTGTGAAAGCTCCAATTGGAGAACAGCCTTTACCAAAGGCGTTGTGGACTTTGAAGACACTCAGGACTCAGGACGCAAGGGAGAAACGTGCTAAGAGGAAGGAACGCTCGGCAAACCCTCACCGTGATCAACTCCCACCCGGAAACCCATGTCCCCACTGTGGAAAGACGTGTGGATCCAGAATTGGCCTCCGCAGTCACTTACGGACTCACTGTTAAAACTGTGTCATGGAAGACAATGTTACTCGGCTATGAGTGATCGCCAAATAAGAAAAATCTTTTGGGCAGGCTGGATAGCCTCTGAGAGATTCCACAAATCTGCTTCTCTCTGTTCTGTATTAGTGTTGTTGTTCATTACCCTCTTTTTCATCCAGGCTTTTCGGAATGTGTAATGGTAGTTGATTTCTGCATATGATTTTATTTGCTTATTACCCTTTATTACTTAACGGAAACTTTGAACCTAGAAGGCAAATGCCTATTTGGCCTTATAGGTAAAGGTAAAGGGGCCCCTGACCATCAGGTCCAGTCGTGTCCGACTCTGGGGTTGCGGCGCTCATCTCGCTCTATAGGCCGAGGGAGCCGGCGTTTGTCCGCAGACAGCTTCCGGGTCATGTTGCCAGCATGACAAAGCTGCCTCTGGCGAACCAGAGCAGCGCACGGAAATGCCGTTTACCTTCCCGCTGGAGCGGTCCCTATTTATCTACTTGCTCGTGCTTTCGAACTGCAAGGTGGGCAGGAGCTGGGACCGAGCAATGGGAGCTCACCCCGTTGCAGAGATTCGAACCGCCGACCTTCTGATCAGCAAGCCCTAGACTCTGTGGTTTAACCCACAGCGCCACCAGGGTCCCTAATAGTTACCTGCTAAATAGTTACCTGCTAAAAGATGGTGGAAACTTTCCTTTTTCGGAAGGCATTCCAAAAAAGGATTTCCAGGTTCCCGAGAGAAATAAAATGGCCGGCCTGCTCCTGTACTTTAGCAGCTGCATCAAAAACCCTCTGATGCAGTTTATCAAGGCCCCACCATCCATTCAAGTCTATAGATGAAGCTGCTGTTAGAGGCAGAAGAGCAGGGGGTAGTTTTTAAAAAATGGCAACCCTAGTTAGGAGTGGAATGTCTTAAAACTGTGCTGGTTTTAATTTTTTAAAAAATAGTTTTAGTGTGATGTTTCTTTTTATTGATACCGCCTCATGATTTGCAACCTACCTTGGATTAAAGTTTCAAGAATGCTAGGAAACAAACTTTGCTGTGAGGGATAGTGGACTGCTCCATACCATCCTATGAACCCACAGCACTGTCCCTGATATAAAAATGGCATCAGTAGACATGGAGCCATTACCTGGTCCTGAGAAGTGAAAACGAAACGAAGAGAGTGAAGCTTCATTTATTTGCTTGCCAAGCAGGAAGAAGAGGAAAAAGTACAGAAGGTTTGGTGCTTCTTGCCTCTCCTGCGAGACCTATGCCAGGCAACTTGGCATCTGGTGTGTACATGTGGAAGTCTTGCTTTGTGGGTGGGAGTTTGTCTGGAAACTGAAGGTGTTCAGAAAGCAGGAAGCAGCTTAGCTGCTGCTTCTTCTTCTTCTTCTTCTTTTTGAAAAACAAACAGATATCAGGCTAAGTGCTGGAATCTTTTGGAGTATTAGCAATTCATATATAGGTTGTCAAACTTAAATCAGAGCTCTAAATAATGTCCCCAGCAAGCAGTGTCTGCTTGTGTAATTCACTGTAGAGCTCCTTGCTTCCCACGGTCGTGGCATGCAGTGCTGAGCTTAAAGGAGCTGTGCAATTTGCCATCTTCTTTTCTAAGCTAATTCCCCAGATTCTAGTACACCAAAGGCCCAGGGTGATCCTGAGATGGAGAATAAAATCAAGCAGGTATCCCAAAAAGGAAATGATGTAGCAATGAGTAAATGTAGATTGGGTAATTGTGTGTTCCATACTCGTGTGTTCCAGATACCCTAAATCAGGCATGGCCAATCTTGGCCCTCCAGATGTTTTTGGGACTACAATTCCCATCATCCCTGACCATTGGTCCTGTTAGCTATGGATGATGGGAGTTGTAGTCCCAAAACATCTGGAGGGCCAAGTTTGGCCATGCCTGCCCTAAGTGATTGTGTCCCCCAGAGCAGTTGGTCATAGAGTGGACCAGAGGAGAAGCAAATCTCAACTTGATCTTAAGTGATGCCCAGGACTGGAACAAGACGCTAGTGAACAGATTGGCAACTCTGACCACAACACTATCAAGTTTAGACTAGATATACCCATCCTTCTAAAAGCCCAATTAGTAGTATTCTAAGTGTTGCAGAAGTGCAAATAAAGATTATGTAAACTGAGAAAAATCCTATGTTTGCTTCCAATACCTATTCATTTATTTCTTTGGCAATCACTTGTAGCTGAGTAAGATTGCCTTCCATGAATATGGTCTTAACGGTTTGTCTATAAGCAGCTCTTTTCTTTCTGGGGGGGACATAGACCCCTAAACATTTTGTGAATCTAAGTTTGGCCTCATTGGGGGGCAGTATCTCAATGTGAGTAGGATAATGAGAGTACCCCTAAACATTTTCTTTTTAGAAAAAAAGCACTGAGGTAAAGGTCCCCTAGAAGGTTAAGTCTAGTCAAAGGCGACTATGGGATTGTAGCGCTCATCTCGCTTTCAGGCCAAGAGAGCCGGCGTTTGTCCACAGACAGCTTACTGGGTCCTGTGGCCAGCATGACTGAACTGCTTCCAGCACAACAGAACACCGTGATGGAAATCAGAGCACACTGAAATGCCATATACCTTCCTGCCACTTGCACTGGTGTGCTTTCAAACTGCTAGGTTGGCAGGAGCTGGGACCGAGCAACGGGAGTTCACCCCGTCACGGGGATCCGAACCGCCGACCTTCTGGCAAGCCCAAGAGGCTCAGTGGTTTAGACCACAGCGCCACCCACGCCCCTCTTGCACCTGTATCAACATGGGTAGTGGTACAGTAAGAACTCTAAACGCCCACAACACAAAATATCTCTTTGAACAGGGCCCTGTTTATTTCTCCACATGGAGACAACACGTGGAAACTAGAAATTCACTTACTGTGGCCTTTTTCTACCAAGCGCAACACATTATTATACTTTGCAACTTGTAGCAAATCAAGCCATCATTTTTTTTCCACTTTATTTTACACAAGTTGTAATTTTCAGCCTTCTGCATTGTAGTACAAACACATTTCTGTGCCAAAGAGCAATTTGCAAGCAAAGCACAGGGTTTCAGCACATCACTATTCTATTACTTTTTTAAAAGGAAAAAAAAAAGAATTGGCAACTTTTCCAAAACTCACCCCAACTGCTAGATGTCACAGTGGCAAGAATTCTCCAGCACTTCACTTCTGCGAAGATGATTTCACAAAAGAAATCTTCCAAGGGAACATAAGGCTTCAGCAATTCTGTTTCATCGTTTATAATTAGCGCAATTAAAAAGTGACAAGGCGCGTGGTACAGGAAGAGCAAAATGATCTTTTGCAGACAGCACAAAAAGAAGAGACAAAAATGATAGCGGCGAGGAAAGGATTTTGGAATGGTCATTGCTTGCTGCTTATTCTCAAAGCCATCCTATGAGGGAAGCTGTATTGATTGAGAACTAATGAGCAACTTCTGTGGTTTGATTTTTATGACCCATCTACAGAGGCGTACCTGGGGGTTGTGGAAACCGGCGCACATTGGGTGGCACTACTGAGCCTCTTGGGCTTGCTGATCAGAAGGCCGACGGTTCAAATCCCCTTGATGGGGTGAGCTCCCATTGCTCTGTCCCATCTCCTGCCAACCTAGCAGTTCGAAAGCACACCAAATAGGCACCGCTGTGGCAGGAAGGTAAACAACATTTCTGTGTGCTCTGATTTCCGTCACGGTGCCCCGGAAGTATGGCACTCAAAACAGAAGTGTGCCACTCAAAACAGAAGTGTGCCACTCAAATCGGAAGTGTAACACTCAAAACGGAAGTGTGGCACTCAAAACAGAAGTGTTCCACTCAAAACAGAAGCGTAACACTCAAAACGGAGCACGTTTGGCTTCCGGGAAAAGTTCACAAACCAGAACATTTAGTTCCGGGTTTGCAATGTTTGGGTTCCATGTTGTTTGAGTGCCAAGGTGTTTGAGAACCAAGGTACAACTGTATTGTAGGAAATTAAAATGGGAGCTGCCCTCATGACCACTAAGGAAGCCTGTGGAGGCTTTCCGAGAGAGAAGGACTCCACTAGAGAGCACTCAGTGTCCTTTGAAGCAGCAGACACAGCCATGAAGCTTCAGCAAGCCCTTCTTATTGTACTCTTGAGAATCTGCTGGCTGCGGATCAGATAGTGACTAAGTCCTGCTACTGGAGGGAATTATAAGGACAGAACTATCGAAACTGTATAGAAATTTATTCATGTATGTTACCACAGCGGCAAGAATGTTACTCGCCCAAAAATGGAATGAAGAAGTACCAGCAAAGGAAGAATGGATACAAAATCTTATGGAATATGCAGAAATGGCGAAACTTACCGGAAGAACATGAAATCAAGATAACAAACTTTTTAATATAAAAGAATGGGAACAATTTATGGAATATTTACAGATAAATTGTAAACAGATAAGAATATTGGCAGGATGACTGTAATAACCTGCAGTTTTATAAGAGTATATATTTAAAGTAGATGAATAAATGAGTAAATTAAGTTAATTTGGATATGCAGAAGATCTGAAAAATAAATTTAAGGAACAGCAGAAAGAAGGGGAAGGAAGTCAAGTTTTGAAATGTTAAAATGATTGTAAAATTGTTGAAATGTATAAAACTGAAAATCGAGAGAGAGAGAGAGAGAGAGAGAGAGAGGCATTAAAAGTTTTTCTTTTAACGTGCATAAGTGCAAGTCAAAAATGTCAAATCAGCTTAACCACCTCGCAGAGCTGCAGTTATTTATTATTATCATTTATTGAATTTATATACCGCCCTATGCCTGGAGGTCTCAGGGCTGCTCACAAGGCTTCCCTGGGACTCTGTTAAATCCATTGACGTCTATAGCATAGATGTGCCTAAAGCTACAAATAGTGCCACTACTTTAAAAAAAGAAAAAATGCCAAGGAGTCTCTGCCTTCCATAGCTGCAGGAGAAGCAGAAAATCCACAAGGGCAGGTTTTTCATGGACTTCGTATCCTACTTTTCTTCCCTCGGGAAATTCAAGCTGCAGGCATTGTGGCTACTTCAGCCTGAGCTGTTCAAACAAAGCGAGGGCACCATGCATTAAGCATGCACAACCGTTCGCATAATTCAAAGGAAAGTTTAAAGTGAGGTATGCAAAACTTGTTGGAAGGTCAGACAAGTTTCCCTTTGAACCCTGATTGCTCTTTTCAGCTAATTGTTCTGTCAGCTTCTTTCAGACGGAGGACTACAAAGGGCTTTCTTCCCTCGCACGCCCTGTAGAAGCTGACAAACAGGCTACTGATGTTTTCATCTATGTAAATCTATAATTCAGAAAGTGATGTGGAAATGGGTAGATAATTAAGGCAACACGGTGCATTAAATTAATCTGACAGTGTCTGAACCGCTCGGAACGAGAGGAGCGAGCCAGCCTGTCAAAACAAACCGTAATCATCGGAGGTAAACCGGCGCCAATATCTCAGAGCAGATTCATGACTCAGCAGTTGCTTCGCTGCAAGGCTGGCAGGGAAGTTGAGCCGTTGCTTTCTGATCCTTTGGAAGTTTAAAAACTCAGCGGATATCTTCCCTTGGCACGTGGATACTGGAAGCATGGTGGGAAGGCAACGTCTGTCGAGGCAATTTTGTTTTTGTTACATGCACACAGCCTTTTTATTCCATTGTGGAACTCAAGGCAGGGTCAAAGTACAGGGGAACATGTCGTGCTACGGAGCGGGTTGCTGGGGGGCGGTGCTCCAGCAAGGATCCGGGCGCTGGAGCACCGCCCCCCGGCAACCCGCTCCGTAGCGCGACATGTGCTTCTTCCTACTCAGGCGAAATGACGCCATAATCAGGGGTTGGTTTTGCTCTCTGCATTTTTCTTGAAGCTGTCAAGCAGTGAAAATCATGTCCACTGTCCCCCTAGAAGGCCGAAAACCATTTTGGGATTCAGGAAGGGTCACCTCAGGTATTGTTACCAGACGGTTTGCTAAGATCCTTGCAAGAATTTTGCTGGCCGCAGCTAATAGAGAGATGCCTCGATACTTTCCACAATCAGTTCTGTCACCTTTATGAAAGAGATTGATATTTGCATTTTTGTTGTTGTTGTTTAGTCGTTTAGTCGTGTCCGACTCTTTGTGACCCCATGGACCATAGCACGCCAGGCACTCCTGTCTTGCACTGCCTCCCGCAGTTCGGTCAAACTCATGTTCGTAGCTTCGAGAACACTGTCCAACCATCTTGTCCTCTGTCGTCCCCTTCTCCTAGTGCCCTCAATCTTTCCCAACATCAGGGTCTTTTCCAAGGATTCTTCTCTTCTCATGAGGTGGCCAAAGTATTGGAGCCTCAGCTTCACGACCTGTCCTTCCAGTGAGCACTCAGGGCTGATTTCCTTCAGAATGGATAGGTTTGATCTTCTTGCAGCCCATGGGACTCTCAAGAGTCTCCTCCAGCACCATAATTCACCATAATTTGCATTTATAAACAGCAATTTAAAACAAAGCGACGACACTTTAAGCAACAGAACATAGTTATGATAACAAAAACATGTTGTGGTTTTTACCTGAGATTTCTTTGATGCAATGCGCTTCCATCTTACGGGTTTTAAGATTTTAAAAGCTTCTAATATCGCTGTTCACCCACAGAATAATCCAATGTACTTCAATGAAAATATTGCAATTATATGTTCCAGGGAGGAATTGTTCTCAAAGCACTGTCTAATTAACATGCCTCCGGCAATATTCATTGTCAGCTCAATATTTACAAGTTTTATATAATGATGCAGATAGAGAAGCCTTACATTTGCTTGGGCTTTCATTGTTTCTAATAATCCCCAAACCTGTTCGCTTGACACAGCAACTCTCATTTACACCTCTCATTTAAACAGCCTCCATTATGGGCTAGGCATTTTATTTTAAAAAATTGCAGACTGGGAGAATGTACTCTAAGCTGCTGTGAGGGTCCAAAAGATTTTGATACAAATAAAAGAAGTCAGAATACCAGAGAATCCTTGCTCTGAAGTTTCCTTTATAATAAAATAAAAAAATTCCTTCAGTAGCACCTTAAAGACCAACTAAGTTTTTATTTTGGTATGAGCTTTCGTGTGCATGCACACTTCTTCAGATACAGTGAAATGGAAGTTTCCAGGCACTTATGTAGGGAAGGGGTGGGGAGGGGTGGGGATGGGGAGGGGGGATCACTCAGAAGGGTGGTGGAAATGGGTGATTGACTGGCTGATAGCTGTTGATGACCGCAAACGACTGCAAATGGTTTTGCATGAAAAAGCAAGGGTTGAGATGGCTGAAGATCGCTTATCATGTATAATGAGATAAGAACCCGATATCTCTGTTCAAACCAGGTCCCTCCATGGTTTTGAGCTTGGTGATAAGTTGCAATTCAGCAACTTCTCTTTCCAGTCTATTTCTGAAATTCTTTTGTAGTAAGACAGCTACTTTGAGATCTTGTATAGAATGTCCTGGGAGATTGAAGTGTTCTCCTACTGGTTTTTCTGTCTTCTGGTTCCTGATGTCAGATTTATGTCCATTTATCCTTTGGCGTAGGGTTTGGCCTGTTTGTCCAATATAGAGAGCTGAAGGGCACTGTTGGCATTTGATGGCATACACAATGTTAGAGGATGAGCAATTAAATAGTCCTGAGATGGTATGTTGGATGTTGTTGGGGCCAGTAATGGTGTTGTCTGGGTGTATGTGGCAGCAAAGTTGGCATCTGGGTTTATTGCAGGCTCTGGTACCAGTGTCCATGTTAAGTCTGGTGGTTGTATTATTGTGGGTGAGGAGTTGTTTAAGATTGGGTGGCTGTCTGTAGGCAATGAAAGGTCTTCCTCCCAGAGCTTGAGAAAGGGAGCGGTCATTGTCCAGGAGAGGCTGTAGATCTCTGATGATGCGTTGTACTGTTTTAGCTTGGGAGCTGTATGTGATGACTAGTGGTGTTCTGTTATTTTCTTTTTGGGGTCTGTCTTGCAGCAGGTTCTCTCTAGGTATCTGTCTGACTCTGTTGATCTGTTGTTTAACTTCATCAGGTGGATATTTTAGTTCTAAAAAGGTTTGCTGTAGATCTCTTAGGTGAGATTCTCTGTCTGTAGAGTTGGAACAGATGCGGTTGTAACGTAAGGCCTGGCTGTATACGATGGATTGTTTGGTATGTTTGGGATGGTAGCTAGAAGCATGTAGATATGTTTGTCGGTCAGTTGGTTTTCTGTATAAGGTGGTGTCTATACGTCCATCCTGTATTTTTATAGTAGTGTCCAAAAATTGTATTTCTTGCATAGATTGGTTCATTGTTAGGTTGATGGTGGGGTGAAAGTCATTGAATGTCTGGTGGAAGGTTTCCAGGGTCTGTTGTCCATGTGTCCAGATAATAAAAATATCGTCAATGTATCGCAGGTACAGGAGAGGTTTGAGTGGGTAGGAGTTAAGGAAACGTTGTTCTAAATCTGCCATGAAGATGTTGGCATACTGTGGGGCCATGCGGGTGCCCATGGCTGTGCCGCTGATCTGGAGGAACAGGTCATCACCAAATTTGAAGTGGTTGTGGGTAAGGACAAAGTGGCAGAGTTTGGTAGCAAAGTCCGCTGTGGTTTTATCTGAAATGGTGTTCCTTATGGCTTGTAAACCATCATTGTGTGGGATGTTGGTATATAGAGATAATAATAAGTTTATAATAAGTTTTGTGTTCTTTATAATAATAAGTTTTAATAATAATAATATAATAATATATATTATTATTATTATTATTATTATTATATAATAATATAATAATATAATAATAATAATAATAATATAATAATATAATATAATAATAATATAATAATATAATAATATAATAAGTTTTGTGTTCTTTATAATAAGTTTTGTGTTCTTTCCCCTTCCCTAGTAATGGGTGTGGTGATTCAGCAGATGTTATCAGCTTATGTAGAAAATTAGGTCGTGTAAGCTTATAAGGCAAGTTTCCTTGCAATTTGCAACCTGATAACTCAGTTAAGAGCATGAGACTCTTGAATTCGGGGGGGGGGGGGTTGCCGGTTCAAGCCCCACGTTAGGCAATAGATTCCTGCGCTGCAAGATTCCTGCATTGATGAAGGTTGGCCTAGAGCTTCTTCCAAATCCACAATTCTATGATTCTAGTTGATGTGGGATGTAACATAAGCAGTCAAGTACAACACTTCCTGTTGGCCCAGAGTGGACACGCAGGGAGGGGGGTGTTGCTCCAAAGCCAGGAGGACTTCCTGTCACACCTGGTCTGGAGCATCCTCCCCCTTGTGTGTGACTAGGTAAGTGGGCATGACCCTGGGAGACCCTATAAAAGGGGCTGGTCATGCCACCACTTTTTTTCTCCTTGATGGATGTATTTTGCTGTCTGCTGGCTCTCAGCCACCAGGATATGGGCTCATTCCCATATGGCAGGCATGTCCAACTTGAAGCTGACTGTGACATACCTGCCAAGTTCCTGCCGGAAAAATAAGGGATGGGCAGACCGGAAGTAGCGCTGCCGCCATTTTGGAACTGGGTAGAGCAGCACCGGAAGTCGCTTCTGAGCATGCTCCGCCCAGTTCCAAAATGGCCGCCACGCCAGAAATCGCTTCTGCGCATGTCCAGAGACTCCAGACATGCGCAGAAGGAGCCTCCCCCGGCCGGTAAGTGAACCGGGGGGAAACAAAAAAAAATCCGTTTTTCCGGCTATCCGTATTTTCCGGCTAATCCGTATTTCCGCTTTATCCTATCCACAACATTTAAAGGGCATTTTACACTACAATGCCTTCTACACATTCCCTGGTCCCTTGGAAGTGAATGCAAGGGCATTTATTTGGACTTCAAATTCACAGTTGTGCTCCGAACATGCACACCAATAATTACTCAATTATTTCACTCTTCAATGCAGATACACACACACACACACACACACACACACACACACACAGTATTTTCCTCTCCCTGCATTTCAAAAGCAGGTGTCGAGGTCAAGCAGGCATTTGAACCTGAAGCACAGCAGCCTATTTTGTTCCAATACCCCAAGTTTCAAGGGATAGAGTGGTGCCTCGCCTTACGAATTTAATCCGTTCCAAAGGCACCTTCGTAGGTCGAAAAGAGCCATTGGAAACACGATTTCCCTTAGGAATGCATTGGAAACGGAAAAATTCGTAAGTTGAAGCAACCCCATCTAAAAATTCGCAAGTCGAAAAAACCCTATCTAAAACCGCCACGGTTTCCGTTAGGATGTCGAGTAATTCATAAGCACGCAGCCATTTGCCCCATTCGTAAATCAAAAAATTCGGTTGTCGAGTCGTTCCTAAGTCAAGGTACCACTGCATGTTTTGTTGCAAGCAAATTGAAGGCTGAACAGGCAAGTTCAATCATAGCTGATCAATTAAATAGTTGACAATTTGATTCATTTAATAATTCACATTGTGTCATGGTAGCGCCAACCCTGCTTAAATTTTTTGTTGTTATTTGCTTCTGTAGCTGCTGAAGTGCAAAAGAGAGAGAGAATTAAGTGCAGGGGCCCCAAACTAAGGCCCGGGGGCCGGATGCGGCCCAATCGCCTTCTCAATCCGGCCCGCAGACGGTCTGGGAATCAGCATGTTTTTACATGAGTAGAATGTGTCCTTTTATTTAAAATGCAACTCTGGGTTATTTGTGCGGCATAGGAATTTGTTCAATTTTTTTTTCTTCAAAATATAGTCCGGCCCCATACCAGGTCTGAGGGGCAGTGGACCTGCCCCCTGCTGAAAAAGTTTGCTGACCCCTGATTAAGAGCATGCATACCCATGAAGAGAAGACAAGCAGCTTGTCTTCTTACAAAGCCCATATTTTGTTCTGTCATCTGCAGGAGCTAACCAAGTCAAGCAATTCCAACAAGAATGAGAATTACCTCTTTTTAGTCCCTATCTTGCTTTTCCAACCTCTTGCTAATAAATCTGACACAGTCGCAGGAGGGAAATGTAAGCCAGGAATAGTCATATTAGCGGTTGGCTGGGGAAATATTTGGAATTTTGCAAGGCCTGGAGTCTTATAGACAGTGCGACTCTGCCACCCAGAGGACAAATGCATGAGGTAGCCTAAACTTTCCTAACCAGACACTTCCTTTTCCGCAGCTCAAATAAAATGAAGGTCTCTCTTGATAAAATGACAGTCTTGAATGTCAGGCAATTATAGCAGATCATATTACGCCTGTATTAATATTTCAGTCGCACTGCATAATTATTGAAAGAGTGTCTTCTATGTCAAGCAATTCCGATTTAGAATTGTCAGGACTTTTTGAATACAGGAAACAGTTGAAATTCCCAGCATAGAAATAATGTGTTCCCCATTTATTGAAATGAGAATTGTGATTTTGCAGCATTCTTTGTAGGTTTTCACAAGCAGAGCATGAGGGGGGTGCCAGTTCTCCTGGGAATATATTGATTTGAGAGCTAGTGCTTCTGACCATGAAGTTCAGTTTAGTTCCTACAGCTAATTGCCATTGACCCACCTCTGCTCCCATTCATTTATCTATTTTAATCCTACTTTAAATCTGTCTGTACTAGAAGAAGCAAGCAGCACGTGATACTAAACCTCATAACGTTCCTGTAGAGCAGAGATTCTCCAGCTGTGATTTGCGAACTCCATTCTGATGGCCAATGGTGCTGACCATTAAACCCTTTGGCACCATTGAGCCTCTTGAACTTGCCAATCAGGTTGGTGGTTCGAATCCCCGCGATGGACTGAGCTCCCAGCTCCTGCCAATCTAGCAGTTTGAAAGGACGCCAGGGCAAGTAGATAAATAGGTACCACTGCGGCGGGAAGGTAAACAGCATTTCCGTGCGCTCTGGTTTCTGCCACTGTGATCTGTTGTGCCAGTAGCGGTTTAGTCATGCTAGACACATGACGCAGAAAACTGTCTGTGGACAAACGCCGGTTCCCTCGGCCTGAAAGCGAGATGAGCGCTGCAACCCCATAGTCGCCTTTGACTGGACTTAACCATCCAGGGGTCCTTTACTTTACCCTTTACCTTCTACCTGAAGGAGCATCTCCACCCCCATCGTTCAGCCTGGACACTGAGGTCCAGCTCTGAGGGCCTTCTGACCATTCCCTCATTGCAAGAAGTGAGGTTGCAGGGAACCAGGCAGAGGGCCTTCTCGGAAGTGGCACCTGCCCTGTTGAATGCCCTCCCATCAGATATCAAGGAAATAAACAATTACAGTGGACGCTCAGGTTGCGAACGTGATCCGTGCGGGAGACATGTTCGCAACCCGCAGTGCCGCGTCTACGCACGTGTGTGTGATTTGGTGCTTCTGCGTATGCGCAAAGTACGATCTAGCATTTCTGTGCATGCGCGAGTGCCGAAACACGGAAGTAACCCGTTTGGGTACTTCCGGGTTTGGCGTGGGACGCAACCTGAAAAGACGCAACCCAAGGTATGACTCTATCTGGCTTTTAGAAGACATCTGAAGGCAGCCCTGTTTAGGGAAGCTTTTCATGTTTGATGTTTGATGTGTTTTTATTATGTTGGAAGCCACCCAGAGTGGCAGCGGAAACCAAGTGAGATGGGTGGAGTATTAATAAAATTATTAATATCACTGAAATATTTGAATTGTATACAGTGGTTATAGGCTCCCAGTAGACCTCCTCCCTTGCAAAGCTACTGTGGGCTCTGAACCATTGCAAATTTACACCTAACTAAATGGAAAAGAGTTGTGCTGTGGTTCAGAATAGGTCCCAGCTCTCAACACAGCGCTTGCACCAAATGTTGCAGGGGGCAATTTGCAGGTGTTTGGCGCCATTTTCGAGTGAATCGGACGACACTGGAATTTTGGCGAGAACCGTGCCCTGCTGGTCAGGGCGCTGAGGGCTCAATTTGGCCTACCTGGAAACACGGTGCTTGCACCATCAAACGTTGCAAGGGGCAATTTGGGGGCGGCGGGGGGTTTGGCTGCTTCATCTCCATATTCAGCAGCAGATGTAAAGCTAAAACTGGGCTCTCGGCATTGCAGCGGCACATTTAGATCTCCACTCCCAGCTCCCAAACAACCCACTAGATCCTCAGTCAGTCACTATCTGCCCCTTATAGTAGATCACCTGAGGCCTTCTTGTAGCCCCAAGCCTTTTTAGTTAAAAAAAAAAGGTAAAGGGTAAAGGGACCCCTGACAGTTAAGTCCAGTCGCGGATGACTCTGGGGTTGCGGTGCTCATCTCGCTTTACAGGCCGAGTGAGCCACCGTTTGTCCACTCTGCAGACAGTTTTTCCAGGTCATGTGGCCAGCCAGAGCAGCACACGGAAACGCCGTTTATGGGACCGAGCAACAGGAGCTCACCCCACCGCGGGGATTCGAACCACCGACCTTTTGATTGGCAAGCCCAAGGCTCAGTGGTTTAGACCACAGCACCACCCGCGTCCCTCTAAGCCATTTTAGAGCTTTACGTAAAAGGATGCGTTCTTGGAAGTCACATTTTATTTTCACATAGCTTAATAAAGGTAAAAAAGGTAAAGGACCCCTGGACAGTTAAGTCCAGTCAAAGGCGACTATGGGGTTGCAGTGCTCATCTCACTTTCAGGCCGAGGGAGCCGGCGTTTGTCCACAGACAGCCTTCTGGGTCATGTGGCCAGCAGGACTATACTGTTTCTGGCGCAACGGGACACTGTGATGGAAACCAGAGCGCAGTGGTACCTATTTATCAACTTGCACTTTTTGGCGTGCTTTCGAACTGCTAGGTTGGCAGGAGCTGGGACAAGGCAACGGGAGCTCACTCCGTCGTGGGGATTCGAACCGCCAACCTTCTGTGGTTTAGACCACAGCACTACCCATTTCCCAACTACAGCCTGCAGACACATACATGCATGTACACAGCCCTGTCACCAGCTTCCTTCCTCCCTTCTTCCTACTGCGACAGCATAAAGGTTTGCACAACGGTTGAAATGTTGGTGGTGGGTAAGATTGCAGGACTGGGAAAATAAAAAGGTTCAACTGCGTTGACTCCTGATCCCACAATAGATTTAAAGCTAAGGGGAGAAATCTCCACGTTGCAACACGTATCGTCTACTTATAGGGTAGCAATGGCAGGGACAAGACAACTAAAAGGGCTGGGGGAAGATTCGATTAGAAAGGCCTCTATCTTCCAGATTTTCCCACCTCCCTGAAAAGTTCTGTATAATGGCATTATAGCAGGAAAATAAATGCATATACTAAGCAAAGGCAAGCCCTTCATGAAAGGTTACCTACCAGCAAGATTGTTGAGCTGGAACGGATTCTGCTATGCAGTCATGCAAATGAATGCCAGTCAGCACTTCGACTCCTAATCTCTGGTGACCATTGAGACCATGTCCCATTGCCTCTGTGAAGAAATATGTGGATATTTCTTACAAATGTCTTTTGTACTTGCTAAGCAAAGAGGAATTGGGTAGAGTTCGCTTCCACAAAATTCTCAATCAGCTCTACACTCTTCAAGACTAAGAGACGCCGTTATTTGACCGATATAAAAATAGTGATGGCTTCGTACAACCTGCCACTATTTCACTATGAAAGCTTCCTTTGTTGCTGAACTGTAACTTCAAACAAAAAGATAAAAGCTTGCTGAACATAAAGATTGGCTGCTTTTATCTGAAAGCTTGCCTTCTAAATCTCACCTCAGTTTTAGATTCGAAGATCTTCGGCTGGTGGCCCAGCTGTGCCCCTATCTGGACAGGGATGGCCTAATTACTGTTGTCTATGCTCTGGTAACCTCAAGGTTAGATTACTGCAATGCGTTATACCTAGGGCTGCCTCTGAAGACAGTTCAGAAACTTCAGCTGGTGCAGAATTCAGCGGCCAGGTTGCTCACCGGAGCAAGATGGTTTGAGCATATTACACCCATCCTGGTCCGACTGCAGTGGCTACCAATTAGTTTCTGGGCCCAATTCAAAGTGCTGGTTTTGACCTTTAAAGCCTTAAATGGCTCAGGATTGCAATAACTCAAGGACCGCCTCTTTCCTTATGAACCTACCCAGACCCTGAGATCATCTTCTGAAGCCTCCTCCTCGAGAGGTCCGGAGGGTGGCAATAATAATAATAATAATAATAATAATAATAATAATAATAATAATAATAATAATTTATTATTTATACCCCGCCCATCTGGCCGGGTCCCCCCAGCCACTCTGGGCAGCTTCCAACAAACATTAAAATACAGAAATCCATCAAACACAAGAACACAAAAACAGGGCCTTCTCTGCAGCGGCTCCCCATCTGTGGAATGCTCTCCCCAGGGAGGTTCGCCTGACGCCTTCATTATACACCTTTAGGCACCTTTAGGCACCAGGCAAAAACGTTCCTTTTTAACCAGGCCTTTGGTTGATCTGATTTGCATACTTTGCCCTTTTAAAATGTGTTTTTTTCTGGGGGGGGGTACTTGGTTGTTTTTATTTTTATTAGGTATTTGATTTTATTCTGTGAACTGCCCTGAGACCCCCTGGGTATAGAGCAGTATATAAATAATATAATATAACATAATATAATATGACATCACACTGCAATATTGTTATTTTTAGTTAACACACAAAATTACATCTGGCCCTTAAAAATTACATTAAGCCAGCAGCATAAGATCATACAAATCTGACACATGCATAGAGAGGTGGATTACACGTGTATGTTCATCACTTCGCAGCAAAATCACCCATCACATCTGAAAGGGTTATTGTAATTATAACACCACATGTAGAACTTTCAAATGACTTGCAAACACAATGCTTTTTTTAATAATAGTCCATTCACACATCCAAGCTGCTAAGTCATTCACACATAGTTACTGATCACCAACTATTACACATACATGCAGATGTGGGTGGCGCTGTGGTCTAAACCACTGAGCCTCTTGCGCTTGCCGATTGGAAGGTTGGTGGTTCGAATCCCCGTGATGAGTGGGCTCCTGTTGCTCTGCCCCAGCTCCTGCCCACCTAGCAGCTCAAAAGCACGCCAGTGCAAGTAGATAAATAGGTACTGCTGCGGTGGGAAGGTAAACGGCATTTCCGTGTGCTCTGGTTTCCATCACGGTGTTCTGTTGTGCCAGAAGCGGCTTAGTCATGCTGGCCACATGACCAGGAAAGCTGCCTGCAGACAAACGCCAGTTCCCTCAGCCTGAAAGGGAGACGAGCGCCGCAAACCCATAGTCGCCTTTGACTGGACTTAACTGTCCAGGGGTCCTTTACCATTACACATACATGTGTGATCCCAACCTAGTTAAAGCAAATACGTAATATTTTATGCTAGAACCAAGGGGTGTAACAGGATAGGACTGCAGTTCTATACAGTCGCTTGGAAGGAAAACCCAGTGAACCTGGATGGCTGATTCCTACTTAATAGCAAACAACGATTTGGTGCTATGTGAATGACCTCAATGTTCATGTGTTCCCTCCAAATTGGGATTGTGAATCAGCTTCAAACTAACTTGGTCTCGAAAAGTGGAAGGTGCAAATGTTCTGCTGTAGCATTTGGTTTATGCTAAAAGAATAACAAATGAAATGAATCAATGGCAAACAAGAAGAGGGTAAACAAGAAGCCTACACAAGGGGGGGGGGGGGCTTGCTGTAAAAGTAAGCGTGCTCGACTGACAATTTGCTTCAAAACTGACTATGCCCAATAATAGGATTAAGTATTACGGTATTAATACTTATGCTCACTCCAATCTATATATATATATATATATATATATATATATATATATATATATATATATAAATTCTATATATATAAAAATGTAAACTGGCCATGTCCGTTAGTATCCATGTTTCACCAAAACCGCTTGACCGTTTGCGTTCAAATTTTGACACAATGCTGCATATATGAGAGCAAGCCCATACCGTTTTCAAAGACAGATGTCACACCTGTGGCACGTAAAAACCCCAAAACCTCATGTTTCAAAACACACCACTCAGGCGAAAATGCATTCTGGGAAAAGAACCAGGTTGCAAACCAGCGCCCTCTAGCGGCGGCTACACTGGTACTGCACCTATAAAACCTTCCCTCTCAACAGCACCTTGGCTCCCGTTTACATACTAGACCGAATGGAGGTACTGACTCGCTTGGGTGGGGGTTGGGGGGAGGAGGGGGTGGGATAGGTCAGGACCCGGTGGGGCCAGTCACAGGGATGAGCCAGGGGTGGGGGGAAGAGGGGACGTGATACGTCATGGGACAGGACAGGTTGGGGGGAATCACAGGGAAAACCCGGGGGTGGGCGGAGGGTGCAGGATACGTCATGGATCGACACAGGGCGGGGGCAGTCACAGGGATTAGCCACAGCAACGCGTGGCAGGGCCAGCTAGTAAAATATATAAAATGAAATACAGGCATCCACAATATAACGGCAAGTACCAGTCAGAGCACACCATTTCCTCTAACAAGCAATAATTGGGGGGTGGGGAGTGGGGCTGGGCTGGGCTGGGCAGGGCTAGCTTGGCCTGGATGAAATCAAAACAAGTCAATGCACAATAATATTTTCAATTTATTATCTTTGCCACAGTACAAATATTCACAAATCAAACATCCGTCGTCTGTCAAAGTATGTAAACAAGTGCCCACAGTTGTCCCTATCCCAGTTTTAAGGTTGTGAATGTCTTAAAAAGTCCTTCAAAATCAAGTTTTGAATTTTGTCATTTGAGAATGGAATCAGGAGCCTCTTCTTTTTATAATAAGTCTTTTTTAAAAAACCATTCAGCCTGTGCAATGCAGTAAAATCACAGTGAAAGCCCTGGATAAACATGATTTTTTTTACAACAGGACCCAACCCATTAGGTTAATAAATGCATTTAAAGAAGCAGTATGTTGACAAAACGAGGTTCCAGTTCCAGAAATCAATTGTTAGAAATGCTAGTCTCTACATTAAAAACAATTTTAAAAAATAACAATGAACCAACCCATCTCTTCCATCATTTTACAAGTCTAAACAGTTTCACTTGCAAAGATACTTTCCAGTCAGGAAAACAGTAGTGCAATTTAAGTAGTTTTACTTCATTAAAAGTTACTGATGTCCAGTAATGCAAATGCCATAGCTTCTGTGGAAAGATAAGAAGATGCTTCAGTAAACAAGAAAAAACTTTGGCAAGCCCAGACAGGCTTACTAGTCCGTTAAAGCTTGTGTTAAAGTGTTGTGGGTTTTTTTAATGGTTTTTTTATATATAAACTAAAAAAAAGCAGAAATAAATAGACAAAATGACTGTAAACTGTCTTGAAATTAAAAATTTTCATTGACAGCTGGCACAACTTTACCATAAAGTCATTTAGAACAGAAGAGGAATTGACCTAAGAGGTTTTCCTGCTGCGGCAACCAAGCCCAGAAGACAAAGAAAACTACATTCTGAATTTTAAAAAAAGAAAACAACAAGTCTAGCGATGCCACAATTGCGCTTTCCCCTCCAGCAGCCTCACTTTGACTTCTTCTTAAAGAGGCTTTTTATTTTGGAGGCCTTTTTGTTCCGCTCTCCGTTCTGGCAGAGGTCCTGTGGGGTGCTGCTTATCCGAGGGGCAGCCGAGGAGGTTTCATGACCCGTTTTGCTTTCGCTGCTGGTGGAGGAACAAGAGGTGTGGCGGGGCTTGGGGACGGGAGCACTGCTGGAGAGCTGGTTCATGCTGCACGACTTCTCCAGAATGCCATTGTACACCTTGTTTGCGGGACTGAAGATCATACTTTTAGTTTCCGTCATGCCAACACAGTCAGGGGAACCCCTGGAAATGTCGGCCGTCAGGGAAGAAGAGTCTCCAGTAGATGACTCTTCCAGTGAGAGTTCCTCCCGTGATATTTTTTGAGGTGACAAAGGTTGATATATTTCAAGGCTCGAAGGAGGAGATTGTTTCCTTCCAGAAGAATTTAAGGAGTCACATTCAGAAACTGTATCTTGTACTTCCCTGCAGCAAAGAGGAGAGAATTGTAAGGTGTCAGACTGTTCCATTTAAGGATCTGTCTGTCTGTCTATCTCTATCCCTCTGTCAATAATTAAATTACCTACTTCATTAAATCTTCCAAATCCTGAGTTTACACACACACACACACACACACACACACACACACACACACACACAACTTTTACTTGTCAGCAGTGGAAACAAAAACTGCAAATGGCAAGGCCAGGCATCCCCAAACTGCAGCCCTCCAGATGTTTTGGCCTACAACTCCCATGATCCCTAGCTAACAGGACCAGTGGTCAGGGATGATGGGATGATTTGTAGTCCAAAACATCTGGAGGGCTGAAGTTTGGGGATGCCTGGGCAAGGCCCATCATGAAGTCGGTTATTTCCCTTTGTCTCACACATAGGAGGGAATGCTTCTTTTAAAATGTTGCCCATGGGCCAGATCCAGGGGAAAGGGCACAAAAGAAGGCTGGTAGGAGCCAAATTCGCCGGAATCTCTCTCCCCGCCCATGTCAGCCCCACAGCCTCTTGCAAAGCCCCTCATGTGAATCAGTTGAATGGGTTGGGATGTGAGAAGCGGCACTGAATGGGAAATGGGTATTGCCAACATCAGGCAAAGGCACCTTCTGTACCTCCCAAAACTGGGTGGAGGTACAGAATGTGGCTCTGCTTGGCGCTAGGATATACCACTTCCCCTTCAGTGCCCCATTCCACAGCCCAAAGCCATTCAACCAGGTCCGTGACCCTCATAAGATGCTTTTGGCGGGGAAGGAGGAATGCTAGGAGGAAGAAGGGAAGTCAGGCTCTGCCATCAGTTTCTCATGCACTTTGCTGTCAATTCAACTCAACTATGCATCTTTCTTTAGAGTCATTTTTGTTCCACTTGCAAAAATTAAATGGAATAGATTCAACTTCTTCATTGGCAACTTGTACAATTCAATCAACTGAGATTTACAGTGACAGCCTTACTTTGAATAAATATGAATTCATTGCTCACACCCACCCACCCACCCCCTTTGCAATAAAAATGTAACACTTATACAGTGGTACCTCAGAAGTCGAACTGAATCCGTTCCGGAAGTCTGTTCAACTACCAAAATGTACAGAAACCAAGGCGTGGCTTCCAATTGGTTGTAGGAAACTCCTGCAGCCAATCGGAAGCCGCATCGGACGTTTTGGGTCCAAAGAGTGTTCGCAAACTGGAACACTCACTTCCAGGTTTGCAGAGTTTGGGAGCCAAAACATTTGACTCGCAAGGCATTCAGCTTCCAAGGTACAACTGTATGTGGAAACAATTCAATCTATTCCTTCTGCACTAAAATGATTTTTTAAAAGAGCCAACTCAATTCTTGTTTATCTGACCCTCCCCTGAATTCATAAAATTCTAAAATTGTGCACCTCCCATCTCTCTTCAAAACAAGGCATCAAGCAGTTCACTGCACAGAGACTCTGCTAGCCGAAGATGGCCCTGGCACCACAAGAAACACAGTGCTCAGAACAGTGTTTCTCCACTGGCTTCATTGTCAGCCATGACTTCATCACCTCAAGGTCAGATCTCTGTTAGCAGCTTTTATGTCGGGAATGCCCTTGTAGACCGTGCCAAGTGCAGCCGCCTGCCTGCTGTAACAGCCGAGTCTCTAAGGGCACATTAAATCTGCATTTCAAGCCCTGAATACCTTGCATCTTGCATACCATAGAGGGCACAGGGGAGTTAATAGTCTTATCGCAATCTTCCAGATCTAAACGGAAAAGATCCTTTGCAAATCCTTCTGGTGTGTCCAAGTCTGGACAGCAAGGGCACATAGACACTTCATGGAACTAGCTCTAACCGAAACCATCACGGTAGCGTCCCAATGCCCATACCATTGCTTGTCAGCAGTGAAGTAAATTGCCTCTTCCTCCTCTTCTGTACGGTAAGCAGCGGGGCAGCTGGACACGGAAAGGATGTCAGGATCTGCAGAGTGCAAAGTAGCTTGGGCATGTGGAGGATGCGGTGTTTGTGCTGTGTGTTGCGACTGCGGAGACGACGGCATGACGCTTCGCCGGGAGCGACACATGCTACTGCTCCTTGCTAAGGTGCTCGTTTTCACGACAGACCCTGAGAACGACAAAACAATGTTATTCAAAAATCAACCAGCTGCTCTAAGTTATCAACCGAGCCATTGCTCTGTTTCAGGCAGGGAGGATTTGCAACTAGTCCTATCTGCCCAAGCCCACAGACTAAGGATTTTGAGTAGAAGCAGCAGCAACAATAGACTTCATTTTAATCTTGAATAATATATCCTTCCTTCCTTCTTCCCTTCCTATTAATCCATACTTAAATATATCAGCAAAAGAGACAGGCAAGGGCAAGGCAGGTGTAAAACTGACCTCCACTTGACGGAATTTCACAGAAGGCTCGGTTATCATTTTGAAGTCTTACTGGAGAAGGTCACAAGGGAAGTCACAAACTTATGATGCTGACAGCAACACCTGACTCAAATATTTAACAGGAATCTGTAACATCTCACTGAATGTATTATGATCAATGGAGTGGATGGAGAGGAATTCTATGAACATCATCTATTAATTTTAAAGGTTTATTTATTAAAAGCTTTAGCAAGAGTGCCCACCAAGAAAAACTGTATCTGTGAAATGAGCCTTAGGTTACCTATGATATCTGAAACAGAGCCGTGGAAAATAGTAAAATGTGAACCAAAAAACAGCTTCCAAAATTGAATGACTGTCCAGTTGAAGAACATTCCTGATTAGATCTTGTTCAGACCCAGATCAACCTGATCACAGTTGTGCTATGCTCTGTGAGTGCAGCTTTCTCCCAATTGAAGTGCAGAGTGTTTGAGGACAGGGACAATCGCAGGTAAACCAAAATGCTTGCTTACAAAGCTACTGTACTACCAACTTTCCTGTACACTTGTGAAACATAGATCACATATAAACACAATCTCAAACTCCTTGAAAGATTCTATCAATGGTGTCTCCGAAAAATTTTACATATCACTTGGGAAGACAGGCGAACTAATGTCACTGTACTGGAAGAAGCAAAGATCACCAGTGTCTAAGCAATGGTTCTTCAACATCAACTTTGTTGGACTGGTCATGTTGTGGTGGATTCCCGATTATCGTTTTACAAAGCAACTACTCTATTCCCAACTTAAGAATGCTAAGTGTAATGTCTGTGGACAGCAAGAGAGGTTTAAAGACTCTCTCAAGGCAAATCTTTAAAAAATGTAGTATAAACACCGACAACTGGGAATCACTGGCCTGCGAGCACTCCAGTTGGAGAACAGCCTTTACCAAAGGTGTCATGGACTCTGAAGAAGCGCAAACTCAGGACAAAAGGGAGAAACGTGCTAAGAAGAAGGCACATTTGGCAAACCCTCACCGTGATCAACTCCTGCCTGGAAAACCTATGTCCCCACTTTGGAAGGACGTGTGGATCCAGAATTGGCCTCCACAGCCACTTATGGACAGATTGTTAAGACCACATTCATGGAAGACAATCTTACTTGGGTACAAGTGACTGCCAAAGAAGACGAAGATGTCACCCTCTGCAAATATCGGCACTTACATCAGATGTAAACCAAACCAAAATAATTTTCAACTACTACAGATCGGAAGCAGAGTGGGGTTTTATTTTATAAAGGCTTCATCAGTAAAATCACACAGCCCTCAGAATCTCAAAAGGTTAGAAGGGCAGTAGAGGGAAACAATTGTTTTGCCAGCCATAGAAGTGAAAAGTTTGGTGGGGGGAATGTCTTACAGGTTTTCAAGAAAAGATTTCTAGAATCAGCTGTGAAAATGAAGAACAGCATTAAAACTGCCCTCCTCTGCACAGCAGAACCCTAATAAGACTCTTAATCTCTGAGACACTCTCTCCTTTCAGGCTTCCCAGAAACAAGAGCACCCAACAAGCAGCTTTCTGTTGCAACTTCCAAATGAGAGCCCTTTCTTTTATTTCCTACAAAAGCAGGAAGGAGAAAGCTCCATCCACAAAGCCAGCATTTCAAGGCTGCCTACAAGAGAGAAAGCAGCTCTTTAAGCACCACACTCTGCACAAAGAAGCACAGTGCTAAAATTTGAAACCCTGAGTGTGTGGCTGTTCTTTTCTCCTTTTTCGGAAACAAGTGGCTGGGAGGGGAAAGCTTCCGGCACTTTCCAGGAAGCAAGCCTCCAGAGTCTCATTTCCCCTCCGCCTTTTAAATGGGAAGAGCTGGACTCAACTAAAAGAGCACACCTTCTGCTTCCTTCCTGGAAGAACATGTTTTGTTTTGTTTTCAAAAGATTCCCTCCCAGCTTATTTTTTATTCCCATAAATATAATGTGCCCTCAATTTCAAAGCTCTTATACTGTTCCATTATGTGGGATGTGACTGAATGTAAGTAAAACTTATCATTACTTTCTAAAAGAAGACTGTTATGTCATTATTGTTTTTAAAAGGGAACTAAAGGGGATTTACCAGGAACAGTCCAATCTGGACAAGCCAGACTGGATTGTTTAACTCAAACGGTTCTAACGAATCCATCAACTAGCTTCCTGCTATGTACAAGGGAATGTGCTCTCCTACAAGTTCACTAGCGTGAGTGAAGAAGGATAAAATTTAAACAATATATCCTCTTCTACTATCCTCAACATTCCCACACATTAAATAGCTGGGGTTCCATACGCCGACTGTTTCTGCTTTTCCATATTTCCCAGCATCTTTGCTCTGCTGACTCTTGCTAACCCCTCTGACCCTTTGCTTCATTTGGCATTTCAGTATGCCAATTCTTCTAATGGTTGTAGCTATTTGCCAAACTCCTGTGTATCTGCTGGCATTCAATGTCTTCTTAGATATACTACCACATACCATGAAACTGAGAAACGATGGGAGGAGTGTCTTCGTCAAGGTCATCTACACCCCCGGCAATTGGATACGGCGGGATGGAAACTCGCGGCATTACCACCCAACTATGATCAGAGTAAAGTGATGAAGTCAGACTCGGTAATCCTGAGTTATGTGCTATCTGGAAGCCACAGATCTTCTCAATCTGCTGCCATCGGTAGAGTCGCTCTCTCAAACAAGTGGTTAATTCAGAAAGTGCTTTCCTAAGAAACAACAGAAGTTTGGGTTTGTTTGTTTCTTTGTTTGTTTTCAAATTATGCATTTGGGGGTATTTATGACCAGCCATCATGGGTGGCACTGTGGTCTAAACCACAGAGCCTAGGGCTTGCCGATCAGAAGGTCGGCGGTTCGAATCCCCGTGACAGGGTGAGCTCCCGTTGCTCGGTCCCCTGCTCCTGCCAACCTAGCAGTTCGAAAGCACTTCAAAGTGCAAGTAGATAAATAGGAACTGCTCCAGCGGGAAGGTGGCCAGTAAAGTGAGATGAGCACCACAACCCCAAAGTCGTCTGCAACTGGACCTAATGGTCAGGGGTCCCTTTACCTTTACAATAATCCATATTAATGTATACAGTACTATCGTTCTTCAGGAGCTACAAACAGTTACATTATAGAATCTGATTTTCAATTTAAAATGCAACTCACATTAAAAGGTAAAAAAAAAAGGTAAAGGACCCCTGGACAGTTGAATCCAGTCAAAGGCAACTATAGGGTTGTGGCGCTCAGTTTGCTTTCAGGCCGAGGGAGCCGGCATTTGTCCATAGACAGCTTTCCAGATCATGTGGCCAGCATGACTAAACCGCTTCTGGCACAACGGGACACCGTGACGGAAACTAGAGCAGCGCACGGATATGCTGTTTACCTTCCTGCCGCAACAGTACCTATTTATCTACTTGCACTGGTGTGCTTTTGAACTGTTAGGTTGACAGGAGCTAGGACAGAGCAACGGGAGCTCACCCTGTCGTGGGGATTTGAACTGCCGACCTTCTGATCAGCAAGCCCAAGAGGCTCTGTAGTTTAGACCACAGCGCCACCCGCATCCCAATAAAAATAAATAAATCTTAACATTAAAATATTGAGCACTATAGTATCAACCAAGTTTATGCATTAAGCACAAGGGGCATCACCCACTAGGCAGGTCTCTTACTTTGCTTCCAGAATCTTGTGGTCCACTTCATCAAGAGAAGAGCTGTGTGCAACATGTAATGTCCCAAAGACGGTACTTCTCTTTTTCTTAATCTTTTCTGCCTATTATTAAAGGACAAATATGAAGCCAAATTTACATATACAATGCAATGGGTAAAGAGGAATATATACCTTTTTTATCTAGCCAATAGGATTTGGGAGATGTTACAAGGTTAAACTATAGTGACGCTCTCAAGGCAAATCTTTAAAAATGTAGTATAAACACCGGCAACTGGGAAACACTGGCCTGAGAGCGCTCCAGTTGGAGAACAGCCTTTACCAAAGCTTTGAAGATGCTCAAACTCAGAACGAAAGGGCGAAACACGCTAAGAGGAAGGCACACTTGGCAAACCCTCACCATGATGAACTCCCGCCTGGAAACCTATGTCCCCACTGTGGAAGGACACATGGATCCAGAATTGGCCTCCATAGTTTTTTAACAGTAAGTGTGTTTATGGAAGACAATCTTACTTGGCTACAAGTGATCACCAAAGAAGAGGAAGAGGAAGAAGAGGAGGAAGAAAAAGAAGAAGAAAACTATAGTGACCTGGGAATAGCATATCCAAAGAGACATGTTGTCCTATCACAATCTCTAAAATAGAACAAAAACTCCCTTAAGGTTTCCCATCTTTACATAAGCAAGAACAACTAGGGGCATAGTCAAAGGTATTCTCAACAGGTAACTCCACAACTATGCAACTCCCTGAAACCAGAGACACACCAAAAGTGTATTTTTAAAGGTGAGATTAGCATTCATTTATTTCTTTTATTAAAATGCCTTATGAACTGCTTTTAAATACAATTTGCGGGTATTGCGTTAAACTGAGTAACTTATGTTTCCTGCCTCAAAGGGTATCTCTCCTGGACTTTAAGCCAAAGCACAAAGTTATAAAATGTAAAACATTTAAAGCTGGGCTGAATTCAGAAGGCTGTGGGCAGGCTAGACTAGAGTAGCAGGAGCAGCAGCCTGGGGCACAGCTCTTAGGAGGGTAGTGATACAGTAGCAGGAACAAAATGAGACAAAAATGTGATGCCCCAGAATTGTAACTGCCCATTTTGCTCAAAACGTAAACTTGCAGGAAGCAAGGGTACACACACACACACACACACACACACACACACACACACACACACACACACTTCTAGCTGCAATCCCACAACCTGAATTGCATTAATTCGGTGACGAAATCAGAGACTACACACTGCTTTTGATTGCGAGGACTCAAAAGTGCACAATACCTCATCCTTGGCAATTGCCAATTGCATTTCTGCATTTTGTCTCTTAATGTTGTAGTACTGCACTTCCACTTCGTGCGTGAGCTGGAGCCATTTCTGCAACGCGTCAGGAACAGACCAATTGCTTCTCAGTTCAAACTCCTTCTCGGCCTTTTTTAAGGCCATGCGGACCTAGAAGCCAGAAGAGATATGCAAAGATGTTGAGACACCTAAGCCTGAAGGGAAATTGTGTTTATTTGGAAACGTGGGGAGCATTAAGATAAATTCAACAGTGTAAATAAGTTTTGATAGATTCAATAATGGAATACCGAATTGTTCAGTTTAAATAAAATATGCAGGGATTTATGTGATGCAAAATGAACCATGGAAAGAGAAGAGGGGAAGTCACTGATATTTTAAGGTTGTTTAAATGAATATTCTAAAATGTAAAACAGAAAATTCAATAAACTTATGAATATAAGCCCTATCAGTGTCCTTGAACAAATGCGCTGTTTCAATTTTCTTTCCCTACTATTTCTTTAGGCTGCATGTGGATGATCCGCAGCCTGCATGCAGCCCTTGGGCACCCACGGGTGTAGCCCCCAAGCCTCCAGCAGCCACACCCACTTTCCACACTGCTCAGTCATCAGCTGCACCGTGGGGAAGAGATTCCTGTTCCTGCCATGCTGAACAGCAAAGTGACAATTTCAGCTGCATCAGGATTGCAAGGTTAAGCCTTGGGACACCCTGGTGATGCTAATGCAACTGGGGGGGGGAGATTAAAGTCTGTCTCTCTCCCTCTCTCCCTCTCTCTCTCTGTGTGTGTGTGAAAGAGAGAGAGAAACAGAGAGAGAGAGAGTGGGGGAGCTGCGTGTGGAGCCAAGCTGTTACTCCAAAGTGTATAGTTAAAAAGAGGGCTACCAGAGGAACTTTTAAGTGTATAGATGCAAAGCTGCAAACTCAACTCCCCTTGGAATATGATATGGGGAACAATATTCCTGATGGTGTGGAAGAAAAAAGGGGGAAAGAGGGGGAGGGGGGCACGGTGAGTTGAGTGGGGTCGGGTGGCAATGCTTCTAATTCTTCTACTTAGTGTATGTGTGGGGTTTTGTGTCAGCGTCACCTGATGAAGCTAGGCAGCTACAATGTGCAGCTCAAAGGCTCCAGTTCTGGCTCTTTCCTTCTACTGATTGTTACACCCATTTCTCTACCAGTTTCAGCTTTGTATGTCTAAACTACCTTTCTGGAATTGATTTCAGTTTGCTTCTCTGGTTTACGATTCCATCATGCCCCTTGCTCCAATGCTACAGTGCCATTAAGTGGCTGGGAAAGGTACAACTCTGCGTGGGCTATGGTATACTGTATTTTATTTGCAAATACCTGCACCAGCTCCTCTTCTGCATATTTAAGCCTGCTGAGTTCACATTCAGCTCCTTCCCTCAACTCTCTCAGCCGACACGCTTCCCGTTTTGCGTCGCTGATTTCATCCATCATCTTGCGCTCCAGGTTTTGCTTTTCCACAGCGACAGTCCGATTTTCCTCCTGTGCTTTTTCAAGCCTTCAAAGTAGACATTTTTTTCCACAGGTTAATAGTGTTTGTTCAGTTCTGTTCATGCCTCAATTGATTGGACAAATAATTTAAGCTACTCTGTGGCATCGCCAAGCGACATGTCACTAAACCTCTCAATATGTGTGAAAAGAACACCAAAGGGTTACCCGTCTCTCTCAACAAACTTAGCTATGTTTACTGTCAAGTTACGGTGCTAAGGCTCAGGACCACAATACCTCAAGGGCTGCCTCTTTCCATATGAACCTTCCCAGACCCTGAGATCATCTTCTGAGGCACTCCTTTGTGTGCCTCCTCCTAGAGAGCTCCGGAGGGTGGCAACACGAGGACGGGCCTTTTCTGCAGTGGCTCCCCATCTGTGGAATGCTCTCCCCAAGGAAGTTTGCCTGGTGCCTTCATTATGCACCTTTAGGAAGCAGGCAAAAACGTTCCTTTTTATCCAGGCCTTTGGTTGATCCAATTTACATCCTATGCACTTTTTTAAATGTGGCCCTTTTTGGAGGGGGGTTGTTATTGGGTTGTTGTTTTCATTCTGATTATATATGTCGTGATCTTTTCTGTGAACTGCCCTGAGACCTCCGGGTATAGGGCAGTATATAAACTCAATAAATAACTGAGGACATTCAAATTTGTGAAGAACATCAAAACTCATACAATAACAGGAATGCTGGTGTAGCTTAGTGGCTAAATGTAAGTTGAGGAGTCTCCTCTTCATACATCACCTTAACCATGAATTCACTATGTGGAATAGACAAAGTCCTGCAATATTTTCACACTGAATGGCCTTTCAAGGCTGTCATAAGGACTTTGAACACCCTAAAGTATTGGTCTATTTTTCACGTACCTCTCTTGCAAATCGCACAGACTCTGTTCTGCTGTTTGAAGGCTTTCTAAATCTTTCATCATTTTTGTCATATGCTCTTTTGAAGTCTTGTTCTGAGTATATGCAAACCAGCAGCCCCCGACGCCGATCACTATAGAAATGGTGAGGATGAAATCTTTCATCCAGTTGTGAGGCGGTCCTGAAAAATGCAGTTGTACATGAGTTAAAGAGATAGATCATCTAACAAGATTAGGCTGATTTAGATACCATGCTAAACCAGGGTTTAGTGCGACACAAGCTGCAACAAGCCATGAGCCCTTACGCTCCCCACCAGCATGGCTCTGTGAGTTCAGAAACTTCCACTTCCATTTTAGGTCGACCAGTTTGTCAAAGTTTTTTTAAAAAAAATATTACAAACTGCAGTTAATCTTAAGTATGGTTAGTGCTCAGCACAATCCCCCCCTTTCTCCTGGCAACATGTCTGCACATGTGTCTTAAAGAAGAATCACTGTAATCCTGAAAGGGTCAAGCCAAGTTAAATTAAGCTGGCTTATTTTCAATAATCATGCCTAAGATTAACTGCAGCAGTAATAGAAAATAGCTGCACGTGGCGCCGAGAAAAATATGCGGTGTTATTTGGTGCAGCCAGTGA
Source organism: Zootoca vivipara (assembly GCF_965207765.1). Lineage (NCBI taxonomy): Eukaryota > Metazoa > Chordata > Lepidosauria > Squamata > Lacertidae > Zootoca > Zootoca vivipara. Next base: position 10,782,660 of record NC_142583.1, on the reverse strand, counting down.
TTTTTTTCTGACAAAACATTCCAGAAAGGAGTACCAGCATCTTCACTTGGGCTGCCACTGCTGCCAGCTAGCCTTTGCTTCCCCTGGGGCTTACTTAAAAAAAAAAAGTTCAAAGGGGGAGGGAGGAGCAATGAAGTTATCCTCATAAGCTTTGGCAGTGGCTGCCACTGCCTTCTTAAAGTAGCAAGTGCTTCATTCAACCCGTGCTAGCTGGAGATATGGTGGAAGTGGCTGGGTAAGAGCAGTGGGGATGTTCCTGCAAAGTCAGGCTGCCGCTGCCACTGCCTGCCAGCCAGCCAGCCACAAGTACCTCTTTCATTCTATGCTGGGTTTTGTTTTTGTTTTTTAAAGGTTAGGGGGGAGCAGTGGCGTCCTCACACACTCAGGCTGCTGTTGTCTACCATCGATGTGGAACTGGTGGCAGGTGCTTCCCCTGCCCGAGGGAAGGCCTTTGTCTGAAGGAGGGGCTTTGTGCAAGAGAGGAACATTTTGTGGCATTTGGTGGGAGGGAGAGATCTATACGTTGTCTGTGCACGAGAGAGAAAAGGAGGCATGCATGTGAGGTCTCCTAGGGAGAGAGGTAGGCCTGGACAGAGAGGAAGAGAGAAGGGGGAGCTATGTGTGCATATGTGGTGTGTGAGACGAAGAGAAGGAGTTATATCTGTGAAGTGCATGTTTGTGAGTCGCATAGGGAGATGTGCATTTGTCTGTGCTCTGAATACATGCATGTGCTCTGTGTGAAAAAAGAGAGGTAAAGGTAAAGGACCCCTAGACGGTAATGTCCAGTCAACGGTCATTATGGGGTTGTGGCGCTCATCTCGCTTTCGGGCCAAGGGAGTGGGCATTTGTCCACAGACAGCTTTCCAGGTCATGTGGCCAACATGACTAAACTGCTTCTGGCGCAACGGGACACCGTGACGGAAACCAGAGCGCACGAAAACACCATTTATCTTCCTGCTGCAGCGGTACCTATTTATCTACTTGCACAGGCGTGCTTTCGAACTGCTAGGTTGGCAGGAGATGGGACAGAGCAACGGGAGCTCACTCTGTTGTGGGGATTCAAACCGCTGACCTTCTGATTAGCAAGCCCAAGAAGCTCAGTTTTTTAGACCACAGCGCTACCCACTCACTGTGTGCTCTGTGTGCGCATAAGAGGTAAGAGGGAATGTGGCTGGCCACCTGGGGTCCCCGCCCCTCCCCCAGTAGTGAGGAATGTTGCCTGTTGTTATTAGATGACATCTCTCTCTCTCTCTCTCTCTCTCTCTCTCTCTCTCTCTCTCTCTCTCTCTCTCTCTCAGGGTTTGGGTTGGGTGTGGCGTGGTTGGTGTGTAAAATCAACATTGTGTGATTGCCACAAACAGGACCAGCAGAAGACTGCACTAACTTCCCATGGCAAGCATGAGATGGAGGAAAAGTCAAAGAGCAATTCTTCCAATGGCCTTGGCACCAATCGTGAAGTACTAAGTGTCATCCATAAAATGTCAAATTTCAATTAATGTTGATAATTAAATACAAAATAAAAATGTGTATCACAAATTCAATAGAGAGGGGAGATGGGCATAGAAAGAAGGGCTGGGTGGGATCTAGAAATTTTTCAGTTTATCAAGATATGAGTACCATTGTGTTGTTTTTATTTTTTATTAGGTATTTTGTGGTTTTATATCTTGATTTTATTCTGTGAACTGCCCTGAGACCCCCGGGTATATGGCGGTATATAAATTCATTAAATAATAATACTTTTTACACACACACACACACCCCAAAAAAGGCTAATTCAGAATATGACTGCCCAATTGCCATTTCCTTTCACTTAAAAACAAGCAAGTGAAATGATGGTTTGCTTTTACAGTTTGTCTGAAACAAGGCAGCTTCAAACCATGCAATGAAGCTGGTTTGTTTCAGCAAGCTATAATTAGATGACTCGTAGTTTAGGATTTAGATATACAGTAATGCTAAATTGTGGTTCATCTAAAGCAGAAGTGAAAGCTTCCTAACTCCTTATGACTGCACCAGATGATAAAATAGCACACAAATCCAAGACTTGCCTAGGCTTATTCCTGTCCTGATCAACCATGGTTTATTTTTACACTCAAAACACACCATCTGAAGGATACCCACAATAGTATCATTGGATATATCCCTCAGAGGAATTAGCTGCCCTAAATATTAACGTAAATCACAGTTCAACCGAACAATTCTTTCTGCTAGCAGTTTAAAGGTGATGGGGAGGAGGCAGAGAGAGGAAATAATACTAACGTGTGAGAGGTCCAAATAAGACAACATCCAAGGCCTTCAGTTGTAGTTTCTGCCGGTGGCTCCGATCAATTATTTTCAACTGAGAGATCATAAATGCGGCTTCATTAACTGCTATCCTGTACAGAATAAAGCAGGGATTTTATGTTCCTTGTCCTGAAAGCAACTGTCAGAGACACAACTAAAAATGCAGATTCTATTGTGTGCAGTAACTCAAAGTCAATGAGAAATGGATACTATGTTGTGCGGTTTATCACATTTCATGTACAACACTAAACCAGAGGTGGTAGATTTTAATGTACCAAACTAACATCAAGTTTGCCATTAACAGAATGTTCTTGTTTAAACTGATATAGCATGAAACTATACAGAACTGCATGACTATGTCAGTATAAGTGCAATAATGTACCATCAAAAAAGCAGATTTCTTAGGCTAACAATGTTTTAGATGTAAGAAATGTTTAATCTTAATGTTTAATATATTTCACTGAGCATGCTCTGCACAGAGAGCCCAAGACTGCAGGAATAGCCAAAACTTATCAGAGCTGAAAAATTCACCTCGGCAATGTTGTTCCTTTGACGTTATTTTCTCTGAAAGTCTTCTCATATTGAGGAAGTTCAACGAATTCTACCAGCCACTGAAGAGTCTCCTCCTGTGTCCAGTTGTGAACTATAACACAAACACAAATACTATTTTACACTGGCTGGATTATCAAGAATTAAAGCAACTGTACAAATAAAAAAGCAACAGCAAGTTATTGGCAGGTTTGCCGTCTTCATCATGTGCTCATCCAAGTCAAGATTACACAAAGATTATAAAGTAGTAATTCTTAAAAATATTTCATTATTAAAAATTCCATGGCCTGGTTGAAAAAGAAAAGGTCTTGTGACCAGTGGAGTGTACACATAGTTCTTGATCCTGTTATTCCTCAACTCATACTGTGGAATGAAGCGGATGAAAACAGGTTGTGTACCCACATAAGGGAAGATCTCTGGTCGAGTATGGTAGAACATCATGTGGGTCCATGATATTTTGGTGACAGAGAGAGCATGCTATTTGGGTTGGGTAATGAGAAAATGAAAGAATACAACATACAAACCCTAAAATACTACTGATATTTAAAACTTTAAAATACAGCACCATATAGACTGGTATCAATCTCAATTTCAACCATGTTGGTCCTTAAATAAGAATTTATTTTTTATACCCCAGTCACTCTGGATGGCTGCCAACAGAATATTAAAAACACTATAAAACATCAAACATAAAAAAAATTCCTAAACAGGGCGTCTTCAGGTGTCTTCTAAAAGACAGATTTTTGTTTCCTTGACATCTGATGGGAGGGTGGCACAGGGTGGGTGCCACCACCGAGAAGGCCCTCTGCCTGGTTCCCTGTAACCTCGCTTCTTGCAGTGACGGAACAGCCAGAAGGGCCTTGGCACTGGACCTCAGTGTATCCAAAACGAACAAAGAGGAGCAACCAGCAGGCTCAGAAGAACTCCAGAGTCTCAGAAGACGATACTTTGGAGTCCCATTCACCTGTCCAGCCAAACCCAACACTGACTGAGCATGCTCAGTGGGTAAGGGTAGAGAGAAAAGGGAAATGGCACAGGGTGGCTGCACAGACGAAGCCTCCACAGAAGCACTCCACACTGCAACCTTTTGCATCCGCTAATCACCTACATAACAAAACAATTAAAATACTCAAGTGTTCACCCAGCTAAAGGGTTTATCTTCATCTTCACATGCAATGGTTATTAACGTGAAAGCTAGTGGCTTGGCTAGGATAAGGCTCTCTATATTCAAGACCTTGCAGACAAGAAAGCACAATCGCTTAAATATAGAAGGAACCGTAACCTTGGCCTCAGCTGACAGCTTTGCATGATGCCATCACAACAAGCTAGTAACATTCTCACTGGAATACTAAGAGTGCTTTTAGCATGCCAAAGTGCTTGCTCCCACCCAGCGCAATCTATTCTTTTCTTTCTTTCAAAAAGCAGGGCATTCTTGTTTCATGATTCACGAACCCCCAGATGATAACCATCCGCATGGCAGAGGATACCAGAGTCAGCCTTAAAAATACCTAGGCTCAGAGCCATAGCTAGGTGATCTTGCACCCCTGGCAGAAACGTCCAGATTGCGCCCCCTAGCCATGGACAAATTAACTCTTCTTTCCACCTCTTCTCCAACCCCCCCCCACCCATTCAATTCTCCCTCTATTTAAAACCATTTATTATGAGGCAATAATCAATATTTATGTTTATGGATATATTTTTAGTAGATTTTGCACACACACCCCATTGGCTGCGCCCCTGGTGGGGGCCCACCTCACCACCCCCTAGCTACGGCCCTGCCTAGGCTAATAAACGAGATCAGTTTACACTGTCTGGCGAAGACAAAGGATGAGAGATCAGCTGAACTTCCTGCAGGGGAGAATTCCAGAACTGGGCTGCAGCCACTGAAAATACTCTCACATGTCCTGCCCAACTTAGCATCAATGCAGAGAAGGGGCATTCCTTCAGGTATCCCAGTCTGAAGCAATTTAGGGCATTATAAGCAATAATTAGCACTTTGATTTGTGCTGAGAAACAGATTGGAAACCAATGCAACTGTTCTAAAATGGGTAGAGCATGCTCCCACAAGCCATATTCTAGTAAGCATCTGGACCAGCTAAGGCTTCTAGAAACACTTCAGAGACAGTCTCATGTTGTTGTTGTTGTTGTTGTTGTTGTTGTTGTTGTTGTTGTGATACATACATACATGCATGCATGCATGCATGCATGCATACCCAGCCCATATGGCTGGGTTTCCCCAGCCACTCTGGGGGGCTCACAAAATAATAATAATAATAATAATTAATAATAATAATAATAATAATAATAATAATAATAATAATAATGTGATAAAAAACCAAACATTAAAAAACTTCCCGGTACAGGGCTGCCTTCAGATGTCTTCTAAAAGTCAGATAGTTGTTTATTTTCTTGACAACTGGTGAGAGGGCGTTCCACAGGGCAGGTGCCACTACCGAGAAGGCCCTCTGCCTGGTTCCCTGTACCCTCACTTCTCACAGTGAGAGAGCCACCAGAAGACCCTCAGAGCTGGACCTCAGTGTCCGGGCTGAATGATGGGGGTGGAGACGCTCCTTCAGGTATACTGGGCCAAGGCTGTTTAGGGCTTTAAAGGTCAGCACCAACACTTTGTATTGTGCTCGAAAACATACTGGGAGCTAATGTAGGTCTTTTAGGACAGGTGTTATATGGTCCTGGCGGCCACGCCCAGTCACCAGTCTAGCTGCCGCATTCTGGATTAGTTGCAGTTTCCGGGTCATTTTCAAAGGTAGCCCCACATACAGCACATTGCAGTAGTCCAAGTGGGAGATAACCAGAGCATGGACACATAATTGACCTGCACCTTCATGGACAGCTGTGAGTCCAAAATGACTCCCAGGCTCCGCACCTGGTCCTTCAGGGGCACAGTTACCCCATTCAGGACCAGGGAGTCCTCTGCATCGGCCTGTCCCCTGTCCCCCATGTCACAGCAGCCCTAATCTACTTGCTGATCCTGACCTTCTTAATCCAGTGCATTACTATGTGCCACATGAAATTAAAAGCTTATACCCTACCCTTGTCATCCTTTGAAATCCACTTCACCTCTCACTGTACTCCTCAAACATAATCTCTGGTCTACAGGCCTTTGGTACTTCTGAATCCTCCTAAATGCAGTCTTTGCTCCCCTAGACAAATGCCTGCTTGCCTACAAACTGTTCCTTCCAGACACTTTACTTAGCCTGTGTGACTGGGTTTTGTTTTAGACTTCAGTTTAGCAATACATAGTTCATGAACTGAATTTAAATTTGACTTGTTTGTTGTTGTTGTTGTTTAGCTCCTGTAGGCTGGCAACTTCTGATTTAGACAAACTCCAAGTCTTGTTGCTTTCACTATTAGAATTCTGGGGAAAGCAAGGGTGCATGGAGTTCAAAGAAAATCCGCGACGAATTAAAAGCATAAGTAGAGGCAGGCAACTTGGAGAAAGTCACAAAATGTCACAAAACAGGAGCTCATTATTTAGCTTAACAGTGAGGTTCTATTCACCGCAAAATTAATTTCCTGTGGAATCTGGTAGGAGATTTTGCAAGGATTAACATGTTGGTGTTGTTGAGATGCTAATCCCACTACGGCTCATTTCCAGAACTTGCTTTACCAAAGTCAGAGAGTTATCATTGGGAACACACACACACACACACACACACACACACACACACACACCTTCCTACAGAAAGCCCCAAGCTACATGCTTCCAGAGAAGATTTGGAACATGTAGCCTACCCAAATGACACCAGAGACAATGCCTTGTCATAACACGTAACACATATCAGATAAAAATATATATAAATGACCTAAAGCTTCAAAGCAAAACACAACTTGCCATAGGCACAAAGTGTGCCAAAGCAATGAAGCACACTATCATATCTTGATTATTTTGGACTATTCTTCCCTGCAATCTAGCATTGCACCAAACATACTACTAATCAGCAACAAAGTAGATTAACATTTTTTCCAAGTTGCCCCTCCTTCCTGGGAATATGATTTCTGCCAGTTGGGGATCATGCACCAAATGTGACTTTTGCGATGCTTGCCAAAAGAAGCAGAAATGTAACCTCTTATGTAAAGTATCCTATTTGTGTATGTAAGGCATATTGTTTGAGAGTTACACTCCCGACCAGGGAGATTCAGATAACCAAAGTTTTATTATTCAAAACATTATCATCAACACAGCAGAGGTCTTAACCTCCTACTACAATCACTCAAAGCTCTAATACACAGTGGTTTGATGTTGTTTTAAGAAAAAAAACGGTGCTGGCAATCACCATGAAGTTGTGACAGTAAGTATCACACTTCTAACATTTGGAAAAAAGGTGCTTGTACGGCATACTCTTGAGTACCCCAGGAAAAAAGCACTGCTAATATAGTATAACTTCCCCAGTTCCTCACTCTCCCCATCCTTTTCCAGAGTGCCACTTGGTTTCTTTTAAAGAGGCTCTAACACATATTAATAAGCAGCAACAAGAACATTTATGTTAGGCTAATTACATTTCACACGAAGCAGGCTTTTATTTAATTTTTTTTAATAAAAAAAACCTTGTACGTATCATTGTCTTCCTTTAGTATCACTTCTCTCCACTTTTCTAAGTTTGCAGTTTATACCTGAAACTTCACATCTAAAGCAATTCCAAGAACCCCAGATTTACTGTGAAACTCAAAATAGGAAAGAAACTCAAAATTGGAACAGCAAGCTTTAGACCTCTCCCCCCAATTTAATAGCTGTGTGCAGAAAAGCAATCACGGTTACGAGCTATACTGAATAAATAGCAGCTATTTACAGTTAGCAGTAATTTAAGAGAAACTTAAATTTGCCTTGGGCAGTTCTCCTTTCAGCATTAGTAAAGGGGCCAAGTTGTCCATCTCTGCTCAAACTGATGCCAAGATGTTACATAATGAAACAACAGTGACGTTTACTCTAAACTCACATTCAACCAACAATTTAACATTACAAGCATGCGCTTCCAAGAAAGGGGATCTGGAACTCCTGCACTGGCTTATTTGAAAAGGAATTTGAGGTTACATATTGCATCCCCAGTAGTGCTTGGCTTGCATTCATTTTCACTGTCTAGCTATTCAAAACCTGTGGCTGCCAATAATGAAGAATGTGCAATGCAACCATAACATTTCTAGATGGTATGCAACTTGTTCCCAGTTGCTGGAATAACATCTGCTGTGCACAGTGCCTTAGAAACATTATTTGAAGATTGTCACATGCTACCCACGCCCCATTTGTGTTGGCCTGTTTCTCCACTATTAGAGCTGTTCTTTGCACAAATGCAATTTCAACTGAATGAATTACGATACTGTGCCAGAAGGCTAACTCCCAAGTCATGCAGATTAACCAGTCAATAGCAGAGCATCTTCTCGCTACCTGAGGCACTCTGACAACTTCTAAAAAGGTAAAGGTAAAGGACCCCTGGACGGTTAAGTCCAGTCAAAGGTGACTCTGGGGTTGCGGCGTTCATCTTACTTTCAGGCCGAGGGAGCCAACGTTTGTCCACAGACAGCTTTCCAGATCGTGTGGCCTGCATGACTAAACCACTTCAGGCACAACGGAACACCGTGACGGAAAAAAGAGTGCACAGAAATGCCATTTACCTTCCCGTCACAGTGGTACTTATTTATCTACTTGCACTGGCAAGCTTTCGAACTGCTAGGTTGGCAGGAGCTGGGACAGACCAATGGGAGGTCGGTCCATTGCAGGGATTCGAACCGCCGACCTTCCGAACAGCAAGCCCAAGAGGCTCAGTGGTTAGTCCTCAATCCCTTCTGGATGAAACACTAGAATTTGTTCTGCTTCGGATTTGAGCAATTTGCTCCTATCCTGCTTTTTGTGTTGTAACAGACAAAGGAGCATTATGCCTTTGATCAAGGACAAGAAAGCAAGAGTATTCACTCTGAATGCCACCCTCCCCATGCTCTCACACAGCAACAGAAGTTATCTACGGGCTTTATATGTTTACATCAAGATATATGACCGCAGTGGGGAACCTTTCTGAGCGAAAAGGGCCACAATCCCTACTGAGCGGCTTTCTAAGGGTCACATGCCAGTGGTGAGTGGAGCCAGAGACAAAAGTGGGCAGATGTGACTCATGTTTGTACACTAGGCTACATTCCAGCCATGAAAAATACCAGACATTTCTACACATCTCTTCCTCTTCCACCCAAGCAAGCAAGAAGCATTATCACAGCCTGGAAAAAGCACCTGGGGAGAATTCTGAGAGCCAAATATAGAGGGTTGGAGGGTTGCCTTTGGCCCCTTGGCCCAAGGTTCCCCACCTCTGACATCCAAACACCAACAGTAATAGTTTCAAGCAAAAAGCATTTTGAACCATTTATCATTTGGGGTATAAAGAGGGGAGGGGATTTATGCATATGCACCTGTATAAATGAAACCTAGTAGCACACGTAAAAAAATTACCTGTTTTAAAGAAAGGAGAAGGACATTAATTCATAGCTGCCAAGTTTTCCCTTTTCTCGCGAGGAAGCCTATTCAGCATAAGGGAAAATTCCTTTAAAAAAGGGATAACTTGGCAGCTATGCATTAATTTATGAACACACATTTTGCAAGATGTGGCAATCAAAGCTATGAGTGGAACTTAATTCAGTGCTAAGGAAATTGCTCTGTCAGCTCAAGCATTTTTGCTTATCCAACTGATCTCCCCTCCTCTGTCCACTTTATGTTCTCCTGACCCACCAGAGGACTTGGCGGGGGGGGGGGTGGAGGAAGCACCACTGCCCTAGTGAGAGACCTTGCACTGGCTTCCACTAACAGAACAGGTTAGTTGAATCTTGCTGTGTATTTCTTTTGTTCCCTTTTGTAGTTTTATTTTATTTTTATTAAAGAATAAAGCAGAACATACAAATGAGAAAAATAACAGATATTAACAATAAAAAACAGATTTCTTCATTACAAGGAGCTTTTGATGATAAAGTCAAAAATCAGGAGCTATAGTTTTATAAATGGATTGTAAAAACACAGCAGAATGGGTTAGTTAAATATGGCCCTATATTTCTAGTTCATTTGATGGTGTGTAGGCAGCTTTGTTTCATTGTAAAGCCTGCAGAAAACATTTCAACCTCAAATTACCATTCTGCTACAAAGCTCAGCAGATATTGGACAAGTCTCCTTCAGCCTAACTCAGAGTTGTTGCACTGCTAATATGCTGGGAAGAAAATCAGGAAGGTGCCAGCAACAGGGGAAAGGAAGGAGGGGTACATCCAGGTGCACAATATTTTTTCATTTTTAACTGAGCCCAACACATTCTGAACAAAGTTCTTCCTCAGGGACACTTTTGAACAATAGATTTCAGCTTCGCACCTGTATACTGTGGCAGCTTATTTTTTCCTTGGGCACCTGGAGATCATCCTTTCTTTATGTTTCTTGTACAAAAGACAGGACACAAATATAGCACATAAAATACAGCTGTAATTATAGAAGAATGACCAGAACAGCTAAATACTTTAACAATCTCATCTTCTCACAAATAAACAGCTTTCGATGTGATGGGCGTAAAGCCTAATAAACATCTTTGCTTTGCTTTCGATACCATCGACCATGGTATCCTTGGAGTGGGTGGCACTGTTTTGTGGTGGCTCCAGTCCTACTTGGATGGTTGTTCCCAGAGGGCGTTGTTTGGGGAGTGCTTTTCAGCCCCGTGAAGCTTTCAATGTGGGGGCTGCAGGGCTCGATACGATCCCCTATGTTGGTCAACAAATACATGAAACTGCTGGGTGGTTTGGAGTACGTTGTCAGCAGCCTGCTGATGATACCCAGCTCTATTTCTCCTTTACATCTGCAGGTGAGGCAGTGGAAGTGCTGGACCAGTGTCTTGCCTCAATAATGGACTGGATGAGAGCCAACAAACTGAAACTCAAACCAGATAAGACCGAGGGACTTTTAGTGGGTGGTTCCCTAGACCGGATGGGTGGGAGATCGCCTGCTCTTGATAGGGTTACACCTCTTCTGAAGGAGCAGGTTCGTAGCTTGGGGGTACTCCTGGATCCTTTGGTGTCACTCGAGGCTCAGGTGGCCTCAGTGGCCCAGTGCACCTTCCATCAGCTTCAGCTGGTGGCCCAGCTACACCCCTATCTGGACAGGATAAGCCTAACTACTGTTGTCTATGCTCTGATAACCTCAAGGTTAGATTACTGCAATGCGTTATATGCAGGGCTGCCTCTGAAATGGTTTGGAAACTTCAGCTAGTGCAGAATTTAGAGCCCAGGTTGCTCACTCGAGCAAGACGGTCTGAGCACATTACACCAATCCTGGTCCGACTGCACTGGCTACTTTAACCAGGTCTTTGGTTGATTGACATCCTAGGTCCTTTTAAAAAAATTAAATGGGTTAATGGGTTGTTTTTGTTTTGATTATGTGTTTTGTGGTTTTATATTCTGATTTTATATTGTGAACCATCCTGAGACCTACGGGTATAGGGCAGTATATAAATTTAATAAATATTAATAATAATAAACTTATGAACAATCTGCAATGAAATGGTCTCACAATTTCATTATTTTTTTAAAAAAAGAATCTTAAATTGATGCTATGATACAACCTAATCCAGGCTTCCTCAACCTCGGCCCTCCAGATGTTTTGGCCTACAACTCCCATGATCCCTAGCTTGCAGGACCAGTGGTCAGGGATGATGGAAATTGTAGTCTCAAAACATCTGGAGGGCCAAGGTTGAGGAAGCCTGACCTAATCAAAGAACAGACACCTCATGATGCAGTATTTCTGGGTAGGGCTTACTTTGGTGCTTAATCGGCCATGATCAGTACTATTTATGGCCTGTGACTCTGACATACAAATACCTTTCAAGCAAGCTCAAGGAAGTTGATCGTTATTGACACCATCCTTTACACGGGCATCTTAAATCCATTTAATTCCATGCCAATAACTTACTTAACCTGCAGCAGTTAACCAAATGGTTGGGAAAGCAAAGCAAGCCACAATTTTAATTACAGCAAAATACCAAATTAAAGTTGCCATTAAGGACAAACATACATTACAGGGCAAGAGAGTTAAAAATTATGTTCTCTTTTCCACCATCCTATTTTTGCATGGCCTAAAGCAAAATGCAGACCTGTTTTGAAAACTAGAATATTGAATTTATGCAAATACAGCTGTCCAATTAGATTCATAATAGAAGGCTGACATGCTTTTAGCACCCCAGGGGAACTTGTTTACAGCTCCAGTTTGCAGATTAATACCTGAAATTTAAACCAGAGGTTAATTAAGTCCATCTGGTTGCAAATGACTTTGGAATGTTCATGGAACAAGAAGATCTCATTTAGAAAACCAAAATAAAATAAAATAAAATAATAAGCAATAAAACTGTTTGTTTACAATGTGGTAGAGATGTACTACGCATCATATTCATGGTACACCAATTACAATAATTTCTACAATTTACCATGTATTATGTAGTGGGGGACTTGTGTGAGACAAAACCTAATGATTAGTCTCAGGAAAAAAATATTCAAACAAGCAAGAAAAGTTTTATTAAACAAAAAAGTTTATGAAACAAAGTCAGTCAGGAAATGCGTTCTTTCAGGTAGAAGACTTGAGGAAATAGAACAACACCAACTTCACCCTCTCAGACAAAATGGTTATGACCAAAATGCTCACCCTCCCAAAATTAACCTATCTATTCAAAACTCTTCCAATCTGGATTCCCCCAACCCAACTCCACAAATGGCAGAAAAAAATTACACTCATTTATCACACAAAAATCCAAGAATAAACCCCAAATACCTACACCTCCCCTCCTCAGTAGGAGGGTGGGAAATCCCCAACACAGAACTATACTACATTGTCAACCAAATGCGCCACATAATCCCATACATTTTAGAAGACTAGACAAAACATTGGGCACACCTGGAGAGAGACATCATCAAAAATACTAGGGGACACCCCAATGCCCTGGCTAACACACCATCAATTACATGCCTTCTTAAACAATCCAGTAGTAAAATCAGCAGCAACTAGGCCCTTGACAACCTTCGAAAACCTCCTCATAACACGGCAAGGGGATAGTATCCACAATATTCAAAATAGTGCTCCAAAATCCCACAAACTCCCTCAATGTAATCAAAAAAAAAACAATGGAAGGACGACATAGGCTATGAGATTAACCCCACCCAATGGACTAGAATGTGGTCTAAACTTCCCTTTAAATCCATCTCAGATAAAAGAAAAGAACTGCAAACCTGCAAACCTGAGCTGAGCTGCTTTGGAGAGGGAAGCTTTGGTAGCTGCAGTACCAGTGGAGTCGTCGCTAGAGGGCAATGATTTGCAACCTCTCCTGTTCCTGTTTTTCCAAAAAAGCATGTTTTTACCTGTCTCTGGTGTGACATCTGTATAATATAAGTACCGTATATGCAAACACTCCCATATTCGCATGGACCGTTGTGTCAAAATTTCAATGCAATCGGTCAAACGGTTTTGGAGGTAGCTGGATGCGTAGAAATGGGGACCTTTTACATATATATATATATATACATGTGTGTGTGTGTGTGTGTGTGTGTGTGTGTGTGTGTAACATGTCCATGTTTGTGGCTGATGACTTTTCTCTGAAACCACTTGACCAATTGCATTCAAATTTGGACACAACGTTCCAGTCCAATATGCATAAACTTAGATTACACAGATGTGACACCTGTCACAGGTAAAAACATGATTTTGTGAAAATAATAATAGCGCCCTCCAGTGGAAGTCAAAGGAACAGATGCCATTTCTGTAGTATCACCCCATCCCTCCCACCCCCTCCTCCTACCTCAGCAGGCTGGACCTCGAAAACCAGGCCAGGCCCCCAAGTCACCTCTGCCAACTCCAGCGATGACAGGAGAGCCAGGCCGGGCCCCACCGCCGCTACCCCACCACCACCACAGTCTCCAGAGTCAGGCCGGCCCCGAACCCACCTCCGCCTCCTCCGATGCCACCTCAAAATCCAGGCCGGACCCTGAGAGCCAGGCCAGCCCCCAACCCACCTTCGCTGCCGTCCCTGCCACCTCAAGAGCCAGGCCAGACCTCGAGAGCCAGGCCAGGCCCCGAAGCCACCTCCAGCAACGGCACAAGAGGCAGGCCGGACCCCTCCGCCGCCATCCATGCTGCCTCAAGAGCCACGCCGAGCCTTGAGAGCCAGGCTCTTGCCCACCAGAATCCGCTGGGGGAACTTGACAGAACCTCCCTAGATGGTATGCGAAGAGGAGAGAGAGGGGGCTTGGGGTGGGGGGTGACGTCACATGAGGGGAATATGATGTCACTCGCCGGGGGAACAGGGGGAGGGCTGTCGTTACATCCTATGTCTGTCCGGATAAACAGGGACCCTGACAAAGCCACAGCAACGCGTGGCCAGGTACAGCTAGCAAAAATATAAAATAAACAAACAAACAGCAATACAAGGAATGACCAACTGACGCAAAATCGCACGCACACACACGGTGCCGAACCTGTAAATGACCCTAAAACGTCACTAAAAGGGCAAAACAGGGGAGGGGCAGAACGCTTTACACAGGGTCTGGATCGTATCCCCAGAGCAAAACGAGGATTCCCTGTAAGAAAAACTTCCTTAACTAAGGGAACAGGTAAAAGCATTAGAGGGGTCTGATGTTCAAAGACTCAAACTCCTACTTAAATAAAATAGTGCAAAACCCAAAGCAACAAAAACCCAAAAGCACAAAAACACAAAAAACCCAAAGCAACAAAAACAATACATAGCAAAATGTACTACACAATTTGCTAAATCTTTACACGAATTTCTGCAAGTAGGCACACAACAAACCGCAACTCTTAACATCACCAGCTTTCAGGCAGTAGAGCAGAGAGTTGCTGATGAGAGCTGATATAGCATAATGACTAAGAATGAACTGCGAACCAAGTGTTCCAAGACTGAAATCTAGCATCATTTGTGATCTAATTATGTACGAAGATTTCGCTTAGCCTTTCATCTGCAATATGGGAACAGCAACACTGTTATACCTTGCACAGTTGTTGTAAAGATTCCCAAAGAGCTTTACACATTATAACCTGCTATATAAATGCTACCTGTTGTTGTTTTTTATTGCTCCACAGACCACATTGACTCAGCTGCTTGTTAGCTCTGGCTTGCCTCTCTAAAACCAGACCTTTCTGCAACCTCCTGCTGACTCCAAATTGCCTAGAATACCCTGCTATGACAAGCTGCCAACAACTGAGCTCATGACCTTTGCCTGCAGGTCCCTTCTCCCCACGGCTTCCAGTCCTAGGTCAAGGCAGTAATTAAATATGGTCTGTTGTGTTCACTAATGAAAGCAGTAAAGATTGCAGAAAAGGGACCAGTACAGCTTTCAGTATCTTACCTTCAGATGTTTTCCAGCGTTTCCACAGATCTTCAACGGTGATGTGTTTGTCTTCCCGGTGTAGATGGTTATGCTTATTAGAAGCGTCTTTATATTTCATATCTTCTCTAATAAACTGGAAAAGAAAGAAAGTTAGGTCAGAGAGTTCTTGCAGCTAAGACACTAACAGTGGTGTGTTAAAGGTAAAGGTAAAGGTAAAGGGACCCCTGACCATTAGGTCCAGTCGTGACCGACTCTTGGGTTGCGGCGCTCATCTCGCTCTATTGGCCAAGGGAGCCGGCATACAGCTTCCGGGTCATGTGGTCAGCATGACAAACCACTTCTGGCGAACCAGAGCAGCGCACGGAAACGCTGCTTACCTTCCCACCGGAGCGGTACCTATTTATCTACTTGCACTTTGACGTGCTTTCGAACTGCTAGGTTGGCAGGAGCTCGGACCGAGCAACAGGAGCTCACCCCGTCGCGGGGATTCGAACCACCAACCTTCTGATCGGCAAGCCCTAGGCTCTGTGGTTTAACCCACAGCGCCACCCGCGTCCCCCAGTGGTGGGTTACAAACCCCCAAATTGGTGGAACTTAAAAGGAGCCACACGGTGCTTCATCACCAATTTCCCCTTACTTCCATTCACAATTCTCAATCCTTCATTTGTCATTAGATGCTCACTGTAATTCAGAGAACGCAATGTTTTAAGTACAGTTCAGTACAGTTCAGGCAGAATATTCACATCTGTGCTCCTGAAAAATGTAGAGTGACTTGCATTGCACAAGCACTGTATAATTAAGTGCTTTTGAAATGTTGTTTTAAAAACAGTAAAAGCATCAAACCCTTTCCTCATTGCTTTATGGCCATACCTTTATGTTCTCACACAGGTTCAACTTTTGATCAGAACTGTTGCTTCAACCAAATTATTATAGTCATGCCTCGTGTTGCGTCCGCTGCAGGTTGTGGTTTTTCGTGTTGCAAACGCGGCAGAACCGGAAGTGCTTACTTCCAGGTTTTGCCACACACGCATGCGCAGAAGTGTTCTGTGCGCTTCGAAGCGCATAAGTGTTCTATCACACTTTCGCGCATGCGCAAAAGCGCCACTCGGGTTACAGACCTTTTGGGGTGCAAATGGCACCCCGTAACGGATCGGGTCCACAACCCAGGGTACCACTGTACTGCTTATCCTAGTATTTTTGTCGCTTGGTATTTCAAGTTACTTTTAAATGCTGGTTTGCATTACACAACTGATGCAGGCTAGAGTTTCAAACTGAACATGAAAAGGGCCTCCCGTATGAATGCTTCTTATTCTGAGAACCGCCCTGAGACCTCTGGGTATAGGGTGGTATATAAATTCAATAAATAATAATTATAATAATAATACAGCAATGGACTAGATCAGGCATCCCCAAACTTGGCCCTCCAGCTGTTTTGGGACTACAACTCCCATCATCCCTAGCTAACAGGACCGGTGGTCAGGGATGATGGGAATTGTAGTCCCAAAACAGCTAGAGGGCCTAGTTTGGGGATGCCTGGACTAGATTCTGTTTATGTAATCCTTTAAATTGGGCTTTTTTTGCTTTGGTACTGGACTCAATTCATCATCATGTGTGTACAAGCACAGCACAGCAAGTTATTGACAGCACAAATCTGAAACCAGAGAGGGACCTAGAAGGATGTGGGCTGACCCTGAGGGAGGGAGGCTCCATTAACAACATTGATCCCCCAACCCCTTGTGGAAGCTGTGCTGCTCTCCTTTGCCTCTGAAAGGAGGATGCAACTCTCCCAGACACAGGGGAGAAGGAGCTGTTATTTCTCCCTAGGACTCCTTCATGGTGGATCTGGGATCTAGTGGGCTGCCTTTAAAAGTATGGGAAGCTGCTGGGGTGCAGCACTGTCAGAGGAATACATTTAGCTTGCTACTTTGGCAGGCCGCTTTGGCAAACAGGGAGGCTGCAAGGAAAGGCTGCTGCAGCAGCAGCATTTGAGACACTGAAGGAAAGGTCCTTGGCTGCATGAAAGAAGAGAGTTTGAAACCTGTTTAAGTAAACACATAAAACCTGTCAGGGATGTGGAGACTGCCTAAAACAATGGATTACAGTTCTGTTGAAACGGAAGCATTAAGTAAAGCTTACCAACTGAGATTGTGATGTAGATATGGACATTTAACTCTTTACGTAGCCTTGACCTTGATAGAAATAAGATTACTATTTGACAGCTTATTCGGGAAACATATTTGACATTACTCCTTGCAAGCATTACTCCTGCGCAACGTAACCTCTGTTTCTTCCAGGCCAAAACTGTACAGCGTACACCGATAAAATTGTCACTAAACACAGGAACTGTCACATTGAATCAATTAAACTAAACATATATAAATCAACTTGAGAGACTTTATAAACATTTTGGGCATGCACTGGCTGTGACTGTACAAGCTAGAGTTAGAAATTTCATCACCTTGGATTACATAGTTCTAGTCACAGGTAGGTAGCCATGTTGGTCTGACGTAGTTGAAACAAAATAAAAAAATTCCTTCCAGCAGCACCTTAAAGACCAACTAAGTTTTTTTATTTTGGTATGAACTTTCGTGTGCATGCACACTTCTTCTGAAGAAGTGCTCATACCAAAATAAAAAAATTGTTGGTCTTTAAGGTGCTGCTGGAAGGATTTTTTTATTTTTTTATTGGATTACATAGAGTAAGTTTTGATCTTACTTAAAACACATTGAACTGACTTAAATTGAAAGAAACATTAGTGACCAGATTTGGCAAAGAAACAGACCTTCTTGATTTCCTAGATTTTAAAGAACTGGATGAATATCCTCTATGAGTTATTTGATTTAAATATATTGATAGTATTCGTTACAGGTAGGTAGCCGTGTTGGTCTGGATCGAAGTAAAATAAAAAAAATTCCTTCAGTAGCACCTTAAAGACCAACTAAGTTTTTATTTTGGTATGAGCTTTCGTGTGCATGCACACTTTTGATAGTATTCATTATACTCTGCCAAATGAACTGAATTTAAAAAGACATATATGATTTCAGCTAAGAATGAATGAATATAACCTTATATAGAAGTGTAAGGTAAAGATAAAGGGTAAAGGACCCCTGGACGGTTAAGTCCAAAGCAGACTGTGGGGTTGTGACGCTCATCTCGCTTTCAGCTGAGGGAGCCAACGTTTGTCCACAGACAGCTTTCCAAGTCATGTGGCCAGCATGACTAAACCATTTCTGGCGCAATGGGACACCGTGACGGAAACCAGAGTGCACCGAAACGCCATTTACCTTCCCGCCCCAGCAGTACCTATTTATCTACTTGCACTGGCGTGCTTTCAAACTGCTAGGTTGGCAGGAGCTGGGATTGAGCAACGGGAGCTTACTCTGTTGCAGGGATTTGAACCACCAACCTTCTGATTGGCAAGCTCAAGAGGCTCAGTGGTTTAGACCATAGCGCCACCTGTGTCCTTATAGAAGTGTATTGGGTGTTAGGGAAGAGGGTAGTACCTCTGGTGGGGAACACATCATGCTCCTTCTGGGGCAGTCTGTCCACCTTTGGTCCCCACCCTGCACTAAACTGTGGCTCCTAGAAACTCTCAGTATGTCACAGCAGCCACACCCTGGGAAACTGCTTTGACTGCAGCCGCAGCAGGCCCCATTGAGCCCATCAGAAGGCGTGCAGGGTCCCATCAGGCCTCCTCCCACCATGTGACATCACAAATGCTGCACACGTGATGTCACGCACACAATGCACATGTGATGTCACATGCACGCACATCTCCCCCCAAAAAAACCGTTGAATGGAAACAGACACACCTTGGCATGGGAAACATTATATTCTTCCTGGTTCTAGTATTTTTTATTGGAACCTCTGAAGAAATAAATATTTATAATGAGGCTTGCATTCTTCTAAAATCTAAAGTTGCCAGTAAGTCTCACGAGAACAAGAATAGACTTGCAAAGTATGTATCAATTTTAGCAGTGCAGCTAATGTGCTCCAAATAATTTAGTTTTTTTCATCTCCAGCTTCTGAACAAGCAACATACATGCTGCCATTATAATTGTATAATCATTTCCTGACTGAATTTTTTAAGGCAGGAATACAAAGCAAGTTTTTAAATCCCAAGTTACACCAGAAAATCCTGGAGATCCTAATTACATCATTTTCAAACCTGGTTTGGTACTTTAGCAAGATTCAACTCTTTGGAATTGCAAAACTAGTAATAGGCACAGATTGAAACCTCCCTTTGATTTAAAAACAACAACTATCTGCAGACGGCTTTTTAAAAAAATGGGAATGTTTAAAAGGCTAATTCTCCCACCCACAATCTAAAATGGTAGAGTCCTCCTACCACCTCACTCTGCTCACAGGTAGAGCCAGCCAAAAATTCAGTTTTTTTTCCAATGAACCTCTAGGACATAAGTTTAGAAACTTATGTATATTAGAGTAGCAAGGAAAAATACGGGTAGCTTCCCTTTTTCTGCATGCCCAGACTGGTAGCAAAGATCAGGCACTCTCTAGTTTTAAAGATGTAATGGGGAAAGAACCTGATCTTTGCTACCAATTTGGACGGTGCTAGACAACAGCCTCCATAACTGAGCCAGTGGAAATAGTCTCCGATGTGATGTTGAGCAGCCTTTCACAGTAAGTGTGGGGGAAATATCCAAATGCTTTTGCTCTGTATTAGAAAACACCATGAATGCAGCCAAACATTCACAATACTCACAGTCATTCAACCACAGAAAAAGGATTGGGGAAGTTGGGTCTCCTGAAAACAAGGCTCATCACTTCTAGCATAAACAACCATCAAGGACACTTCCTTTTACGTAAAATGTTCTTACTTTCATTTGGCAAGCCTGGTCTTGTTCTAGCAAATAGTCTTTGTGAAAAGAAAAGAAATGGTATCCTCAAAAGCCCCCAAATTTAAAATGCAAACCAAAGTGTTCAATGCTGCTTGGAAATATTTGGGATCACACTCCTAAACTGGAATGTTGTCATATTGATACCAACATCTACATTCTTACTCTAGTCAATTTAGTTGCTGCAAAAGAAAAACACCTTTTGGGATCGTAGTCCCGAGGCATAAAAAAACAGCCTACCTGGCAAGTCAGCAATAACAGCAACCATTTATGAAAATGGGCTTTCCAAGAGACAAAGAGATCATTTAAATCGTCAGTTAAAACACATCAAGCTGAATGTAGAATGCCTCACAATTGTAACCAGCCTGCAAATGAAGCTTTGCCTCACTTTTTAAATTTTAAAATCCTCAATATTTGTGATGTAATTTCTCACTAGCACATTAAGTTGCTTTGGATTTAAGTCCAGGAACATTTCTAATGGTCCTAGAATGCAATACCAAAGGCAGCTCTTCTTCCACTCAGACTACTTTTCTTAGGCGGCTCGAAGAATGGCAAAATGCAGAGGGGATTAAATTTTTCAAAAAAAAGATTCATACTCCACCATACAATCAGCAGTCTCCAAGAAGCTTTTACATAAGACTAACACAAGTACAGCACAAGTACAAAATAAATCAAGCTCCAAACAGCATCAACCTAAATAGTAGCTTATACAATTCATTAACAACATAGTTATTTTATGTCACTCTAAGCCTAGAATAACAGAACAGTTTTCATCTACTGCCTGAAGGATAACAGAGTGGGTGGCAGGCAAGTTCACACAGATGGTTTCCTAACATCTCTGATGCAATTTCCTGTTGATATGGCAGGTGGTCCAGGTCAATCTGTATAATGCTTAAGTGATTCAGTCTGCAGAAACAATCACATCTAAAGTCACCTTTCCACTGGACAGAGTTCATTCCGCTTGTTGGCATCCCTAGCATCCATGAAACAATTGGAATGATGGCTTTACTGCAAATGGAAAACTCAGAACTGCCTGAGCACAAGCTAGAGTTCATTTCATAGCTGTCAAGTTCTCCCTTTTTTAAAGGAAAATTCCCTTATGCCGAATAGGCTTCCTTGCGAGAAAAGGGAAAACTTGACAGCTATGGTTCATTCTAGAGCCTAATCTGTGGAGGTGAATGCACAAGGACTTCCAGGGGACTAGTTTTGAAAACAGGTGCCCTACAGACTCGAGTGGATCAAGTAGAACCCTCAACACACCACCACAAATTCTTTCCAAAACCTCTTTCTACAGGTAACACTGCTTGCCTCAGATGCATTTTATTTTAGATGTTTGATGCAGTCCAAATACAGGGTGCTACAGGAGTAAATCAGGTTGCATTTGTTTGGAGGCTATAGCCAAGGTGTTCAAAGAGCTGTAGACTACAACCCCTGAAGTTTGGATTTAGACAACCGCAACAACTGCTGTGTTGCAATTCTCTCCTTCTGGGCCACAGTACTCAGCTGCATGTGGCCCAGGCATTTGTAGATGATGCTGATTACGTGGAACCCATTTCAATATGGCTTCCAGCTCAGATGTGGCACAGAAACTGCCGTGGTCATTCTGTGGGTGGCATGCAAAAGGATAAGGACAGGGGTGTGAATCTGCAGCTGCTTCTCAGTATGAAAGGTTTCTTTCGAGACCACCTCTCTGGGATGAGTATGTTTACTCTTTTCTGGTGGGTGTATTCAAGAAAGTGGTGCTGAGGAAAAGTAGTTCACTGCTATGTGTTCCCCATGCTTCTAGTCCAGTCCCTATCCTACTGAAAATGTTGGTGGAGTTGCTGGGTGAGATTTTTCTGAGATTTGGAGTAAGGGACCATTAGTATGCTATTTCTCCTTTTCATCTGAACAAGGAAAGGCAGTGGAAATGATGAACAGGTGCCAAGAATCAACAATGCCCTGGTCTAAGAAACTGAGGCTTAATCTAGATCAGGATGCTGTGGACATGACATCTGAGCTGTTCTGGATGGAGTTGCACTCACCCTTAAAGAGCAGGCAGCCTCAATGCATCTCCAGGATCCTATACGATCTAGCACTTTCACTAGATGCTCAAATCCAGTGAGGCGAGCACATTTACCAGCCAGGCGCTTCCTAGACAGATATATGTTTTATACATTTATTCAAACTAGATTACTAGTGTGGTAGAGGAGGTTGCCTTTGGAGACTGTCCGAAAACCTCTAGCTCTTCAGAACATAGCAACTAGATTATGAACTAGAATGTGCTAGCCTAAATATCCCATCCGTCTTCCAATCTCATCCAGGGCCGGCTCTAGGGGTAGTCTGGGTGGCACAGGGCGGCAGAGCCGCGCGGAAACCATGCTGCGTACTGCACCCCGCCCACCAGCCGCGGCAAGAAACAGAGCGGGGCGGGAGCGCCGGAGCGATCCCCGCACCACAGCGCCAGGGCGCCCGACATGCTTGAGACGGCCCTGATCTCATCAATGGCTTCCAATGTTACTCCAGGCACAATTAAAGAAGCTTTAATGCTCTAAACAGCTTGGTACAGAGGTAGTTGTGCCTACCCAGTTTTCTCCCTCCCTCATGGATTCTCCCTCCAGGTGGGCCAGGCTTTAGTGGTTAGAAGGGTGGCCATCAAAAACACAATCTTTACGGTGTTGGACCTTGTCTGTGGAATAACTTCCCAAGCAGATCTGTGAGGCACAAATATTGTCTTTTTAAGATGACAGGTTAAGGGATATTTCCAACTAAGTGCTACTCAGAGTAGACAAAAAAAACCTTAAGTTAGTCATGCCCGTTAATATTAATATTAATTAATATAATAGAAGCATCAAGTTGTAGAGTTGGAACAGGAGGGTCATCTAGTCCAACCCCCTGCAATGCAGGAATCTTTGCCCCCAATGAGGGGCTTGTCAATATGTCTACTCTGAGTAGGACTAGCATTGACTATAACCCTAAAACTTTTCATTTTAAATAATTATTTACAATTTTCTGCTTTCATTATTAATAATTAATAATAAACACAATTACGGTAAGTGGCATACACAGATTAAAATCAAGACATTCTCCATCTGCAGAGATGGAGAGGGAAAAGGAAAAAACAAACTTAGGCACCAGTTCTTAAACTTCTAATGAAATGTAAATAGTTCACAGAGAGAAGCCAACTAGAGCAGCCTTTCAGCTAAATCAATGGAATGGGCTCTACCCATCTCTTTGGCAGGGTTAGCCAGGTTGAATGAGTAATATATTTTTAATGCTGTATGGGGTTCTGCTTTGTCAATTTAATTTGTGCTTTTTAGTTGTTTTAGTTGGATGGCCGATAGAAAGCTGCTTAGGATTATTATTTTTATCTGCAACCCAAGTTCCATGAAAGTAGGAGAAATCTAGCAACATTAAGACATGCTATGAAAGCTGAAAACAATTTTTTAGTATGATTGGAGGACAAAATTCCAACACTCCTATGTAGGTTTTGCTAAATGTTTCCAACGGATTCTCTTCATTTGATATGTAATTCATAGAGCAGGGGTCGGCAGCCTAAGGCCCATGGGCCACAAGTGGCCCATGGGGGTCGTTTAACCGGCCCATGGACCCCCGCCCCCCGCTTGGTCAGCTCCAGTGCGCCATGCTAAACTGGCGCGGAGCAGAGCAGGGACCGCCTTCTGCGATGCTTGCCAGTTTCCAATTGGCTGTGCTTCCCATTGGCTGCAGGAAGCTCCTGCAGCCAATGGGAAGCTACACACACCTCCTCTGCACCAGAAATAGTGTTTGCACATGCCCACTGCAACATCTGCAGGACCGTGAACCGGCCCAAGCCACAAAAACTTTGCCGACCCCTGACATAGAGTTAGGTTTTCAAAAAATCTTAAATAAAAGGTTTAATACACAATTGTATTGAATTGGAGTAGTATTGTCACATGAGCACTATTGCCAGAAAAATCAATTGCAATGTGGCCATTTCCAAGCTCAATTTGGATCAATAAATGTTCATTGTAATAAGCATTAACTGTTTTTCCTTAATAGTCACACATTGAATGCAGCATTGAAATCTGTATATGAACCCATTTTATAGAGTCAGACTGTTGATTCTTCTTGGGAGACAGCTTTCCAGAGCCTCAGACATATGTTTCCCCAAATACCTTCTACCAACTACATACATAAGGGACATCCATTTGTGACTTGTTTTTATTATCCAATAAAAGCTGCTCAAATGCTCAGTAAACCCAGTTAGAAGAGCCTGCTGGAACAGATCAATGCCCCATCTAGTCTGTGTGGTCACAGTGGCCAACCAGATGCCTAGCAGTTGCAAGCAGGACCTGAACATAAGAGCAGTCTGCCTTCCTGCAGTTTCCAGGAATTGGTAGTGCTACCTCGGTTTACAAACTCAATCCGTTCCAGAAGTCTGTTCTTAAACCAAAGCCATTCTTAAACCGAGGCGCGCTTTCCCTAGTGAGGCCTCCCGCAGCTGGTGCCCTTCCACCATTCAGCTTCCCTTCGTAGACCGAGGTCAAGTTCAGTAACCGGAACACTACTTCCAGTTTTGCAGAGTTCTTATACCGAGTAGTTCATCAACAGGACTGTTCTTAAACTGAGGTACCACTGTGTCTTAAAATAGTCATTTATACTCTGTGGCACGAGTTGAAAACATACAGCATTTAAGTTCACCCCACTTTTTCTAGTCTGCTTTTGCATAAAGTCTGTCCATAGCATGGGAGAGAGGGAAGGACTCGAAATGCCTCTTCCTTACACCTCCAACCTTGTTATACAAGCTGCCCTAAATCAAGAGGAGCAGAAGCAGCTGAGCAATTCACACCTTCTACTGCCTTTCATAGTGACTGCTACACTGGAGGCCAGGACATGCTCAAGACCGAGGAGTAAGGGTCAAGTTCGTACCATCGGCAGCTTTCCTGTACCCTGCCCTACATTCTGTATTCCTAAATGTGCAACTTTGTTTCTGACAGCATTAAAATGAATGTGACCATTTCCCACTTCCCCATCTGGCACAGTGCTATTTTCCCCCACCAGAGTTATAGTAGCAACTGTGCTTGAAAATGCATGATATTCTCCCTGAATGTTTGTTAACATTCACAATCCTATCCTATAAAAAGTCCGTGTTTAGACTTCTGTGTTGTTTTCTCTGCACTACAGGTTACAACTGAACTTTCCACTTCCCCACCGGGCACAGTGCTATTCTTTTCCAGAGTTATAGTAACAATTGCACTTGAAAATGTGTAAGATTCTCCCCAAATGTTTACTAACATTCACAATCCCTATGCTATAAAAAGTCCATGTGTTATTTTCTCTGCAGGACTGGTTACCACTGAACTGCCAAACTTTTCACAGCCCTGTTTTTAATGCCAAATAGTTATCATCCAAAGTATGGCTAAATTTTGAAAATTTAACATGACTAAATTGTAGACATTAATTTGGTGTTTTTAAAGAAAGCATGTTCTTGGCCTGCTAACAAAACTTTTAAATAGACTAGAGATCCTTAAAGAGGCTCATGGATATAGAGTTTCCTATTAAGTGATATGATGCAAAATTATATATGAAAAAAGCAAACGGCTGTAGCAGGGTAAGAAAAGCAGTGACAGTAATACACTATGGACAGCTGTATAAGCTAAAGACTTGGCACTCCTACTCAAAACTTTTTAAAAGCTGTGCTTTGTTGAAGTAAGCACAGAAAATCCAGTAAGATTCTCTTCCATTTCCCTTGTCCTCTACTTCACTAATAATCTCCATACAGTTTACTAACAATAGAATTCGGTAACATTTTCTTATTGCAAAGTAAATCAAAATACTTAGTCTGCTAAAATATAGATTACTATTTAGTCTTAAAACTTGGCACTTATTTTGGCATAATACTTTACATCACTATGGTTGTGTAAAGATTGTTTACTCTCTCATAGTTTCTGCTTCTTTGGAGAAGCAACTATCATTATATTGGCAAGGCTCCCTCTGTGCAGTATGGTAGCTTTCAACTAAGAATCGTCAAAAGGACTGATATGTTTCATAGACAGCTGAATTGGTCTATTTCAATATATTTGACTATAAATGGTAAGCAAAATTTTCTTCTTTGCAAGTGCATTAGTAACAATGAACGGACGACAATTGTAAATACGAGGTTAGATGAGTATGGAAGTTTCAAAGTATCTAGTTTTGCTTACTAAAGGTAAAGGGACCCCTGACCATTAGGTCCAGTCATTACCGACTCTGGGGTTGCGCCGCTCATCTCGCATTATTGGCCGAGGGAGACGGCATACAGCTTCCAGGTCATGTGGCCAGCATGACAAAGCTGCTTCTGGCGAACCAGAGCAGCACACGGAAACGCCGTTTACCTTCCCGCTTGGAGCGGTACCTATTTATCTACTTGCACTTTGACGTGCTTTCGAACTGCTAGGTTAGCAAGAGCTGGGACCAAGCAACGGGAGCTCACCCCGTCGCAGGAATTCTAACCGCCGACCTTCTGACCAGCAAGCCCTAGGATCTGTGGTTTAACTCACAGTGTCACCCGCGTTGATTACTAAATACAGGTAAATTAGATCATTTGTAGAGTCTCAGCAAAATTTCTGGTTCAAACTTTTCCAGAAAAGCCACACCACTAATGTAAAGCATAAACTCCATAGCTGCAAGGGGTACAACAAAACAGTGGTAAGTCAATTGTTTATGTGCTCCCTTTCATACAAAATTCCATTTTTAAGGAAGATATTCGGAGTAATATATTTTCTTCACGTACCTCGTCACTTTCATCTACTTCAATGCCCCCATCTTTGTCATCATCCATTTGTTTATGAATTGTGCGAAGAGCTTCCAGGCTGTATTTATCTTCCTCAGTGAAACATGGTGGACTCAGTAAATGGCAAGGATCTAAAGAACAAAAATCAGAAACAATTCTTAAAAATTTGGGCTTTAAGAGGGAAATGGAGAAAATGAAAAGTTACTTACAAGTTTTTAGGACTTATAAATCTCAATTCATAATAGTAGGGCCTAAGTTCCATGCTACTAAACTATCATAGGCCCAGGTCCGCTTACCCTTTCGGTGTGGTGGCACTGCAGGACGGCAGAGGTCCACTGGGACCGCAACAAGGGAATCATGACATCAGTGCCCCTTCCTGAAAGGTTGCGGAGCCATAAGCGCCCACCGCCTATCAGAAGCTGGATCCTGGCTTGCATCCCGGTTTGGCAAATGGGGATGCAGGCTTGGACATGGGCTGGGTCAGGATGTGGAGCTGACGAAGCGGGAAGACTTCCCTCGGGTCTGCTCCCCAGCCATTTAAACATCCCTCACCTGGAGTCCTACCGGCTTTTCCTTCATATCGTTATTCCCCACCCTTGGTTCAAGCTCATAGTCAAGGACTTTGCTGTGGCTACGGTGGTTGCCATTTTATGGGGCCGGGTACGAATTTGTCGACCAGGCAAATTGGCTCTAGCCCGGTGGTTTTGCCTACCTCATAGCAATCATCACAACTGGGTTGGGCATTGGGGCAATCCTTTGTTTTGGATGGAGGGGAGGTTGTAGTCTCCACCTGCCCTTCCAAATGCTGGGGTATCCCATTAAAGGGATCCGGGGGGGGAGTGGACATGTCCGCATGCCCACCAGGGCCAGGGCTGAAGGCACTACCCAGATGGTGGTCCCTGTGGGGGTCACACTATTTGATGTAAGTCTTAGGACCCCCACCCCGCTTGGATTGACCTACGCGTCACTTCCGGTGGGCAGGCCGGAAGTATTTTGATTGCCCCATGCCCAAGCCAAACCTCTTGCATTTGTATTCAATAAAGTTGTGGCCTTTTTCGATCCAAACCAGTCTTAGTGGTCTTTTATTTATGTGGGGTGGGGATTGGTGAGCAAGATGCCAGGACCTGCAATTCACACTCTCCTGTATAGCATGGGAAATGCTTCACAACAATGCCACTACAGAGCGTACAAGAACATTGGACCAC
The DNA here is from genome assembly GCF_965207765.1 of Zootoca vivipara. Lineage (NCBI taxonomy): Eukaryota > Metazoa > Chordata > Lepidosauria > Squamata > Lacertidae > Zootoca > Zootoca vivipara. Next base: position 10,754,683 of record NC_142583.1, on the reverse strand, counting down.
ACAGGCTGAATAAGTTAACATAGGTTTTGCTCAACAAATCCCTGGCCTCTTCTTCAGCCACATGTTAATCAGGTAAGAATGACCCTCATGAGTGGCAATTCTTGTGTGTACACACACACACACGAGTGTGTGAATACTACTACTACTAATAATAAAGATAGAAAGCTTTAAACCAAACAGAGTCAAGCAGTTCTATCCTGTTTCCACTTGCTGTTTTTATTTAATCCACTCCATTTGGTTTATTTAAATCAAAGACTTGTACACTGACCACTAATAATAAATCATATGTTGTAGATATTATTGCAAATTTATTACGCTATTTTTGCGATGTACAAATAACTTCTTGGTCTTTTTATTTATACAGTTTATTATTCCTATGATCCTTGTTTATAAAATACAATAAAAGTTACTTCAAAAAGAAAAGGAAAAAATAATAATAAAGAGGGGTAACAAACTAAAAGGCAGCAAGTACAAAATAACTTATTACTGGGAAGCGGCTGTTAATAGCTTCTCTAACATGTGTGTTTTTCATACAAACATACAATAGTGTGTGGGGTGGGTGGGAAAGTCCACACAGAATGTGGAGTGCAAGGGTGTAGAACAAATTTGCTGGAAGCACCCATTACAATAGACTAGAAGCGGTCCAAGATTCTTCATCCTATAATACTATGTTTTGGGTGGGCAGAACAATTTAAGTGGAATCTCCCTGCAGAGAGCTGGGGACAAGAGGAGGTAGAAATGCCAGAAATGCAAATAAAGGAAGTAGAAGCTGCTGTGCAGTTAAAGAGGAAGTTGGGCAGCGGTGAGGTGGTACCAATGGGTCGCCAGCAGCTACCCGACTGTACTACTAGGTGCCACCAGTCCTTCTTAATTCTCCTCCACAAACAGAAATTGTGGGCTTCCCATAGGCATCTCTATAAGAACAGAATTTTGGATCCGAAAGGCCCTTGGTCTGATCCAGCAGAGGTCTTTGTATGTTCTTATGACAGCCTGTGCTGTTATGACCTGTCTGAATTTCCTTGCACAGCACAAAGCATTCTCCCCCACAAAAGATTCTGCAGAAAACCGGGGAAAGTAGAAGTATTTAAGCATTCTGAGTAAATTAGTTCTTGGAATCCGACAAGGCCATCAAACCTAAACATGCTTTCAATTTATTTTCCTGCAGGAAACATATTGTATACCACAGAGGAAAATCTAAGTTATTGCTATTAAATGACAGCTTATCCAGAACGGAAGCCCTATAATTAACTTTTAATTAACAGCTTTGGTCGCCCTGTATGATGACCTCTGTCAGGAGAGAGACAGGGGAAATGTCTTCATTTTCCTTGACCTCTCAGCATCTTGAAATCATGATAGCCTTCTGGAGCAGCTGTCCAAGTTATGGGTGGGTGGCACAGCTTTGTGGTGGTTTTGGTCCTACTTGGATGATCGTTTCCAGAGGGTGACGCTTGGGGTGTGCTCTTCAGCCCTGTGGTGCTCTCAATGTGGGTTCCTAAGGATTCAATTTTATCCCCCATGCTGTTTAACGTCAACATGAAACCACTGAGGGGGCTATCCAGAGTTTTGGAGGAAGTTTTCAGCAATACGCTGATGGCACATGGCCTTACTTCTGCTGGACCATTACTGTCTTTGGCAATGGACTGGATGAGAGCCAACAGACTGAAGCGCAATCCAAATAAGACTGAGGCACTGTTAGTAGGTGGTTCCCTAGACCAGTGGTCCTCAACCTTGGGCCTCCAGATGTTTTTGGCCTACAACTCCCATGATCCCTAGCTAGTAGGACCAGTGGTCAGGGATGATGGGAATTGTAGTCTCAAAACATCTGGAGGCCCAAGGTTGAGGACCACTGCCCTAGACCACATGGATGGAAGACTGCTTCCTCTTGATGGGGTTACACACCCTCTGAAAGAGCGGGTACACAGACTGAGGGTACTTCTGCATCCTTTGCTGTCGCTTGAGACTCAGTGGCCTCAAAAAGTTATTTCCACAGCGGGTTCTCTAGCTCTCCATTTGATTTTTCCTGCCGGTCACAGTAAAACCTGCTATGGAGGGAGTTTTTAAAGCCCTCCGCCTCACTTACTGGACTCTGGGAAGGTCATGTGAGGGCCCTGGAGCCTTGCCCATCCTTTGCAGTTCAGTAAGCAAGGTGTGGGGGGCAATGCCTGTTCCAGACAGGTAGGGATGGTCTTGCAGAGGGAAGGTTCTGGGTGTTCCTGGTTTTACATGATTTTGTGTTTACACAAAGACCCTCAGAAGCAAAGCCTCACGTAAGCTGCAAGTTACCAGTACTAAATTTCATATCTCTTCACAAACATACATTGAATTGTCCCATAAGTTGAATAATATTTCATCACAACAGAGGCTAAATCTTTGTGATGATGCAAAAATGGCAAAATGCTGCTTTTAATCAGTTTCACTGGGCACATCAGCTGCATCTCTTCTCTGGCTACAGATATCAATGTTCTGTTAGCATCCAGTGTTGACAACTACAACGTGTTGTAGATGAGGTTGTCTTTGAGAAGTATCCTCATTACTTGTTAAGCACCAAGCAGTTCTGTCTCAGGTACCTTTAATGGTTCTTAATGGTATTGGAGCCACAGCTATTTATCTTTTATCTGTTGTTCTTATTTTGGTCATAACTTCTGGCTTTATTGGTTTATGTTTACAGGTTTCTTTGTTGCTTTTATGGTTATTTGTGTCATTGCTTATTTTCTTATGTTTTTACTGTAAACTCCTTAAGACCACTTTGTGAAAGGTAGAGTAAATACACCCATAAATTAAACATGCAGGAGTACCACATTACAAATAAAATCTAGATTCTGTATGTCAAACCCTATTCTATTACACACACACACACACACACACACACACACACACACACACACAAATAATAATCAGGGGATCTGTATTGTAGCAGTGGGAGGAGGTGGTTCTCACTTGTACTCCAAACCAAAGTAAGTACCAACTATGGTCACATACATGAGCCATCTACTAAAGAGGGCTCATCACTTTGTAATTAAACGTTTATTCCTAATACACTGGACTTACTTTTTACACAACTTGGTCCTCATAACCCTCTTAATTTTATAATGGACAAATAAGTGCTTTTCTTCTCAAGAAAAACGTTATGTGCTTCTTCTTCTTTCTTTTTTTTAAAAAAAGGAAAACCTTGTCGGTTCCCTTGAGCATTGGTCAAAAGAACACTTGATACCCTTCACAGATCAAGTTCCTGAAGGCATTCAAGAGTGAAGAACATGAAGGGAAAACAGTGAACAGTTTGAAATTAAGAAACACGTCATTTTATGAAAAAAAAGCCAGTTTAATCATAGCTGGGGTGGGGATTGATCGAAGTTAAAAAATGTAATTCTTAACAACATACCTATGTTCTATTTTACTTAAGACTAAAATAATGCCTTTAGATTACCAATATTATTGTTGCTATTAAAAATTTTTACTCTGTTCTTCTGCCCATAGAACACCCAGCAGTTAAGATGAAGAAAAGTACAATATATTTATAAGCAAATAAAATAAACAGTTACAAAAAGGGAATGAAGAAAAAGCCATTTACAACAACGTAATCTGAAAAAGCAGCAATCATGTTAAAAATAATTTTTGAAAAGCAATTGAATTATACATTACTGCCAAGTAAAAGTGTTTTCTATTTGTGTCCTGAATGGACCAAAAGAGGGTGCCAGAGAGATCGCCACTGAAGATGAGCCATAGCACTGGCACCATCACTAAAACAGCAGCATCTCTTATGTTCACTCATTTAACAGCCCAAAATGGTGGTAAGGACTCCAAGGAAGTTATTAAAGCCTAGGCAGGTCTGCATGGCAGATCAATACCATTTAAAGACTTTCCAAAAAACAAGCTGAAACAAGATTGGAGTTAAACATGCCGATGATTAGCCAACACTCAAGAGTTCAGTTGCCACATTTTGGACTAACAGACATTTTAAAGACATTTTCAATATATCAGAATTTCAAAAGATAACCCCCATATACAGAACAGTGTAGTCATCTGATCTGGAAATAGCTGAAGTATGTATGCCAGGTTCATTTTCTCTAAGAGAACCAATTCTGAGACAAGCTTCACAGAATTTTGTTTATGGGCATCTTTGATATCATGATGACAGATGCAATGTGTCACTAACACAATCACACAAGTCAAGCAGCAGCAAGAGGAACAAGACAATGCTGAAAAGCAAGAAAACACCAAAAATATATGTGTCAAATATTGGTTTAAATAAAAGATGCTTTTCAAGAAATGTGAAAAAATGGTGCAAGGATCATAAATTTTTGTGAAAAGCGTAGTATGGTAAATAGAAGAGTAGAAATTTAAAGATTGAAAGACAAAGGGCAATCTAGGCCACAGCACACAGAGACATACAAATTGCAATACAATCACTGATGGTCAGTAATAAATGAGAAGAAAGCCCAATATTGGGGATGGGGGAGAGGGAGAAAGCACCTCCAGGTACACAGAAAAACCTTTGAGCCCAATGCAGAAGCCAATGCACTTCTGAAAACCTAAATCCACAGCAAAGCGATGTTTGTCTCTTAGCCTTCCTGATTAAGAGAACTCTTAAGAATCATGCAGAACATGCCTATAAAACAATCACATACTCCCATGCTAAGTACAGTGGTACCTTGGGTTAAGAACTTAATTCGTTCTGCAGGTCCGTTCTTAACCTGAGGTACCACTTTAGCTAATGGGGCCTCCCGCTGCTGCCGCCGCGCAAGTTCTGTTCTCATCCTGAAGGAAAGTTCTTAACCCGAGGTACTACTTCTGGGTTAGCGGAGTCTGTAACCTGAAGTGTCTGTAACCCAAGGTACCACTGTACTCCATGCACCATAAAGAAACAGAGGCCAATGAAACACATCTGGGGGAAGTTAAAGTTGTCTGGATGCATGGCAAGGGAACTGAATCTTTAGCTCCATGATTCCAAATGAGCAGCACACTAACACTGCCACCTCTGTGAAAACACCAGCAGGAAAAAGAGATCACAAAACAGCAAGAGAGTAAAAAGAGGGAATGTGGCAAGACCAGTACAATTAGGTCAGTTTCCACAAAGTCAATCTCTTCTTTGAACAGTCAACTCCAAAAGCCCCCTTTAAAAGAAGCTTCCCATCAAGTCACTGGTTCCATTGTTTTAAAATTAACACAGCTGTTCAAGGAGGTCATGCTAACATAGGAGAGTTTGTCCTTACATGTAACCAGAGCCAGTTCCATTAAGGGCTTTCAAGACGGAGACTGATACCCTGGATTTGCCCTGGTATTCGACAGGGAAGCTAGTAAATCAGTGCAATAACATGTTCTCTACAGCCGCAGCTTAGTAGCTGTTTTCTGAATCAATTTCATCTGTAAAGACACTTACTATAATTTATGCATCACAACTGAAGGATTTTTTATCTGACTTTTGGAATGTAGGCTGAAGAACAAAACAGTTTCTAAGGCTGCAGTCCTATACCCACTTACATGGAAATAAACCCCACTGACCACAATGAGACTTGTATCCGAGCAGACATGTACAGAATTGCACTCTAAGAGCTGTAAGGGGCTGGACAGACACAGCTGCCCTTAGCACAGAACTAGAGAAGATCCAGGTTCAAATCCCAACTCACCCATAAACCGATTTGGGTGCCTTTGGGCCAGTTTCTTTCTCAGCTTAAGTTGGAGTTGTAGGGAAAATTGGACATAAATGGAATAGAAATGTGTACATATATTTCTTTTGTCCTACTGTTATCTATAGGGACCCAGGTGGCGCTGTGGGTTAAACCACTGAGCCTAGGGCTTGCTGATCAGAAGGTCAGCGGTTCAAATCCCTGTGACGGGGTGAGCTCCCGTTGCTCGGTCCCAGCTCCTGCCAACCTAGCAGTTCGAAAGCACGTCAAAAATGCAAGTAGATAAATAGGAATCGCTACAGCGTGAAGGTAAACAGTGTTTCCGTGTGCTGCTCTGGTTCGCCAGAAGTGGCTTTGTCATGCTGGCCACATGACCTGGAAGCTATACGCCGGCTCCCTTGGCTAATAATGCGAGATGAGCACGCAACCCCAGAGTCGGTCACGACTGGACCTAATGGCCAAGGGTCCCTTTACCTTTCTGTTATCTATGAGCATACAATTTGTAAAAACACAACCAAAACCTAGCATGCTATTTGCTGTAGGCAATGAATAGTCAAGTATATACAGTATGGGCAATACTGTCATGACAACAAAATCATCTTCACAACTCTAAAAAAGTACCTTACTGTGACAAAATATATACTGTACAAGAGAGAGGACAAAGTCTGTCTCAGCTGTTTCTGTTTAAGTGCAGATTTCTAAATCTTATGTATAGCTGCGCTATGGGTCAGTTCACATATTAAAATCTTCTCTGCCATACCAATTTTTGTACATTGGTACATCAATGTGTAAAGGGAAGTATAAACCCTGGTACATAAAGGTAGCAGCTGCTATCTCCGGGATAGCAGAGGCTGGGGGGGGGGGGGATTCAGAGTTATGAGCCAACATGATGCAGGTGGTAAGTCCACCCTCTGATATGACAAGTGGCTAGCAGAGGGTTTCCTTTGAAGTGTAGTGATGAAAAGTCATAAACACCACACTTGTAAGACAAGTGAGTGGTAAATGAGGATCCCCATTACACACACTGTCCTCACCATCTGGTAATCATTTACCACCTAATATCTAGGCAACACAATTCAACAGAAATATGTTACCTCCTACTAAAGAGTTGAATGCACTAAATTTAAAATTAAACCTGTTCTACAGATGTACCCACCAATTTAGTTATGTAATTCTTCACTGTCAGTTTTCCAAGCACCAAATTATTAGTGGTGATGCTAATATTTGCATAATGCATTTTACAGAGAGAAGGTTGTATCAGTGACTTCATTAAAACCTCAAAGCCATCTGCTATGCAGGCACATAGGAATGGTGCAATTCGACTGTGACCAGTGTTCGAAACTCCCATTGTTCTAGCCGCATTTTGCAACAGGGAATTTCATTAGCGCGAGCAGCTTCTGAGCTCTGGGTGCAGTACTGTGCCTAAGATTTCAGATTAAAATGGCAGAGTGGAAGGAAAGGTGGACCTTTTCCTGCCTCCCCACTTCCAGCTACTCTCTGGAAGAGGAGAGGCTGGAAGGCTGGAGAGGAGATCATCTTAAGATTATTAGGGGGTGGGGCAGGGGAAGGGCAAGACCATGTGAAAAATGAACATAATGTTTTAGCTGCATTCATTCATTTTCAGCTTTGTAGTCTTGTTATATTAAAAAACGCAGCTAGACTTTCCGTTGCTGTGCCCATAACCTAGGCTTAAGGTGCCATTTAGCTCCTAGCTTTCATATCTCAGTTTCTAACACTGACCGTGACTCATATCATACCACCTTCCAATAGCAAAATGTGTGGCCGAAGACCAACTAGTACAGCAACGTGAAGGGGTCACCCAGAGAGAAGCAAGAAAATGAAAACAGATTGCTGTACAGGTAGGTGCCTACAACTTGTGGCTTTACAGTCTAGGAACTCATGGCAAGAAACTGATGAGAGAAGCACCATTAACTGCAGAAGCATTTCTCCTTCCGCCTTGCCTTGGAAGATCTTGAAGTGCTAGAAAGTTTTTCCCCTTGCAGCTTGAAGGGTCCTTTCAGGTTGTTTAATTCAGATCACACTGAAAAGCACTTCCAGCAATCTTAATTACACCCCCTTCAAGCTAATAAGTCTATTTAACAAGAGGGAAGCAATAGTTCCACTCCATTCTGCCTTGGTCACACCCCACGGCAAGTACTGTGTCCAGTTCTGGGCACCACAGTTTCAAGAAGATACTGACAAGTGAGAACGTCTGCAGAGGAGGCTGACCAAAATGATAAATGGATCTGGGAACCAAGGCTTATTAGGAACAGTTGGGGGAGTTATTTAAGTTTGCTATACAGGAGAGACGACTCAGAGGTGATATGATAGCCATCTTCAAATATTTGAAGGGCTGCCACATGGAAGATGGAGCAAGCTTTGTTTTTTGCTGGTCCAGAGGGTAGGACCCGAACCAACGGATTCAAATTACAAGAAAGGCAATTCCACCTAAACATTAGAAAGAACTTTCTGATGTAAGAGCTGTTCAACAATAGAATGGACTACCTTGTGCTCTCCTTCACTGGAAGTTTTTAAACAAAAGTTGGATGGTCATCAGTCAGGCATTAATTAGGTGTGATTCCTGCATTGCAGGGATGACCCATGAGGTCCCTTCCAACCCTACAATTCTGTGATTTCTAAGTTTGACATTTTGTAATACACATGCTCAAGTCAAGAATACTTCGGCTGCATTGTTCTGAAGTTTCTATCAGTATTCAACATATTCCCGGGTAAGAAAGAAATTGAAGTGGCTGAGCGAACTTCCTCTGTAAATGGTTCATCATAGCAACTGGAAATGGCTGCAGTGCCAAGCAAAGGAAACACAAACAGGGAGGCAATCTGTTCTTAGCTTCACAGTGTTTCCTCTATGCTGGTGAAAGGGAGATGGTAGCATCTTGACTGATATACAAAGGTTTTTTTGTTTTTGTTTTTAGTGGATGACTAGAAGTATTTGTCAAGGCAACGTGAACAGAGTTAGCAAGGGAGGAAAATGGCTGCAGCAAGGTCAAGGGCAAACTGCAAGCTTTAAAAACTACATGCATACAGCAAGAGGAATACCACAAAACCTCAAAGGTTTATCCTTTTGTTCCATCTGATTGTAACTATACAATTCCTACCATCCCAAATAAGTTCCACCTACAGCCCAGGTACACATCACCCTCTTCTCTTGCCAGAAAGTTTACCTGCTACCTTCAAAGTTAACACACCCATACAGCTTTCAAACAAAATACTGTGGTTTAGACTACATTTTTGCTGTCTTGTTTCACCACTACTATTGCATATAAAAGGATATGCAGTCTGATGACATTAAATAGAACTACAACTACTGGTATTATCAAAATTTCATACCGGTACATGGTTCTCCCTCTGTAATGAATAGGACACTTTGGTTCAGGGATCGCCAACCTGTAGTTCCTAAACTTCATACAGCTCTTTTGACACTTCCAGCTGCAGCTCTCGAGACCACATAAGGTGCCCATGCGTTTTATAATTTCCTGTATCCTTCCTAAGACACTGATGGAACAGCAATCCCTGTTCTATGCAACCACTTTGGTAGCAGATGCCATTCAGGACAAAGGAGTATCTGCCATGCGTAAGAGAGAAATAATTGGAGGCATGGTCAGCAAATCAGAAGACAAAAGGGGGCAGAGAAGCATGGGAGAGGAGAAGACAATAAGAAGCTATGTCAGATGATGGAAAAGAGAAGGCAGAGTTGCTGGCTATTGAAGAGGTGTGTAGAGTATGAAGAAGAGAGACAAGCAACGGACACACATAAGCCTGGGCTAGAGAGAAAAGAAAGGAGGTTTACTAGGCCTGAAGAATGGTATGAAATCAACCAGTGTTGCCCCTGGCCTCTTTGCAGAAGTAAGGTTCAGGCTATTGTTAATAATACCGGTAATAATAATAATAATAATAATAATAATAATAATAATAATAATAATATACCATCCTATACCCGGGGGCCTCACAGAATAAAATCAAGATATAAAACCACAAAATTAATACTACTACTACTAATAATAATAATAATAATACAAGCCAACAGCCCTCCCCCCCCCAACAAAAACACATTTTAAAAGGGCATAGGATGTAAATCTGACCAAAGGCCTGGTTAAAAAGGAATGTTTTTGCCTGCCTCCTAAAGGTGCATAATGAAGGCGCCAGGTGAACTTCCCTGGGGAGAGCATTCCACAGATGGGGAGCCACTGCAGAGAAGGCCTAGTCTCATGGTGCCACCCTCTAGACCTCTCGAGGAAGAGGCACATGAAGGAGGGCCTCAGAAGGTGATCTCAGGGTCCGGGTAGGTTCATATAGAAAGAGGCAGTCCTCTTTCCCCACTTCCACTTTCCCTTCCAGTCACTTTCTACAGGCTTTGCCTAGAAGGGTCAATCAATCTGCCTATGATCTGACTTTTAGTAGACATCTGAAGGCAGTCCTGTAGAGGGAAGTTTTTAATGTTTGATGTTTTACTGTAGTTTTATAATCTGTTGGAAACCACCCAGAGTGGCTGGGGCAACCGAGTCAGATGGGCAGCTTATAAATAACATTATTATTATTATTATTATTATTATTATTATTATTATTATTATTACTATTATTACTGCTGCAATTCAGAAACTGTCCAGCAGTGCACGTATGCAGTGTTCAAAAAGGATATTGTGCAATACATTTGTTCAGGCAATGATAGACATCTCACCATCTTGCAATAAACCCTTCCTAATCAGATGCTGGAGTTTGCTGTGGCATCTGATTTATATTCTGTGCATGCATGAAAGCATAACATAATCAAGTCATAAGAAATGCAAATATGGAGAAAATTGAAATTTTAAGTCAAAATGGGAGGAAGATTTTACATGCACCGTTAAATGAGACAATCCTCTTGGCTTTAACTGCAATGCATCAGTCACTCTAAACTTTAAAGTAAGCAACTTGAAATGCCACTCCTAAACAAATCAAGAGACATTTCATTTGAATACACACACAGCCCGCATTAGAATTAAGGAAAACATATTGCTTTCAGCATTCGCTAAAGCAGTCTTTCCCAAACTGGTGCCCTTCACAAGTTTTGGACTACAAAACTCGTCAGACCCAGGCAGCATGGCCAACTGTCAGCGATGATGTGAGCTGTAGTCCAAAACATCTAGTGGGCACCAGGTTGGGAAAGGCTAAATTAGAATTACACACAACTAACTACTAAAGACAGGACGTGGGTGGCACTGTGGTCTAAACCACAGAGCCTAGGGCTTGCCGATCAAAAGGTTGGCGGTTCGAATTCCCGCAACAGGGTGAACTCCCGTTACTCAGTCCCAGCTCCTGCCAACCTAGCAGTTCGAAAGCACACCAGTGCAAGTAGATAAATAGGTGCCGCTCCTGCGGTAAGGTAAACAGCATTTCCGTGCACTGCTCTGGTTCGCCAGAAGTGGCTTAGTCATGCTGGCCACATGACCCAGAAGCTGTCTGTGGCCAACGCTGGCTCCCTTGGCCAGTAAAGCAAGATGAGTGCCGCAACTCCAGAGTCGCCCACGACTGGACTTAACGGTCAGGGGTCCCTCTACCTTTACCCAACTACTAAAGACAGGATTCAATGTTACATGCACCCTCAAAATCTGCTCCAGAGTATCCCCCAACTCTCCAGAGCAGATTTTGAGGGTGCACAGGGGGTTGCAGGGGTGCGGAAAGGAAGATGAAGTCCCACTGCGTGATCTTAAGTCTGTTTCACTTCCACAGACAGCACTGGACACAACTCTAAGACTGGATAGCTAGAGAAGCTTGAGAAAACTGGAAAATGAAAACTTCTATGTAAACCCTACCATAATTCACACACTAAGTCTTCAGTTGCTTATGCTTGCACACACTGCTCACCGTGACTAAAACAGACCTCATGTAAATGGGTGCTATTCACAGGTAAACCGGGGGTTCCTATTCAGGAACGCATTAGAGTAAGGAGGGAACCTGTGGCCCTCAAAATGTTGCTCAATTTCATCTCTCATCAGCCATTAACATTGGCCAGGCAGAACTGGGCTGATGCGAGTTCGAATCCAACATAATCTGGAGAGTTCTATACAGATTTCTATACAGGTATCTGCTTTAAAAGTTTGTTAGGTCATCTGCAACAGTCATTAAAAGAAACTTACAAACTCAGAGCTTTCTCCTGCGTTTTGGAGTCCTGTTGGAGCTTAATGACGTAAGTTTCGATTAGCACTTTACCAAGTACAGAAATTGATACTTTATACATGTCTTTGCGGGATAACAAAAACTGCTGTGCATGCTAAAAACTGCCACCCTTTGGGTACCTTCCACATAGCAAATATACCACTACAGATACGTCCCTCCCTTTTGATATGTATCCTCTTCCTTTTACACCTTCTCAATTCTATTTTTATCACAGCAGATTAAAAATGCAGCTATCAGTTTTTCAGTAGAGTCTCCCACACACACACACACAAATGGATAGATCATAGCAAGCATGTGACAAATACTCCTGACAAAACTAGCAAGCATGTGGTAAACCAAGTTTCCGGCAATTTTGAAACAAGGAGGTAGAATAGGTGGCCCCTAAGATGTTGCTGCACAACCACTGTCATCATTCCTAATCAATGGCCCATAGCAGCAGGAGGTGATAGGAGCTGGAGTCCAACAGAATTTATTAACATTTAGGGAACTCTCCGACTGTAATCCTGTCCTCACTGACCTAGGAGGAAGTCACTTTGAACTCAATGAAACGAGAGGTAGAGCAGTGTTGTGAACTGCCCTGAAATCTACAGGTGTAGGGAAGTATAGAAATTTACTAAATAATAAATAAATGCGGTTTGCCTTTTCAAATAAACACACAAACCAGAACAAAACTCTCCTCTATGTGTCCTAAATTTTGAGATGTAGTTCTGCATAGCATGCAGAGAATTGCACTGCCAAGGACATATCGAAGTATGAGTTCATCTGCTTTGTCTTAGTCACTTTACTTTCTTATAGCATTTAATGGTCTAGTCTACATGCTCATCATTAAAGCACCTTTAACATAAACAGCGATACAAGCATCCTGTCGGTCATCTAATTATCAGCATCTGATCAGAGATTCTGCAATTAAAAACCAATTACAGTAAATTACAGATTCTTATTTTTAAGAACTAATTTATCACTTTGTGCTTTTGTCAATTGGATATTGTGTTTTATACATTTGGTACATATTCACAAGGGGAGAAACAATATAACAGGGCAGCATATTGAACACAGGAGGGAAGAAAGATGAGAAAATCAGAAGATAGAGTCAAGCCTTCATAACTGGTCGATGGCATAAAATATCAGTAAGAAAAAATATTGAGAAGGAACATGAGCTGATCAGTACTATCTGTAAACAGATTTTTTTTTGCAAGGCTTTCCCATAAAGCAACAACTACTCTATGAACTTTTAAAAATGGAAAACCTAGAAATATTACCTCAAAGTAACTCCCACTGAACACAGTAGAGCTTGCTTCTGAATAAACATTTCTAGTATTTGTACTCCAAGTACTAATAATTTAAACCCCAGAATTTCAGTAAAAGCTCGAAAATCCTCAATTTATACTTACCAAGAACTCCTAAGGCAAAAATGCCATCTAAATTATTCTGAACAAGGCATTACTAATTGACGGCAAGCTCAGACATTTAAGTAGTGTTTTGTTTAGTGATTTCATAATTTACTGTGCAGTAACATTTACTACAAATATGCAAAACAAACACAAGCCTTGAAAAACTCGTGAACTCAAAATCACAGGACTTAATCAGCTACCACACAATGTTACAGAAATGAAGATTTACCAACTACAGTACAAAAAGACTTTGTTGTTGTTTTTTTAATGCTCTAACTGCTCTCTTCCTGAAGAAAGATTTAAGAAAATGAAACGTAAGACATTGGCATCTAAATTCCTTTTTATAATCCAGAACACATGCCTTGATCTTTTGACTCTCTCCCAAAAGTATTCATTAGTAAGTTGCAGTCTGACCAGAAATTGTTTTCCCTTCCTAGACTAGTTCTTAAGTTCCTACCAAAGGAGAGAAATAAAAAATAAGTAAAATGATTTTTAAAATTTGAATCAGTTTTCATTCACATTTGAGTATATAGCTTTTCAAGTCTCACTGAATTTTTATCCTGATAGAATAGAAAGGTAGCAACATTTCAAGAATATAAAGAGCAAGCTTGCTATTTACTCATGGGCTTTATACAAAGCTTGAAAACATCTGCATTGCTGGAATAAGTTATCTGCAAAGCTAAGTTACACTTAGAAATAGACAGGCTTTCCTTAGCAAATATTATACATCTTCCAATTTGCTTATTTTGAAAGATCTCAGATCTTTTTTCCAAGCAAGTACAAGAATCCTTAAAATTACTCAAAACTCTCAGCCTTGAAATTACAAACTAGAATTCAAGTGCTACTAAAGCTCATCTGCCCTTTATGGGGATCTTTAATGAGCTCCTGGTGTTTTCACTACATCTTTAGTTACATCACATTTAACCAAACATTCAGTATATGCAAGGGAAGTGTTTGAAATATTTGATCTTTTTTGAGATTATTAACTAATGAATGATTCTTAAATTGAGGTTCATGGTTTACTTTCTAGGAAGCCCTCAATACTACAATAGAAATACCTTACCTCTCTCTCTGACCTTGTACCTTCCTTTACTCTTTGGGAGAAAAAAACTGAAACAGATTGAAATGGGTCCCGATAATCCAGTTCCTCCAAGCACGCCTGAAGTTGCCAAGCCATCAAGTACTTGAAGGAGTGCCTCTTCCATTATCTGCCAGACCATCCCTTAAGATCTGCTGGGAAGGCCTTCCATGTACAGTAGTACCTTGGAAGTCGAACGGAATCCGTTCCGGAAGTCCGTTCAACTTCCAAAACGTTCGGAAACCAAATAGCGGCTTCCGATTGTCTGTAGGAAGCTCTTCCTGCAGACTTCCGGGTTTGCGGTGTTCGGGAGCCAAAATGTCTGAGTTCCAGGATGTTCCGGATCCAAGGTACAACTGCACTCTCAATGCTAAGCATAGTACATAGTGTGGTGCCGTCTCAGTTGTGGCATCCTGTTTGTGAAACTACCTCCCCCTGGCCTAGAGGTACAGTTGGCTCCCTCCTTATTTTTGGTAGGGATAAATATATATATATATTATTTTTTAAAATGTGGTTTTAAAGTTTGTATTGATGTTGTTTTGCTACAGCTTATCATGATTTTGATTGCCAGACACTTTGAAAGGGCCTTGGTCCTGGAAAGCAGCATAAAAATCCTGTAAATAAATGGCAGGTTGGGCTGGTCTTTAAGAAAAACAAAAATACTTGAAGAACTATGTAGCAGTTCTAACCAAGTTCATACTCACAGCAGAATCACTGAAATAGTTATGCATGTCCAACATTTTCGATCAGTCTATGCTGCGTAACACTGAATATCACCCATAACCAAACATCTCAGGATATTTCAACCAGGCCTCAATACCTGCTTCCTACTAATGGTCCCTTTCCATTTTCCTTGCATGTTTATTCTTCTAAATACAACTGTTCTAGTGAGCAGAAGGTACTAAGTTTTCATTTGGAAACCTTTCAAGTCCCCTATTGTGTGATGGCCATAAAGTAAGAGGGTGTGGTGTCTCAGAAGGAACTGGCAAACCACCAGACTATGTTCCTCAGTACAACAGTGCTGAAAGAATTCTGGTCCACAGGGTTCAAAACATGATGAATTTTCAGGTACACCATCCCACTTTCTTGGTCCTTAGCCTTACTTAACCTTAGTCTACACACCTCTTTCCAGACGAATCAGTGTTAGCAACTGACATATGAAAGCAAGGAGCTAAATTGCGCCTAGGTTATGGGCACAACAACGGAATGTCTAGGTGCGCTTTTTTAAACAACAAGAATACAAAGCTGAAAATGAATGAACTGCAGCTAAAATATTACGTTCATTTTTCGCATGGTCTAGTCCTTCACCTGCCCCAACGCCCTAATATTCTTAAGAGGGTCTCTTCTCCAGTCTTCAGAGAGTAGCTAGAAATGGGGAGACAGGAAAAGGTCCTCCTTTCCTTCCACTCTACCATTTTAATCTGAAATCTTAGGCATAGTACTGCGCCCAGAGATCAGAAACTGCTCGCACTGATGAAATTCCCTGTCGCAAAATGCGCCTAGAACAATGGGAGTTTCAAACAATGAAAGGAATGTCAAGAAACAAAGATATTTATAATACACATGGCTAAAAAAAAGTGACAGTGCTCATAGCTCACCCCACTAAGTGCCTTAACTATGGCAGAGGATTCAAAGATTCCAGATCTGTCTATCTCTAGAACTGGGACTTCTGAGTGAACACAGGTGGTCAAGCTGAAGCAGAAATATAACCTCTTTTGAATGTCAATCACTATCCCACTGCAGCCTTTCTCTCAGGTATTTTAGGTACAGAGAATTTGTGTCCAATAAACAGTGAAGGGGGGGAGAGGCTACCTATTATTAACCCCTCAAAGAAAGTATAAAAGCAATCAGAAGTTTGAAGGTGTATCTATTTACAATAGAACTATCATTACAGAGTGTCAGCCTTTGGCTTCTTTTTACCCAGGTGGGCAGTCTGGCTAGCACTCTGTGAATGCTGCTAAACACCTTGGCTTCTTTAGCATTGCTCTACAGCAGGCACGTCCAACAGGTAGACTGTGATCTACCGGTAGATCACTGGATGTCTGTGGTAGATCACTGGTAATCTACTGGCTCCCCCCTAAGATGCTCAACAACTCTGGCTCCCCTAAAAAAGCTAAATGATTAAGAACAGTTTCAGGTTAAGAACGGACCTCCGGAACAAATTACATTCTTAACCAGAGGTACCACTGTACCAGCAAGTGCCTCCATTATGCCATCCTGGCATGAAAAAAGTGGCTTCCCCAACAAGAACTGCCTCCATTGGTAACATAAACAGCAATTGTTTGTATCTCAGAAAGTATCTTCCATCTCTATTTTGCACAGGAAAATCCATTGACAGCTCACTATTTTGCCCTCAAGGCCAAGAACAGTTTAGACTTCAGATACCAGACTTCAGCCCAGGCCCCAGAGTGGTCCATCGTTTTCACTTTAGGATACCCATCTTGGTCTAGAATTCCCATCTCAACCTAATTTATGGTACAGAACTCTACGGTGGTCTACAGTGGTCTAAACCACTGAGCCTCTTGAGCATGCTGATCAGAAGGTCGGCGGTTCGAATCTGCATGACAGGGTGAGCTCCCATTGCTCTGTCCCAGCTCCTGCCAACCTAGCAGTTCGAAAGTATGCCAGTGCAAGTAGATAAATAGATACCGCTGTGGCGGGAAGGTAAACGGCATTTCCGTCATGGTGTCCCGTTGTGCCAGAAGCAGTTTAGTCATGCTGGTCACATGACCCAGAAGCTGTTTTGGGACAAACACCGGTTCCCTCGGCATGAAAGCAAGATGAGCGCCGCACCCAATAGACACCTTTGACACCTTAACTGTCCAGGGGTCCTTTACCTTACCTTACCTTTTAGATCCCACATCATTGCCACTCTGTTGAAGAAACATTTCAGTGAATGCTTACTAAGTGGAATTCAGAAGGTGCATGTAGCCACAATGCATACCTTCGTTTTCAGTCCAATCCCTCAGTTCAAGAGCCTGTGAAACTCAGGAAAGCCACTCCTACTCTCTTTGGAACAGGTAACTATTGGTACCTCAACTATTTTATTTCCCTCTACTCCATTTCTCAGATCTCAATGCATTTTCTACCTTTGTGTGGTCCAAACACTAGCCATTTGCATCTGAGCTTCTCCTGGTACATCAGGGCCTTCAGTCTGATAGATCCATAGTGCCACATCCTGCTCCTTGCACAGCCACAGTAATATATTATATTATATTATATTATATTATATTATATTATATTATATTATATTATATTATATTATACTAGTGGATTTTAGCCCGTTTAAAAACGGGCGCTAGAGGAAGCGGCCTGCCGGGACTGGCTTGGCGGTGGCGGGTCTTCCCGCCACCGCCAAGCCAGTCCGCAGCGGGGGCTTTTCGCCGTTTGCCTTCCCCTGAGGGGGAGGCAAACGGCGAAAAACCCCGCCGCGCCGCAATTCGGCTCTGGGACTGGCTTGGCGGTGGCGGCTCTTCCCGCCACCGCCAAGCCAGTCCGCAGCGGGGGCTTTTCGCTGTTTGCCTCGGAGGCAAACGGCGAAAAACCTCGCCGCGCCGCAATTCGGCTCCGGGACTGGCTTGGCGGTGGCGGGATGTTCCCGCCACCGCCAAGCCAGTCCGCAGCGGGGGCTTTTCGCCGTTTGCCTTCCCCTGGGGGAGGCAAACGGCGAAAAACCCCGCCGCGCCGCAATTCGGCTTCGGGACTGGCTTGGCGGTGGCGGGTCTTCCCGCCACCGCCAAGCTAGTCCGCAGCGGGGGTTTTTCGCCGTTTGCCTTCCCCTGGGGGAGGCAAACAGCGAAAAACCCCGCCGCGCCGCAATTTGGCTCCGGGACTGGCTTGGCGGTGGCGGGATGTTCCCGCCACCGCCAAGCCAGTCCGCAGCGGGGGCTTTTCGCCGTTTGCCTTCCCCCGAGGGGGAGGCAAACGGCGAAAACCCCCGCCGCGCCGCAATTCGGCTCCGGGACTGGCTTGGCGGCGGCGGGAAAAAGGGGAGGAATTCCTCCCCTTCTTCCCGCCTCCGCCAAGCCAAAGCGGGCTTCCCTCCGCGCCCGCTGCCGCTTCGGCTTCCTCGGGTTCCCCGAGGAAGCGCCGTCCCATGCCGGAGGTGTGCGGCAAGGCTGCGGGGGGGGGAAGCGCTTCTCTCCCCCGCCGCCTCACCGCGCACCTCCAGCATGAGACTGGGCTTCGGAGCGGCGGTTGGCGGAGCGGCAGTTGGCTGTTCCCTGTGTCCCGAGAGCGCGGGTCCAATCCCTGTGTCCCTGGTTGTCCCTCCGTCCAATCCCTGTGTCTCTGGGGGACATGCGCAGTGACCCAGGGACACACGGGACAGCTTGGACGCAGGGACAACTTGCATATTATTATATAGGATTATATTACCTTCCTCTGTCTCCATCCCTATCCCAGAAACAGGCAAAGTGTCTGTTGTTGGTCCAGGCAGAATGGAGTTAGTGAAGCCCGATCATAATTTCTACGCCAACAAATTCACTCTCTGTATTTACTGAAGAAAGAAACATTACTTTCTTTCATGCCCTTAAACATGACTGCTAGATATTTCACAGTTATTACATATCATAAGCTTGTAAAGCATGAAGTTTTCTTTATGCATTTGTTTATATTAAAGACAAGAGAATATTTAAGAGCTTGAAACAAAGCTTTGAAAAGATAAATTTAAAAATGGATTCAAAGCAGCTCAGAGGAGGAATTCTTCTTCATGAGACACAGCAAAGAAGCAGCTTTTGAAATAAGCATGACAAATTAGCAAGATGCAAGTAGGTTTCCCATCCCAAACAATCACACCACTGTTAGACTTCCTACTCTCCTCTTTTCTAGGAAAACACAACGAAATATTAAAACATCCCACACAAACCAACATTAGCAATCCATTTATTGAATTACACTATTTAAAAATCCATAGTACATTTTAATAATAATAATAATAATAATAATAATAATAATTTATTATTTTTACCCCGCCCATCTGGCTGGGTTTCCCCAGCCACTCTGGGCGGCTTCCAACAGAAGAATAAAATAATCGATTTTCATATTATATGATGTTTTTATAATGTTCCAATACAAAATAAGCCAAAATACCTTTTGCATTACCAACCTATGAACCAATTGTAGAAGAGCAACAACCAAAGGGGAAAAAAACAATCTAAATGATCCTGAAGTATTCTGCACCCAAAAGCAGTTATTGCTCATGAAATCTCCTTACATAGCTCTTCCCAAGAAGCTTTGGATTATAAAAACCCAGGGTGCTCCTGGTCTTCTTGTGGAGTAACTAATCCCTTGCAGCAGAAGATTTCATTATATTTAAAGCCATGATTTCTTTAGAGAGTGAATATAAAGTCTCTCTTAGTATTTACAACTTAAGAGACTATTCAAAAGGAGTCCTGGTTAAAGTCTTCAATAAAAGATTTAGGTTCCAACCAGGAGGGAAAATCAAAGTATTTCTATAGGAGAAATAATAAACTATTTGCCCATAAATAAATTCAATATATGAAAAGAAATTATTATTCTAGTAGCAGTACATGCAAGTTCCTGTATTCCCATACTTAATATCATAAACTATTGTGAATACTAAGAAAGGAACTGTTCCACACTAAGCAGAGTATTATATTCTTTAAAAAAAGTCAAAATCAAGTTATCCAAAATCTATACAAAGCATACCCTCCTATATAGTGCAATCTAGTGTAACTAACAATGGTTATAATGGTCAGATTTACATCATTTTTATTGCCACAAAAACCCCAGTGTATGGCAGACTTTGAGTTTAGCAGAACAAATACCATGAGGCCAAGAACACAGGACAAGTGTTTTCTATGTAGTCTATCCGACTAGCAATTATTACTACCATTATTGTTAAGCATTTATGAGACACTTTCCTGCCACTTGGTAGCTCCCAAAGTGACTTAGTAAATAGAAACACACACGGAGTAAATAAAAACACATAACATTCTTCCACACTGCATTGCAATCAAATACATAAAAATAAAAAACTGAGTAACTAAACAATGATGTTTCCTACCCAAGTATTAAAGCAGAGCTTTCCAAACTGTGTGTTGTGACACATTGGTGTGTCGGCAGCAGTGAGGCTCTTACAAGGGATTAGCTTGACCTCCAGTTTGCTGGTAAAACTAAATTACTGTGTCACGAAATGAGGCATGTCTAAAAAGTGTGTCACCAACATGAAAAGTTTGGAAAACTCTGCATTGAAGCCTCCAGCCACAACAATAAAATAATTGAACAGCTCAGTTGGTTAGAGGCAATTGTGCTGATAATTTGTTGGAAGCCGCCCAGAGTGGCTGGGGAAACCCAGCCAGATGGGCAGGGAATAAATTATTATTATTATTATTACTAATGCCAAGGTTGCAGGGTCAATCCCCATATGGGACAGCTGCATATCCCTGCATTGCAGGGGTTGGGCTAAGTCATGGGTAGGCAAATTAAGGCGCGGGGGCCAGATCCGGCCCGTGCACAGTCGGGGAATCAGCATGTTTCTACATGAGTAGAATGTGTCCTTTTATTTAAAATGCATCCCTGGGTTGTTTGTGGGGAATAAGAATTCATTCATTTCCCCCCCCCCAAAAAAAAATAGTGCAGCCCCCCACAAGGTCTGAGGGACAGTGGGCCGGCCCCCTGCTGAAAAAGTCTGCTGACCCCTGCGCTAAATGATCCTTAGGATCCTTTCCAACTCTACAATTCTACGATTCTATGATTCTAACTGGAAAACCTATGAGTTGTTATTATCTGCCCCCCCCCCCCAATAATCAAATGTAAAGGTAAAAGGTAAAGGACCCCTGGACGGTTAAGTCCAGCCAAAGCCAACTATGGGGTTGCGGCGCTCATCTCGCTATCAGGCCGAGATAGCCGGCATTTGTCCACAGACAGCTTTCCGAGTCGTGTGGCCAGCATGACTAAACCGCTTCTGGCACAATGGGACACCGTGATGGAAACCAGAGCACACGGAAGCGCCGTTTACCTTCCCACCGCAGCAATACCAATTTATCTACTTGCACTGGCATGTTTGCAAACTGCTAGGTTGGCAGGAGGTGGGACAGAGCAACAGGAGCTCACCTCGTTGTGGGGATTCGAACCGCCGACCTTCTGATCAGCAAGCCCAAGAGGCTCAGTGGTTAGACCACAGTGCCATCCGCATCCTTATAATCAAGTGTAACACCAACCAAACAAGACTCCTGGTAGTACTTAAGTGCGTTGCTGTGTGGTACAGAGAGGGTCATTATCCCACATACAATAATGTCTCTAGCCAAATGCAAAGGAAGGGAGCTCAACTGAATCTGCAACTGGCTAACTTTGAAGTCAATCCAAATAACCACTCCACCCGATCCAATAGTCCACTCCTATTCTGTTATCTACCCGCTGTGAGAGACCATATTCTATATCCAGAATATTAATTCTATATTAATCAGATATATGAATAACACCCCCAAAGACAATGTTGGCATTTAATATATTCAGTAAGTCACCCTCCTACACATGTATGTTCCAGAGAGCAGTAAAATATAACCAAGATGATTGGCAGTAGACTGGAGGTGCTTATTTTTTAAAAAAACAAAAACAAAACCCCATATTGTAACATGCTGGTTTGCCCTCTTTTAATAGGTTTAGAAGCCCAGGCAAAACTTTGTTACTCAGCAAAGGCTTAACACATGGCACAAATGGAATGGAATCTTGGATTATAAATCATTGCATTATCTATTTGCATGAGGCTTTCCCACAAAATTGTGCCCAATGCAACTCATATCATATGAATAATAACAATTGTAAAAGATTAGAAACAATTAAAAGCAATCATAGGATCAATAAGTAAAAGCCAAACCAAAAAAATCAATCCATACAGCACTTTATTGAAATTATAAATATAAGCTAACTCAACTAACTCAACAGTTTAAACTGAACAACATTGTATAAAACAATAAAAATTAACTAACCTAATTCAATGGCTTGCATTTGATGAATACTTTTTGAAAGTAAGCAACACCCACATCTTTAGGCATTGAGAGAGGCTCTTCAGTATAAATGCTACTCAAGAAGGGTTGCAGCTTTTCCATGATGGTATGGGGAGGGTACATATATTGAGAATTTTTTCTGCCTCTCATGTAATTCTAGCTTCTCCAAGGTCACCCAATGAATCTGAGTGGCGGACTGTAGATTCAGGGTGGACAACAGTACACTTCTTCACAAAATATACAATTAATTTATGGACTCGAAAGCCACAAGATGTGCTGACGGGAGACTGGCTTAGCTAGCTTTAAAAGAGGATTAGGCTAATTGGGGACAGAGAAGGGAGATAGAGTTCTATTAGCCATGACAGCTAAATGGAACCTCCATGTGCAGAGGCAGCATCCCATTGAAAACCATTTGCTGGAGGGAAAACTATCCAGGAAGGAGTATTTCCTTCATGCCCAGCCATGGGTTTCCCAGGGTCATCTGGCTGACCATTATAGGAAAGTATAATAGATAAAACCTTGGACCAATTCAACAGTAATCCTCTTGCATTTTTAAAACTTTTGGCTTGAATGAATATGGTTCTTCTTCTATATATATTCTTTTAAATATGGCATATTTTGAAGTGTCAGTTCCACATTTGTTTGCATACAAACAAATATAGGAATGTGTTTTTGAAATACCAAAGAAAAATGTTCCTTCTAGAATAGTATGTACAGCATAGTAGGATGGAGTTTCCTTCTCTTCAGAAGAGATACTGCATTATCTTCTGACATGTAGCTGGGCCAGGAGGAACAGGGTGGCACCTAAGAGACGGAATGTCTATTGACAACACTGAACAGGAATGTTTCTGTTGTTGCAAGGATGCTTCTGTTATTGGGACCAGGTCACAATAACAATAACTACTGAACAAAAATATAAAACTATTGTTAAACAGAGCAAGAATTTCATTAGATAAATAAAACCAACCCTTTAGATGTAACTTTGGAAGAACAGTTTGCAGTGAGATAAATAAATTAGGAAAAGAGATCTTGCTAGCCAACGTTTTTGTTTGTACCACCTTACTGGAGCATTTCAGCTTACTACTAAGAGGAGACAGATAATCAAACATACTTGGAATTGCAACGATCAGACCACAAAGTAAAAAAATATTATATACATTCATTGTTAATTACAAAACACCATAATCTCAAATATGCCTGTAAGCACGATCATTTGCTTTAAAATGTTTATTTTAAGCCCTTTTTTGACAAAACTAATACAAGTGTGGATAAGTGGATAAGAAATAATAATGCTGACCTAGCAATTTAATACGTGTTTCACCCATAAATTGATACAGAAGACAATTTCAATCCATGAAGAGATGTGTAGGCAGCATGCCTTGTTTCTCTGAATTAAGCTGCACGGAAATCGACGGGATTTATGTTCACGCTCAAGTTTTTTTTAAAAAAAAACCAGGAGTGCTACTTAGAACAAGAGCTACTGAAAAATGAAGGTCCCTTGTGAATCCACAATTTCTGTCAAATAAAATACCAGAGAACAAAATGGAACTTGAAATATGTAGCGATTATGTCTCCATGTGTGAACCCCTTCCAGCATACAGATAAGTCTGCATACTGGGAGGAATTTCACCCAAGCAAGCCAAAGGCCTCTGCTAAAACCGACCCTGCATGCTTTGCTGGGTGAGGGATCTTAACTTTATAGAACTGACACATCATGCAACTCATAGCACTGAATGAAGAGGTCCAAGCTTTAGTTGTCCTAAGCTGGTTGAATAGCTAAGTAAAAAAATTCAAGAAAATTATTTTCCAACATTATCACCCGTGCAACAGGTTCGTGAAATCAATACATATTTTTGCTGATCTATAAGCCTGCAGTAATCAGAATTTCTAACCCTGCTCAACAATTCATGTTAAGAACGAACAGCGGTTGATCCCTTCAGAAAGTGTGATGACAAAAGAACACCAAATATAAGCAGGAACAACATGACCAACAGCCAGAGCACTAGAGTCAAATTGTGTCACAGAAAACAAATTAACTCTCTACCCCGCACTAAAAAGTACTAAAAAGCAAAGGAGGAAATTAAACCCATCCTCTCCAGGGAGAAAAGACAATGAAAACTTAAAGTCTGCCACTATACACCAATATTTTCAACAATGATCAGAGCCACTTCACACAATACAGCAATTACTTACTTACTTTTGTGTAACTGAACACATGCAAAAAGTAAGTTTTTAGGATTCTCAGCCATTCATGTGACTTCCAGGTGCACGATTCCAATGGTTTTTCAGAAACATGTTGCATAAGAATGAATGAATTTACTTTATTACGGTCACAGACCAGCATAAGCAAAACATCTAAATAAATAGCATAACAATATCTCTAAGCAGATAATTATTAAATTAATTGGGAACAAGAACCAAACATAGATTAAAACATATACTAGAATACTTGATTAAGCATAGGTAATGGATGAATAAAAACTGATAAGGAAAGTTTAAAGATCAGTTTTAAAAGAACAGCTGTATGGGGTGGGGCTTCAGAAGTACGGATCTAACAATATGGGCCTTCTATTTAGGACTGATTTGTAGCATAGACCATCCTTCGACAAATATCTATCATGGCAGCGCAAAATCTGGTGACCAAGTATGTGACTTCTGGGCTATTGTCCTGTAGTAATAGGGAGATGTAGTGTTGTTCTGAATGCCCAGGGAACTTATATAGGATGGGCTGGATAAACCTAGCTCCAATGTCTATGTAATACTGGCAATGAAGAAGGGCATGCTCAGTTGTTTCCTGCTGCCCAGAGCCACATGGGCATTTCCTCTCCTTATATGGTATCTTTCTATAACGGCCTTCCTGAACTGCTGAAGGGAAGGCCTGACAACGGGTCAAGGTGAAAGCCCTTCATTGTTTTGGTATTTCAAGATTAGCTACGTATGGCATTTGGGAAGTCATGTATCTTCTAGTTTCATTAATTAAAGATTTTGGGGACCTGGCTAGGTCTGCCTGTCGTTCTATGTCTACCACGCGCTGTTTAATGATGTTTTTTGCTTGCTCATTCCCCATGTTAAGTAAGAACTGTGGATTGAATCCTAGAGTTCTTATTATATTATCCACTGCTCATTTCCATATCGATTGGAAATCGTCTTTTAATAGTCAAGGAAGCAAGACTGCTGGGAAGAGAGGCTAGTCTCGGCCAATAATTGCCTAAGAGACATTACCAAAGATGGGTGTGTGGGAAGTAGCCCTCATTTAGCATTGTTTATCTAAAATCAACTCTTTGCATATAAAAAATGTGGTAACTTTTTGCAAACCTAACCAATACAAATGCATACAGGAAGCTGAAAGTTAAATTTCTACTGTGCACTGCATCCTTTCTGAAGTTCCATTTACGATGGAAATGATGTCCGCAATAAAAGTAGCCAATAATATTCCTAATTAAAAACTATCTGTTATTAACACTATAGTCTGAAACACATATTTGTGTGTGATATACAATATTTTTAATTTTTTGGCATATCAGTACTACATATATATAGCATTCACTGCTTGTGATTAGTACAAATGCAAGATTACTGTAATTAGTGCAATATAAAAGTATATAACTATTACACTATATAATGAATTTGCTTTAACTACTGTGGGTATCACATAGCTTGGTTTCCACAGCAACCAACACTGCAGAATGATAACTGTATCTAAAAAGAATGAAAGACAGGTCATTATATAACTTTCACCAGCAGTGCAAGATACTTCATAGATAGTTAATCACCAACTTTCAGTTTGGGAAACATAAGAGTTCCCAGGCAACAGACTTTTTTTTACTTCATCCACAGTTTTATGAAAAAAATAATACACACAAAAATGACCACTTCAAATTCAATTTTGGTTTTCTTAATTAATCATTTAAAAAAACCCAGCTATACTGCACATTCATTCTACTTTGCTATACTGCACAGTCATTCTACTATTTTTGAAATCTTGTATCATCACATTGTGAAAAACTATTTAATAAGCAAAATCCAGCTTGGACCAAAAATATACTCAGTAGACTAATGTTGCAGACCAGATCCAAGTGCTCTTGAAGAAAACTGATTTTCTAGATCCATTCAAATAAATAAATAAATAAATATTATTTATACCCCACTCATCTGGCTGGGTTTCCCCAGCCACTCTGGGTGACTTTCAACAGAGTATTAAAATACAATAATCTATTAAACATTAAAAGCTTCCCTAAACAGGGCTGCCTTCAGATGTCTTCTAAAAGTCTGGTACAGTAGTTCTTTTTCTCTTTGACATCTGGTGGGAGGGCATTCCACAGGGCGGGTGCCACTACCGAGAAGGCCCTCAGAGCTGGACCTCAGTGTCCAGGCTGAACAATGGGGGTGGAGACGCTCCTTCAGGTATACTGGGCCAAGGCCCTTTAGGGCTTTAAAGGTCAGCACCAACATTTTGAATTGCACTTGGAAACTTACTGGGAATCAATGTTGGGGTTTATATGTCCTTTGTTAACTTTGCAGTGGTTCCAGTCCTACTTGAATGAACATTTCCAGAGGGTGCTACTTGGGAGAGTGCTCTTCAGCCCCATGGAGCCTTCTATGTGTGGTTCCTTAGAGTTCGATTTTACCCCCTATGCTATTTAACATCTGTATGAAACAGCTGAGTGGAGTCATCCAGACTTTGGTAGTTACGCTGTCAGTAAAACATAAATGATACACAGCTCTACCTCTCCTTTACATCTGGCAAGCTTGGCAATGAATGTGCTGGTATGTTGTCTTGTTTTGGTAACTGGATGAGAGCCAATAAACTGAAGCCCAATCCAGGTAAAACTGAGGCACTGTCAGTGGGAAGTGGTCTACTCTACTGGAAAGTAGAAGAGAAGCTAGGATTTCAACCATTGGAATTTCATGGAGCCCACTTTAGCTATTTGCTTATATTTTGATTTAGGCTAGTAAATGTTGTGAGCTCTTGGAATCGAAAACTATAAAAATTCAGAGAGACAGAAATAGCTTCCCTTCCCACCCAAACCCCCCCAAAACAATCCAGAGTAAGGTATTGCAGAATAATTTGCTAAACAAATGATTGTTGTTGACAATGTTTGCTGAATAAGATGTTTTGCATGCAATGACATCTTCAGCCATAGTAATATGAAGAAGAATTTGATTCCAATTTCCATTCCCAGCCTCAAAGCTGAAAGGCTCCTCACATGAACCCACGTGAAGTCCTACATCTATATTAGGCACTCCATATCGAACCATGGCAATTTACCACAACCTATCCCAAACTTAGATTATATGCAACATATCATCATTTGTCAAGTAGGATTGTTCTCATTTATCAGTGTAAACATGCAGCTGTACTTCAGAATCACTATTTAGAAAGTTGAGATAAAAGCAGCATAGAGCAATAGATACAGTATCAATCTACAGGAAGGCTTCAGAAAAAGAAAGATTAACTAGAAGAAACTGATAAGGGAAAAACATACCCACAGTAGACAGGAAATATGCTGAGAACTTGGAATACAGGTAAGAATCCCTCAAATCCCGAGATGTTGATACACTGTAAGTCAAAGTGAATTGTATGTTGTATATTGTTTATGTGAGATGCCTAGAGAACTTTGCTGATCAGTGGTTTATAAATGTAATTATTATTAACTTATAAACCACTGATCAGCAAAGTTCTCTGGGCAGCTTACATAAACAATATACAAAATACAATTCCCAACACAAAAAAACACAAAAAAGTAAAACTCTGCAAAACGTGACTAAAATCAGCATAAACCCCAGCAGCAACAATACTTGAAACCAGCAAAAACAAAAAACAAAAAAACATCAACAGGAAACTTGGTGCAAGAACTAAAACAATACACAAGATTGTAAATAAAAGGTCTGGGAGAACAGGAACTGGTCTTCACTTGGCACCTAAAAGATCACAGTATACATACCAGGGGAGTGCCCATTTGCCAAAACTTCTTTTAGACCAAAGAAGAAAAATAGAGCTGAGAAACTGTTTTTATACAAAAGAGAGGGAGAAAGCAAGGGTAAAGGATTCACTGCACACTATGTCTCTGATACTAAAAAACAGAACAGAGAAACCTCATTTAAAGTCATGCTATTCTGGAAATACCACAGACCCTTAAGCTATTTATCCAGAAAAAATTTAGTGTGCTTTTCAGCACACTTTTCAGATTTATTACAGTATAAATTATGGTTTAGGTCCTAAATTGCCACCACTCCCCTCAATATCCCATAGGCCAACCAATTCACAGGAGCAAGGTTTCAGGGGGCTGCAGAGGAAAAGGGGGCAGGAAAGCCCTGTTCCATGAACATGGATCCAAGCCAAAGTATTTAAAATAGAAAACAGGGCCACTCCCATGCTAACAGGATAAAATAGAATCACACACTCAATTCAGTTATCTGAAAACACTAGTCAAATCCCCAACATTATTCCATCATTTACTACTGCAGAATGCTCCACAATCCCCCATTCATGCCCACTGCCGCCGCCCCCCCCCCAAGCAGCAGCCATACTTGGTACCTAGCCATACTTGGTACCTCCCAGCATCACCACTCTGGCTGGGAGAAATTGCTAAAACTACCCTGAGTCAGGAACCCACAAATACAGGACACATTTTCACTGGCTCTTCAGCTGTTCCTGATTCCTGGCTGTGTATATTACTTCTCCCAGTTAAAGTAGCAAAGCCAAGCAAGTTTTGGACCTTAAGAATATCCACGAGGACAAGAGAGTTCCCTGCAGCATTCTACAATGTGCTGAAGCAGCCATTAGAACAGGACTTGAGTTCAAATACATATTTATTAAAAAAAAAAGCCCTCACTGACAGCCCACAGGCAAGTCACCAGCTCTCAGCCTAACTCAGCGTTTCTCAACCGTGTGCCGCGAGACGCTGGCTGGTGTGCCGCGACGTGCGGGCGACGAGAAGGGCGATTTGCATTGTCACGTGCCTGGCGGCCGCCAATAAGTAACACTGACCCGCCGGAAAGGAAGCCAGCCGGGTCACGACGCGGGGCGAGCGCAGCTCTCAACAGCCACCACCACAGGAGGGTGGTTTTAGACAAACTTAAAGAAGCTGGCTGGATGAGCTCAACCTGAAACTTGCTGAGCAAAGGATTGTGCTAGCAGAGAAATCAGCGGCTTGTGAAGCCTTATTACAGGAGATTGCAACCAACACAGCAATTGGCAAGTGTTTCTTACAGTCATAATTATATAGTCAATATAGGGCGGCACAGAGTTAATTTTTTTAACTTTTTTAATGGTGGTGTGCCTTGTGATTTTTTTCATGGAACAAGTGTGCCTTGGCCCAAAAAAGGTTGAGAAACACTGGCCTAACTAACATACCTCGCAACATTGTTTGGAAAACTTGATACTACCATCCACATACCATTCTGGGCACGCTAACAGAAAGATAGGGCACAAATGTAACAAATAAAGAAAATTCCGCAAAGTCTGTAATAACCCACACTTCAAATGACCTGATATATGCTCCCCCCCCCCCCCACGGATGCTTCTTTCCCACAGAAGCACACTTGTCTTTTTTGCCATCATTCACAGAAGCTGCATCCCTCTGAAAACACTTTCATGTTTTGTTGTTTTTAAATTTGCTTTTAAATAGTGTCTGCAATATGGTCAATTCATTTCCAAAATGGTTACTTTTCCCCCCAGGAAAGTGATTCACTGCTAAGGTGCTCACTGAACACACTTTTGAAGATGTCAAAGTACAGGGTCACAGGACAATGTCAAAGTTTCAGTTCCATCTATCACATCCATGAAACTTCCTCCAGAACAATCTACATTCCATCTTCTCATTTTCAACAGTATGATGGCGAGTTTATTTCCTGGGAATTAATTCAGCCGCCTCTGAGCAAGTCTTCCTGCTGATAATATATTATCAACACTTCATAGGACTGTTTATTTCACTCCCAACTTCCTTCACTCTGCTTCAGATTCCACTATCGTGCAAACAGCGTGTTTTGCCCTCTGCACAGCGCAAGACCCAGACGCAAGAAAAATGGTTAGAACAGTTGCTATATTCCGGTTACACACAACTATAAAACATGCAGACAATAGGATGACAAATATTAAACAGCACCCTCCTACGAAGATTTTTTTTAAAGCCTCTGGAGCACTTTTATAGTAACTTCCTTGTGGGTTAATGTCGAGTTAGAAGTCTGGGATTGCCGGGAAAGCTTCATGCACTTGCCTCAGTTCCGCATTGCTGCTTCTGCTCCTTTTGACTAGTAATTCAAACACAGAGAGAAAAAGAGAGAGGACCACAGTTGCCTGCCGACACATCTGGTTCTTCTGCAGGAATAACTGGATGAGCAATGACAAAGCCAAGAGAACTGCATTGACAGCCTTTACAAGCCATTTAAGACATGTAAAAAAAAAACCACATTGTAAATGGGTAAGATAAATGAGGAGTTGGCCCAAGGAGGGCTTTGAAACTGAAACTGAAATCCTAAGCTGCTCTTCATTAATGCTCCACTCAAAGACATTAATTGAAAGGGTATAACACCGGCTACATTTCAGTGTAGATACAGCAAGGGTGTTCAGAAGGCTTCATAAACAGTGTGGTTTAACAGTTAGAGCATTGAACTATGACTTGGGAGACCAGAGTTCGAATCCCCACTCAACCATGAAGAGCACTGGATGATCTTGGGCCAGTAGCCATCCCTACCTCACAGGGTTGTTATGAGGATGAACTGGGGGGGAGGAGAACCATGCACACAGCCTCAAGCTCCTTAGGAGAAAAAAATGGTGTATAAATATAATTAACAATAATAATAATAATAACCAAACCTGCAAAGAACTGAAGAATGGAGGACAGTAATTAATTATCCCAGCACACCGGGACTGAAACAACAATGTATATGAAGGACTACACATGTGAAATGGATTTTATATTTATATAAGATGTAACACAGGCACTATTTGTAAGGAGGAAAAAATGTCTCTGATCTTATGAAAATGTATTAAATTGAAGTAATTTGGTTGATTTTGTAATAATTTGGAAAATTAGTAAAATAATTGGGGGGGGAACTACCAATGACCAAACTCTGTCAAGTGTTCCCTATTATGCAGCACTTAGGGTAAAACGCCACTACTTCTCCCACCTACACATCCATAGGTACGTCATATCCTAAGTTCAGTGATAAGGTAAAGGTACCCCTGACCGTTAGGTGCAGTCGCTGACGACTCTGGGGTTCTGGTGCTCATCTCGCTCTATAGGCCAAGGGAGCCGGCGTTTGTCATGTGGCCAGCATGACTAAGCATGGCAAACCAGAGCAGCGCACAGAAACGCGTTAACCTTCCTGCCGGAGTGGTACCTATTTATCTACTTGCACTTTGATGTGCTTTCAAACTGCTAGGTGAGCAGGAGCTGGGACCGAGCAACAGGAATTCACCCCTCACACCATCGTGGGGATTCGGCAAGCCCAAGAGGCTCTGTGGTTTAGAGCACAGCAACACCCGCGTCCCAAGTCCAGCGATAACTAGCACTAAAAGCCTTTCCAGTTTTCATCCTGCACACACCTCACCACAAGCCAGAACCCCGAGTGTTACCTGAGGCCATCTAGACTAAACTTGGGTCCTCGGATGTTGTGGGACTACAACTCCTATCCTGGCAGCTGGGGGGGGTGTTGTTGGATTATTGTTTTTGTTTTGATTTTATATACAGTATTGTGATCTTTTCTGTAAACATCCCTGAGATCCCCGGGTATAGGGTGGTATATAAATTCAATGAATCAACAATAAACAAAGAACATCTGAGGACCCAAGTTTGAGAAAGGCTGGTTTTAGGCAACTTTCTTCCCTTTCCCTGATCCCCACCACCCTCAAGATTCCCCCCCCCCAAAAAAAAGCTCCATCCTTGGAGATACCAGCAGCTCCCCCTACCTTGGCTTCTCCCTCCCCAACTGAGGACCACTTACATGCCTCACACCCCAACAAGAGCTCGCTGTCGCGAAACACGCGTCCCCCGCTCCACACGTGACCCCGACACCCCCCCCCTTTCCGGAGCAAGAGGCGAGACCCGAGGGATCCGTTTCGTGCCCTGCATTTAATGGTCATATACTCCTTTTGGCTCCCTCACGAGCAGAAGAAGCCGGTGCCGAAGATCCGCATCCCCGCCCCCGCGCCGCCAACTCAGGGCCAACTCAGCGAGATCGCGCGGGCGAAATGAGCGAGACACGCGTCTGCCGTTCTACACGTGACGTCAACGCGTACCCGGCGGGAGTCGTTCCTGTGAGCCTTTGAGCAACCGCAACGAAGATTCCCGTTCCTTTTCCCTCCCTCAGCGCTGAGGGAGCCTCCGCCTCCGCCTCCGCCCGCGGCTCCCCCGTTTCCTCCTCCGGCAGCGGCGGCGGCGGCGGCGGCGGAGATGCTCCAACTTCCCTCGCCCATAAACTGCTGCTTCTCACCTGTCCCCAGGGCCGGGCTGTCGGAGGCAGCCGCAGAAGCCGCTCCACCCGCTCCGCCACCGCTTCCCCTTCTGCTGCCGCCGCCGCCGGCCACGTCCGCCGCCGCCTCCGCCTCGCAGCGCCCTGGGGCCGGCGAGGAGGCGGCGGGCGAAGGCGAAGCAGCAGCGCGGGCGGCGGCGGCGGCATCCGCCTTCGGCAACAGCGGCAGCAGCAGGAGCAGGAGCAGGATCCCTCCCGGCCGCGCGGCTCTCCTCACGGCGGCGGGGCAGCAGCGGCGTCGGCTCATCGGCGCGGCGGCTCGGCTAGGCTCAGGCGACGGGCTCCTTCGTCGTCGCCTCAGCTCGCGAGGAGGATGCCTCCCGCGCCGCTGCCGAAGCCCCGCCCCCCACGGGGGGGCCTCACGCTCCGCTGACGAAAGCAGCCGATGCGGCGGTTGCTCCCCGCTCGCGCCGCCGAGGCCGCTACTCCGCATGCGCGCCGCCACGCAGGCGGTGGGACGTGCGCAGTAGCGGCGTGCGAAGCCGCGCCTGCCCTTACGGCTTGCCCGCCCGCGCCTTGATGGGTCTCTCTCTCTCTCTCTCGCAAGGGAAAGGAGCGGGGTGCAGGGGAGCTGGGAAAGAGATGGCGTTGTTGTTTTGACGGGGGGGGGGTGAGCACGCTCAGGGGCATCCCTTTGAATGGGAATATGCCACGTGGGGGTGCGCATGCTCAGTAGCAGCGCTGTCTTATTGACTCCTGCCACGTGGGCCGAGCATACTTAGGGCCATCCCTTCTTATTTATTTATTTTGAAATAATTTTTATTTCGTTTAACAAATATAAAATCATAACAATATGAACATATATATCCATATTTAAAGATTCCTCCGAATCTCTGGACTTCCCACCTTCCCCTCCATGAGTCTATTACTCAATTTAATAGTATTATTATTATTTGCACACATACACACATACTGAGTAATATGCAGTTTAAAATGCAATATATATGCAGTCATACCTCGGGTTACGAACGTGATCCATGCCGTAGGGACGTTCACAACCTGCAACGTTGGTAACCCACAGCACTGCGTCTGCGCACGTGCATGACGCGATTCTGTGCTTCTGTGCATGCGCATGACATCATTCCGGTACTTCCAGGTTCGCGCAACCCAAGCATACAAAACATACCGTATACATTTTAAAGAAAGATGCCTTCTGCTGAGTACACAACACATTGATCTTTTAAATCAATCTTGCAATCAGACTTAAAATCTCACCTGTAGTGGTCACGAGGTGGCCAAAGTATTGGAGCCTCAGCTTCAGGATCTGTCCTTCCAGTGAGCACTCAGGGCTGATTTCCTTCAGAATGGATAGGTTTGATCTTCTCGCAGTCCATGGGACTCTCAAGAGTCTCCTCCAGCACCATACAGTCAAACCTCGTTTTAAGTACATTTCGGTTTGAGTACTTTCAGTTTAAGTACTTCGCGCATGTGCAGAAGGGATCTGCACGCTTCGCGCGCTTGCGCTATCGCCGCTCAGATTAAGTACTTTTTAGGGTGCGAATGGCACCCCGGAACCAATTACCGTAAGTAATTAACCCGAGGTACCACTGTAATAATTTTATTTTTAATCATCTATAATACTGTCCTATTTATTTTATAGTACAGTACATTGATTACTGCCTTCATTTTATGGATCAATTGTCTCATTAGACAGTAAAATTCGTGTTAAATTGCTGTTTTAGGGGGTGTTTTTCATCGTCTGGAACGGATCAATCCACTTTCCATTACTTTCAATGGGAAAGTTTGCTTCGGTTTAAGTACACTTCCGTTTAAGTACGGACTTCCTGAACCAATTAAGTACTTAACCCGAGGTACCACTGTAATTCAAAAGCATCAATTCTTCGGCGATCAGCCGTCTTTATGGTCCAGCTCTCACTTCCATACATCACTACTGGGAAAACCATAGCTTTAACTATACGGACCTTTGTTGGCAAGGTGATGTCTTTGCTTTTTAAGATGCTGTCTAGGTTTGTCATCGCTTTTCTCCCAAGAAGCATGCGTCTTTTAATTTCGTGACTGCTGTCACCATCTGCAGTGATCATGGAACCCAAGAAAGTAAAATCTCTCACTGCCTCCATTTCTTACCCTTCTATTTGCCAGGAGGTAATGGGCCCAGTGGCCATGATCTTAGTTTTTTTTAATGTTGAGCTTCAGACCATGTTTTGTGCTCTGCTCTATCACCCTCATTAAGAGGTTCTTTAATTCCTCCTCACTTCCTGCCATCAAAGTTGTGTCATCTGCATATCTTGAGATTGTTGATATTTCTTCCGGCAATCTTAATTTCACTGGTTCATCCAGTCCAGCCTTTCGCATGATGAATTCTGCATATAATGATCTAAATGCGGCAAAAAGGTGTATAAATCAAAGGCTGGATGATGCAGAGCTATACAAAAATTTCTTAGCTGGTGGTGGAGTCTACTCGACGCTAAATTTCGGCAAAACCCCTATTTACCGTGCTCCGTCCTATTTAACATCGCTTGCGGCCACGTCTCACCGATATGCCTTCATTAAAGCTAGGTTCAATGTTTTTCCAACAAACGTGCTGAGACATAGATTTACTAAGGGCCAAGTCTCTTCAATGTGTGCTTGTGAAATTAAAACATCTGAATCTCTACATCATGTTGTGTTTATCTCCCCTATGTACAGTTCGGCTCGTGCTAGTATACTAAACTCCATAATCCAGCCTATGGCTGACAAACCAGTTGACCTTCAGCTTGCCTGGGTTCTTCAAGATGTGGATCCTTATATTACTCTACAGGTTGCTAAATTCCTAACAGCCGTCCTCTCGTACAAGAGACGGAATGGAATGTTAGCTGATTATTTATAGTTAAAAGAATTTTCTATAATGACATCAGATATTGATTTTAGCGTAGTGCCTAAATTTTTAATCATAATCTTAAACTTTTCTTTTTGAATTGTTAATATTTGTCCTTGTGAACTGTGAATTGTGTTATATTATTTATGGCTTGTACGAGTCCGCTATTTTATTTGATTTATTTTGTTGTGTTGTGTTTCATGATGGGCGTAAAGCCGAATAAACATCCTTGTTGTTGTTGTTGTTGTTGTTGCTGCTGTTGTTGTTGTTGTTGCATATAAGTTAAATAAGCAGGGAGACAATATACATCCTTGTCATACCCCTTTCCCAATTTTGAACCAATCAGTTGTTCCATATCCAGTTCTAACTGTAGCTTCTTGTCCCACATAGATGATAGAAAACACTTTTAAATGATATTTCCCACAGCCTGATAGATATCTGATCACCCTGATTAAACTTCCATCCTGTGAGCAAAGTGAAATCAACTGTCCAAATCACATCGGAATTTTTATCCCTTGACCAATTCTATATCATTCAACAAACTGTATAGGGAATGGGATTCGTCGGAACAATCTGCAACTCCATGATAGTTAAAGTAAACACTGCTAATCCCCAAACATCTGCCTGGGGCTTCCTGCTTCAGTTTTCCTGTAATCCATTTACATTGTGAGCTCCTATGGGAAATTTTATTATTTGATTTAGGCCAGGCAACCTATAAAGGAGGCCTAGAATTTTTTGCAAGCAGGGAAGAATTCCCACTTCAAAACATATAAAACCCACATCAGGGGAAGATGGGAAGCTGTTATTTTCAAATATGATATCTAAATCAACATGTTCTCTAGAAATAGGAAGAGGGTGCATGTATCTTAAAGAAGAAAATATTTGGAAATGTATAGAGATACCTAAAATGTATAGAAACTTATTCATGTACAGCAGGAAGAATGTGACTTGCCCCACAATGGAAAGAAGCAGAAGTCCCAGCAAAGGAAGAATGGATACAAAAACTTATGGGATATACAGAAATGGCGAAACTTACCGGAAGTATAAGAAACCAAACTTTTTTATAAAAGAATGGAAATGGTTTATTGAATATTTGCAGATAAACAGATAAAAACATTGGGAGGATTATCGTAATAACCCGCCCTTTTATAAGAGCATATATTTAAAGAAGATGACTCAATGAACAAATTAAGTTAATTTGCATATGCAGAAGATATTAAAAACAAATTTAAGGAACTGCAGAAAGTGGGGGAAGGGAGTCAAGTTTTGAAATGTCTAGCTGAATGTAAAATCAGTGAAATGCATACATTTGAAACTATATATATATATATATATATATATATATATATATATATATGAGAACTGCTTTCTGTTAGAATGTCATGGCTTGACCAACATCTCAGATGCAGTTGAGGGATAGGGTCAAACCAGACAAATCTGTAGAAAAACGATGTGGAGAATTGATACCCAGCAAAACAGTAAGCAATTTCTAGCAGTTTTCAGTGTCCAAATGCTTTAAAACCGGGGCCAGTCCACTGTCCCTCAGACCTTGTGGGGGGGCTGGACTATATGGGGGGGGAATGAACAAATTCCTGTGCCCCACAAATAACCCAGAGGCGCATTTTAAATAAAAGGGCACATTCTACTCATATAAAAACACGCTGATTCCTGGACTGTCTGCGGGCCAGATTTAGAAATAGAAACGTGTTTGAAATAGTACAGGATAGCAATCCTGAAGCAATTTTGACTCTTCCAAACCATTTTGACTCTCCCAAATTGACCTCAAATGTTTCTCTGTGAGGGGGAAGGAAATGAGAAAGCCTCTCCATTGTCTTTTGCTTACCTGTCTTAAGGGCGTATTTGTGTATGAATAGGGTGAGCCTGTGGCCTGGATTCAGGAACTAAAGTATTTACCATCACAAAAGAATAGCCAGGCTGCCCAGGTAAAGCAATCAGTGCCTATTATCAGGTATTCTGGCAAACAGGATTTCTGCTGCAGACCGCCTCCTGTGATGCACTTCTGCTGTGGACATACATCATACTTCTGTGATGTATGTATGATGTTTTGGGGTGATGTGGTCTTGAGCTACAGGGTGGGTAATTTCAAAAGTCTATATAAGGGCTTGCACACCATTGTTCTGGGTTCCTCCTCCCTCCTGCATGTGGTGAATGAGGACCCTGTTGAAACAGTCTAGTAAAGATCAGACTTACAAGCTGCTTTGCTTCTCAGTATTCTCTGGTTGGCCTCTGTTATTTTCTCCTACCAATAGTGAAACCACTTAAGAACTCTATATGGGCTCTTGGGTACCCTATAAGGGAAAAGGAGCAGGTTTTTTTCTATAGCAATGATGAGCTAAAAAACCAGAGAAGTTTGGGTGCTAGAAAGGGAGCCTTTCTCAGTGGCCAAAGTCAATGCTGTTTGGGCACAAACATAACCGGTATATAGTTACAGGTAGGTAGCCGTGTTGGTCTGATGTAGTCAAAACAAAACAAAACAAAAAAATTCCTTCCAGTAGCACCTTAGAGACCAACTAAGTTTGTCATAGGTATGAGCTTTCGTGTGCATGCACACAGTCGTCAACAGGTTTGCCACTCCTATCAGCCAATCACCCATTCCCACCACGCTTCTGAGTAATACCCCTCCCCACCTTCTGACTATACATAAGGGTCTGGTGACTTCTGTTTCAGTGTATCTGAAGAAGTGTGCATGGTTTCTGTGTGCTGCTGTGGTTCGCCAGAAGCGGCTTTGTCATGCTGGCCACATGACCTGGAAGCTGTACGTCGGCTCCCTCGGCCAATAACACGAGATGAGCACCGCAGCCCCAGAGTCGGTCACAACTGGACCTAATGGTCAGGGGTCCCTTTACCTTTACCTTTACATTGTTTATTGATTTCGTTTTATGCATCATTGGTCTTGTTAGATAGTAAAATTCATGTTAAACTGCTGTTTTAGGGGTTGTTTTTAAAACGTCTGGAACGGATTAATCCGTTTTGCATTACTTTCAATGAGAAAGCGTGCCTTGGTGTTGGAACACTTTGGTTTTGGAACGGACTTCCAGAACGGGTTAAGAACCAAGGTACCACTGTATTGGCATGTGTGCTTCTCCTCTCCATCGGTTCCTCAAAAGAAGATTGCATAACCTTCTGCAACACAATGGAATGGTCGATCCCATTTAACGCCCAAATACCCACTGTCTTGTATCACAGGGAACTTGGGGGTATTCCCCGTTGACATTATTGCGGCATGAATTCTCAGAGAATTCTATGGAGGCAAAAGAACTGCTGTTGTCTTGTTTCACATTCTTTCTTGTTTTTAGTTTTGTAGGACAGGCACCCCGAAACTGTAGCCCTCGAAATGTTTTGGCCTACAACTCCCATGATCCCTAGCTAAGAGGACCAGTGGGCAGGGATGATGGAAATTGTAGTCCAAAACATCTGGAGGGTCAAAGTTTGGGGATGCCTGATGTAGGAGTTAGGAAGTGCCTGGCACTAATAAACTTATCACCCTCTTACATTAGGTACCTGTGAAATTATTCTGATTTTTACGTTGTTGTTGTTGTTGTTGTTTAGTCGTGTCTGACTCTTCATGACCCCATGGACCATAGCACGCCAGGCACTCCTGTCTTGCACTGCCTCCCGCAGTTTGGTCAAACTCATGTTCGTAGCTTCGAGAACACTTTCCAACTATCTCATCCTCTGTCGTCCCCTTCTCCTTGTGCCCTCTTTCTTTCCCAACATCAGGGTCTTTTCCAGGGAGTCTTCTCTTCTCATGAGGTGGCAAAAGTATTGGAGCCTCAGCTTCAGGATCTGTCCTTCCAGTGAGCACTCAGGGCTGATTTCCTTCAGAATGGATAGGTTTGATCTTCTAGCAGTCCATGGGACTCTCAAGAGTCTCCTCCAGCACCATAATTCAAAAGCATCAATTCTTCAGCGATCAGCCTTCTTTATGGTCCAGCTCTCACTTCCATACATCACTACTGGGAAAACCATAGCTATACGAACCTTTGTCGGCAAGGTGATGTCTCTGGTTTTTAAGATGCTGTCTAGGTTTGTCATTGCTTTTCTCCCAAGAAGCAGGCGGCTTTTAATTTCATGACTGCTGTCACCATCTGCAGTGATCAAGGAGCCCAAGAAAGTAAAATCTCTCACTGCCTCCATTTCTTCCCCTTCTATTTGCCAGGAGGTGATGGGACCAGTGGCCATGATCTTGGTTTTTTTGATGTTGAGCTTCAGACCATATTTTGCGCTCTCCTCTTTCACCCTCATTAAAAGGTTCTTTAATTCCTCCTCACTTTCTGCCATCAAGGTTGTGTCATCTGCATATCTGAGGTTGTTGATATTTCTTCCGGCAATCTTAATTCCGTCTTGGGATTCATCTAGTCCAGCCTTTCGCATGATGAATTCTGCATATAAGTTAAATAAGCAGGGAGACAATTACTTTGTTATAAGCATGTCTATTGCTTTTCTTATTTTATCCAGTACCGGGATGAACAATAAAAACCAGAATAGAGAACAAACGGAATAATGCAACATCTTATGCATGTGCCTTCTTAGAGTTCTTAATTTTTTTAGCCCTCCACAATTTCACAAAGACTATAACTTATAGCTGGACAGCAAACACCATTAAAACTGCCAGAAGTATTGCCAAATGTGCCACGCCTGAAGTGCAGGATGTTTCAGATATGCAAGTCATGACATACCATAAGGTCAAAAAAGATTGCCAAATCATATAAAAAGAGTCTGCTGTGTCTTGACATTGACAAAGCTTCAGCTGATGAGTGAGCTTTTCTATGAAAGTTATATTTCATTTAAATTAATATGAACACTGCAGTGAAAGGTCCTTAGGAGTTTTCCATAACTAATGAATCTACCAGCGCCATACATCATTGTTCTCGTCTTCAGACATATTTAGCTACGACAGTTGTGGACAAAATATGTGTTGTTCCATATAAACCATTTCTCGGAACTTTTCCACTTTTCGTAAATATTGGTGGCCCAGAAGAAAACACTTTGGATAGCTAAACTGGAGTCTGATACCATTTGTGAATCAACTTCAGTGAATTTCCTCTCATGTTGTCAGAGACCTGAATTTTCAGTTTGCATATCTGCTTCCCATGTTTTTTGTGTATTTTTTTTTAAGAATAGTGGTGGAACTCATTCACATCCAGCAAGATAGAGAGCAATTTTTATTTTATTTTTTTAAAAAATTATTTCTACTTTTCAAATTACATTGCATCAATTTTTACGGTATAATCATTTTAACATTTCAAGGTTAGACTTGTTTCCCCCTCTTTCTGTGGTTCCTTAAATTTATCTTTTAATATCCTCTGCATATCCAAATTCATATAATCTGCCTATTTAATTATCTACTTTAAATATATACTCTTATGAAACTGCAGGTTATTGCAGTAATCCTGCTGGTGTTTTAATCTGTTTGCAATTTATCTGTAAATATTTGACAAAACATTTCCACTCTTTTATAAAAAGTTTGTTATTTTGATTTCTTATTCCTCCGGTAAGTTTCACCATTTCTGCATATTTCTGCATATTCCATATTCCATAAGTTTTTTGATCCATTCTTCCTTTGCTGGGACTTCTGCTTCTTTCCATTTTGGAACGAGCAACATTCTCGCTTCTCGGCCTTTTGGCTAAGATCAAGTGCCATATCTCTTCTTATCAGATAGAGGGCAATTTTTAGACTAAGCCTCTCTCTCTCCTTTTTGCATAATGATTAGTAAATGTCCAAAGGTAACAATGGCCACAAGTCTTGCATTTTAGTACAATTGTCGGTAATGAAACTGTAAATAATTCTGATTTTTCTCTCTGCAAATATTCTGCTGGTTGGATCTGAAGGGGCACAACAGCAGTTTGAGTCAGAACCAACTAATACTGATTTTGTCCCTTCCTTCTCTCTACTGAGTTCAGCTAAGAGGATCTTGAGAGGGAGTATGTTGTAAGAAGGCAGATGGATGAGAGGCTGTCTGAGAGCAGAAGGAGGTTGGTGGTGTGGGAATGTTCAGGGTAGCAGGAGAGGATATATTGTTTATTACTGTCCTTCCTAACTTGTGCTAGCAAGTTCCTTTACTTAGCAGGGTTTACATTCCCCTTTTTACATGCACAGCAGATAGCTGGTTGCAGGCTTGTATAAGCCTCTCACTGTTGTACAATTCAGTCTGTCTGAGATTGACTTGTACATTCCTGGCAAGTTCCCTTGAATTCCTCTTAAAAGAATAAAGACGCCACAATCTTATTCAAAGTCAATAAATGAAGTTTACTTACATCAGTTCACAGTTGGATCCCTGAAGGCAGATTTAGTTACAAATTTGTACATGTAGATCTACCTCATATTTGGGGGAGGGGAAATCCCAGTGCTTCTGCTAGCTGAAAGGTAGCAGAGCAGTCCTAGCTAAAAGCAGGTCAAACGAAGAAGAAAGTGAGACAGTGCTGCGTGACTCATCCTTTTGTTACCTGGAGAGGTTAGGTCACACCCACCTTTAGTCACATGCAAAAGGAAGGATGCTCCAGCCAGGAGGAACAGGAAGTTTCAACTGGCTGGACCAAACATTCCTTCGCATGTCTTCTCTAGCATTACAAGGAATGTTGTATTTGACTGCCTCTCATGGATCACATCCCACAGGTGGAGCATTGAACCTGCTCCTTCAGAGGAAGTGTAACCCCTTTCGCTTGGTGGGAGATTACGGAAGAAAGGTAATTGTCTGCCGCATGGGATGAGAACCAGCAATAATGCTGGGCATTAGACTCCTCTGGGTGAGAGCTGGTAGCAATGTCTGTGTTCTAGGTGAGAAATGAAGCCTGGTTCTTGG
Organism: Zootoca vivipara; assembly: GCF_965207765.1. Taxonomy (NCBI): domain Eukaryota; kingdom Metazoa; phylum Chordata; class Lepidosauria; order Squamata; family Lacertidae; genus Zootoca; species Zootoca vivipara. Next base: position 10,712,331 of record NC_142583.1, on the reverse strand, counting down.
ATGTTGAGAGATTTGAGTCTCTGATCTATACGACTGAATGATCTGGAAACATGTTGTTTTGTATACTACTGCGCTTTTATTGTGTTTGTTTGTTGGTATTACTTTCTCTTCTGTTTCATTTAAGCTACGAAACTAAGTTAGTTTATATGTACCCTTTTGAACAATGTTGTATGGATTGATTTTTTTTTTTGGTAGTCACTTACTGATATTATTTCTATTTGTTTTGAATAAGTTATTTTCATTGCTGTTGTTGGTTGGATATATTGCGAACCACATCAGTCACAATTTTGTGCAAAAGTGATCTAAAAATAAGCAAGGTGGAAAGCATATCTTTCTCCCAATGTCTTTTGGCTATAAACATTCTGATGAGCAAGGGATCCAATGTCATTTAGGAATGGTGAAACTTACCGGAAGAATAAGAAATTAAGATAACAAACTTTTTTTAAATAAAAGAATGGAAATGGTTTATTGAATATTTACAGATAAATTGTAAACGGGCAAGAACATTGGCAGGATTATTGTAATAACCTGCAGTTTCATAAGAGTACCGTATATATTTAAAGAAGATGAATAAATGAGCAAATTAAGTTAATTTAGAAATGCAGAAGATATTAAAAATAAATTTAGGGAACTGCAGAAAGAGGGGGAAGGAAGTCAAGTTTTGAAATGTTAAAATGATTGCAAAATTAGTGTATAAACCTGAAAAGCATAATATTATTTTTTAATGTCATTTAGGAATGACAGCAGGATCAGCCAGGCCCCGGCCCATTATCCTAGATTATATGCAGTTATGTCTCACAAGGAAGTGTATCTCTGGTATCTTGCCAGATGGAATGGCAATTATTTCATATTAACTGGGCCTCTGCTTCCATAAAAGAGGGTGTTCTGTTTGCCCCGTGTCAACATTGTTATAGTTCTTATGGAGTAAAATACCTGTTGTTGTTGTTGTTTAGTCGTTTAGTCATGTCCGACTCTTCGTGACCCCATGGACCACAGCACGCCAGGCACTCCTGTCTTCCACTGCCTCCCGCAGTTTGGTCAAACTCATGTTGGTAGCTTCGAGAACACTGTCCAACCATCTTGTCCTCTGTCGTCCCCTTCTCCTAGTGCCCTCAATCTTTCCCAACATCAGGGTCTTTTCCAAGGATTCTTCTCTTCTCATGAGGTGGCCAAAGTATTGGAGCCTCAGCTTCACGATCTGTCCTTCCAGGGAGCACTCAGGGCTGATTTCCTTAAGAATGGATAGGTTTGATCTTCTTGCAGTCCATGGGACTCTCAAGAGTCTCCTCCAGCACCACAATTCAAAAGCATCAATTCTTCGGCGATCAGCCTTCTTTATGGTCCAGCTCTCACTTCCATACATCACTACTGGGAAAACCATAGCTTTAACTATACGGACCTTTGTCGGCAAGGTGATGTCTCTGCTTTTTAAGATGCTGTCTAGGTTTGTCATTGCTTTTCTCCCAAGAAGCAGGCTTCTTTTAATTTCGTGACTGCTGTCACCATCTGCAGTGATCAAGGAGCCCAAGAAGGTGAAATCTCTCACTGCCTCCATTTCTTCCCCTTCTATTTGCCAGGAGGTGATGGGACCAGTAAAATACCTACAACTTCTTTTAAAATACCTTCCTTCCCCCCTTTTTGCAGTTTAATCTTTAAGGTGCCCAGCTGGGCCCTGCTGCTAATTTGTACCTCAAAATAGTATGCAACTGTACACACACACACACAAAAACACACACACACATGTGGTCTCTACCTGAAATTTGGAATGAAAATAAGGAGTTCCATTTCATCATGCAATCTTTAGGCACTTAACAGCTACAGGAATTCCATTGCCGCTTGAGATGGGAGGGGGCGGTTATTGGGTTGTTTTTATTTTGATGATGTAGTTTGTGGTTTTATATTTTGATTTTATATTTTGATTTTATATTTTGATTTTATTCTGAGACCTCTGGGTATAAGGTGGTATATAAATTGAAATAATAATAATAATAATAAGAAGAAGAAGAAGAAGAAGAAGAAGAAGATTGATGATGATGATGATGATTCTGTACTTGATTTAGCCTGGCAGAGGGAAAGAGACTCTGTAGTTAGTACATACATGAACACACACATAATTTTATTAGTATGCCACTTTTTCAAACCATGCTCAAGGCGGTTTACAACATGAAAAAAAATACTTAACTGCAACGTGACAAAATCAGTCATAAACAATAAATTTTAAAATACACAACCAAATGGAACAATTTCCACATACTTCACAAGATCTAGCATAAAAATCCAAAAAACAACAACAGCCACAACCCCCTCCCAAACAAAACAAAACAACCCTCAAACACTCCAACCCAATTGTAGCATCTAGGAATTTGCATCTATGCTTACAGAAGCTTTATTCATACCTATATATGTACCATCTGTGAATGTTAGCCTTGCTGCACTTAAAAAATAACTTTCTAAACCGACTGAATGGTATCATTATATTCAAATTGCATGGTGGGACACCAGCAAAAACACAGGAAGCCGAACAAAGGTTTTCTTAATGGAAATCACTTCCTTAAACCTTTCCCAATCGACCATAACACCTCATGGACAAATTATGGGATGGCCACCAGCCGCCATCCCGAGGATGTCCATTTTAGCTTTGCTCAAAGTCCGTGGGATTCTTAATTATTTTCCTCTGAGCAGAAACCATCCCTTCTCTACGCCACATACACACCCATTGCCTGAAGCCCCTTTTGGGGCATGCCAGAAGGAAATATCTGAATTTTGCCCTTGACTCATGATGCAAATAAAACAGGAACGAAAAGCATCCTTAACTGCTTCTTTCAGAGAAAACTAGTCTGAAGCTTTCTGACGGTAAAATGACTGAATTTGTGCCATCAGTGGTTGCGCAGAAGGAATTTAGCAAGGGCAGCTTTTCTCTTCCACACCTCCATTCAAAGTACAGGAGAAATGCTCCCCTTAGACTGTGTTATAAGAAAAACCGATCCCTTTCCCTTAAAGGATATTCCGATGCCCGTATAGAGTCCTTAAGTGGGTTCCCTATCGGTAGGAGAAATAACAGAGGCCAACAAAAGTAAATTGAGAAGCAAAGCGGCTAGAGCCTGATCTTTATTCAAGGAAAACTGTTGTAACAGGGTCCCCACTCAACATAGGCAGGAGGGAGAACCCTGAACAATGGTGTGAAAGCCCATACTGTATATGGACTCTTGAAATTACCCACCCTGTAGCCCTCCCATCAGGGACGCGGGTGGCGCTGTGGGTTAAACCACAGAGCCTAGGGCTTGCCGATCCAAAGGTCGGCGGTTCGAATCCCCACGACGGGGTGAGCTCCCGTTGTTCAGTCCCAGCTCCTGGCAACTTAGCAGTTCGAAAGCGCGTCAAAGTGCAATTAGATAAATACGGCAGGTAGCGCTTCGGCAGGTTGGTAAACGGTGTTTCCTTGTGCTGCTCTGGTTTGCCAGAAGTGGCTTAGTCATGCTGGCCACATGACCTGGAAGCTATACGCCGGCTCCCTTGGCCAATAACGCGAGATGAGTGCTGCAACCCCAGAGTTGGTCACAACTGGACCTAATGGTCAGGGATCCCTTTACCTTTACCTAGCCCTCCCATCAGATGTCAAGGAATAAACAATTATCTGACTTTTACAAGACACCTGAAGGCAGTCATGTATAGGGAAATTTTTAACATCTAAATTTTTTACAATTTTTAAATGTGCTGTAAGCCGAGCAGAGTGGCTGGGGAAATAATAATAATAATAATAAGCCACTTAGATTTTTTTATTAAGCAGTATACAATTCATGATAGCTTGCTTGTGTGAATGAGTCTTCACGGGTCAAACATTTATAACATCTCACAAAGCTTTTGCAGCTCACACATTTATCTTTGAGACATCAAATGATGAGAAACCAAGTGATGTTATCTGAATGCGTGGCTGTATCTCTAGCCCCCAACTTCCAAACGAAGATAGTATGTGTGGCTGACAAAACAGAGACAGGGCTCAAAATGGTTTGGAAATTTCTGCTTGCACCTGTGTCAGTAGCACCATTAGGTTTCAAACCAGAGACCTGGATCCAAGATGCTTGATCCAAGAAGGTGGGGTGGGGTGGATAGAATGCTTGGGAACTTGACTAGTGTAGAGGACTTTTTCTAGGGCAGGAGTTATGACGTCAGCTGCCAGGGGGACTGACAGACCATCCATGTTTTGGCAAGTGAATGAGGCGATTACAAGGTTTTCGAGTTTGCTCATGGAAGATTAGCGCAAATAAAGAGAAAACAAACTAATTAGGAGAAGGCTGGGTACTTCTTTCCTTTTCTTTGTCGGAGTTCCTACTTCAAGCTGGCGGTTTAAACGGTAACACCTCTTTTCAAGATATTTTGCATTCATCATTAAAACCAAACATTTGTGTTTGGGGTGGCTGAAGTTCTTTCATAAACAAGGTGTTAACTTTTTAAAGGGTGGTTTATTTATGACACTCTGGCCTTAGGACCTCAAGCCAACAACAAAGAAGAACGTAAAAGCTTGCTGTCACCAGTCTAGCTGCTGCATACTGGATTAATTGTAGTTTCTTGGTCCCCTTCAAAGGTAGCCCCACGTAGAGCGCATTGCAGTAATCCAAGAATTGCAGTCATGGTGCTCCTCATCTCTGGACTCTCCTTTGGGGTCTGGAGGCTGTTGTGATGAGCTCTTGGACTTCAAACTTTGCCACTGCACCATTGGTGACACTGGCTAAAAAAAAGTACTATGTGGGATATACACTTTTGGGACTGACTGCATTCTAACAGGATTTAAAGCAATGGTGTGGAACTTGTGCTTGTGTGGATTCCAACTCCCATCAGCCTTTGCTAGCCTGGCCAATGGTTAGGGATGATGGAAGAAGAAGAAGAAGAAGAAGAAGAAGAAGAAGAAGAAGAAGAAGAAGAAGAAGAAGAAGAAGAAGAAGAAGAAGAAGAAGAAGAAGAAGAAGAAGAAGAAGAAGAGGAGGAGGAGGAGGAGGAGGAGGAGGAGGAGGAGGAGTTTGGATTTGATATCCCGCTTTATCACTACCCGAAGGAGTCTCAAAGCGGCTAACAATCTCCTTTCCCCTCCTCCCCCACAACAGACACCCTGTGAGGTGAGTGGGGCTGAGAGACTTCAGAGAAGTGTGACTAGCTCAAGGTCACCCAGCAGCTGCATGTGGAGGAGCGGAGACGCGAACCCGGTTCCCCAGATTACAAGTCTACTGCTCTTAACCACTATACCACACTGGCTCTCCAAACTTCGCCCCTCCAGATGTTTTGGACTACAATTCCCATCACCCCTGACCACTGGTCCTGCTAGCTAGGGATCATGGGAGTTGTAGGCCAAAACATCTGGAGAGCCGCAGTTTGGGGATGCCTGCTGTAGTACAACAACATCCCAATTTAAAACCTGGTTGTATGCAGAATTGTTTAGTTGTAGAGAGAGGAGAGAGATGTATTTCCACCTCACAAACGAGGTTTTATCTATGCTAGGTGTAAAATTGGGGAATGCTTCACAGTGGTCTATAAGTATCCCAAAACCAAACAACAGATTCTGCAGCCAGCATATATATTACGAAAGAAAACACCATTTTTATTATTTCAGTTAACAAAAGGAGGAAATAAGCTCCAAGGTCAATGCAATGGAAGCTTCACAACAACAGAAAAGGCTGTGCACAGTACAATAAATAAAATACTTTTAAATTATTCAAATCAACCTTTAAAATACACTTTTGGAAAATGGGCAAATATCAGTGTAGGTTGCCACCATCTTACATTTTTCCAGCTCAAAATCTGGATGATGAGAGTGCCACGTGTATCAGGTGGACAAGTGACTCTCAAATCCCTGGTGCAAGTTTCTCTGCAGTAAGGTCTATGCTGGGGGGGGGGGGCACATTTTGTGGATCTGCTCAAAAGGCATGCCGTTCTCTTTTCTACACAGATTTTAATACTGCAAATGACAGACAACAACATGGAGCCGAGGAACATTCATAAAACTTCCTTTAGATGGGGGGGGGAGTATTACAAGTTATGTCTTTACGCCTCTGGGAACTGCAAGGGCGAAGTGGACCTCGCAAAACAAATTGGCCAAAAGTAACACAGCATATCAATGATACAGCTTTACTGTGAACGAGGTCTCGACATCCAATCTTGGCCAACAGCTGTATGTGGTTAAATTAGAACAACCTGGTAATCAATTAGGATTTTAGGGAGGCTTACTGGAATCCCTGGAGAAAAGGGAGGTGGGTGGGCAACGAATCATAATCAGTAAAAGATTGTCTGTCCCGACGGCAGCACGACTCAAGTCACGCAGCAATACGAGCTTAGACTCAGCGAGTTGATACACAAGTTCCTGGACCAGCAGGGGCTAGGGAAATGGCAGATGCAGCACATTCAGCTCCTAAAGAGGAGGTGGGAGCTAGGGGGGGAGAAAACTATTGACGTCATTCACAAGCAACTGCTTTGGCTCACGTTCAGAAAGGCTTTGATAGGTTCTGAAGAAAGCTGTGCTGAGGCATTTTTATCTGCAAATATAAAGCTTTGCAAAGCAGAATCACCCCGGACCAAAGATAAAGGGTTGAGAATAAGTTGGTAAGGGCTGGAGGAGAAAGATTAGTTTCTTTCACGGCATGGAAGGTTCTATGATAAGGGCAACTGTTGCCGATCGGTCCTGCTGTCAGCTCCAAAACGAACAGATTTTGGGGAGTGTTTCAAAATCTGACAAAACCTGTTGGTCCAAAGGGAACAGCAGGGAAAAGGGAGTACGTCACAGAAAAAGGATGCCTCCATCATACCACCTTCAACTCTAAAATCGTCCTCGGCCTCCAGCCAAGAACAATAAAACAAGATGCTTCTTCCATCAGGAATGATATAGAAAGGTTGCAAAGAGAGGTATTGCTGTGATTCCTCAAAGGAAGTGTTATTATTACACTTTTAAAGTTAAATACTTTAAAGAAATACTTTTTTCAAGTATTGCAGGACTTTTAAGGTGACGGATGGTGTGACTGGATAATAGATTATAACTGAAGACATCCTTTCTCCACCTTACAGCGTCAGAAAGGCAGAACTGAACTCTAGAATGATTATACGTTATTTCCTACCTGGTGCATTTAATTGTACATGCATTTGGGGGTTATCACGTAGGTGGATTGGCTGTTATGTGAATTGCATTACATCCAGGTACTGCAGTTTGGCTAAAATTCAGCAGCATGCAGCAACGCTAAGTTGATATGCAAAAAGCTTTGGGGGGGTGTTTCCAGGTGAGAAGTGCAGTTTTAACTCTTGCAGAATTCCACCCATTAACATTTGAGCTTGATTTTAATGAAAGTGTTGCATAGTTTATTATTAGCGTCTGATGAAATCTAGCAATGTAGCATAGCAGCTCTGACGAACATCAAGTACCGGTGGCGAACAGAAAAATCTGAAGAAGAGGCATAACTTTCAGAGTCGAAAGATCAGCAAGTACAGCCTGGAATAAAAGGGGGAAATGTCACATTATGTTTATAATTAAGAAATAATTGTCACTTTTTAAAAAAATTGCAACATTAACTAATGACATCTCCTTGATTTACCTGCTTCTGCTTTTATCTACAGAAATTCTTTTTATTCTGAACCATACTATGAGAGTCCTATACACAGTGGGATCAAGTACACTGAATCCTTATTTTAGGATTTAGGCCTCATTCAAATATATGTGGTATCATGGGTGCAGAAGACGGTCTAACATTTCACCTTGTATCTAAAAATAATTGTACATTAGGAACCCTTATCCTGCTTGTCTGGAGTAGTACTTGCGAAATAAGTCTTGATTTGTAAGAATGCTTCACAGTGAGCCTTCTCAGTGAGAGCGACGTTTATTTCTTAAAATCTTATTTTAAAGTAAGAGTGCTTAGCATAATCATGTACAGATGGCCCACTTTCATAAAGGCAGCAAAATGCAAAGACCACTCTCCCCAGTCCAAATATTTTGAGGGACATTTTGTCCAGACAGAAATGATGCCTGGACAGAAAAGGTTATACCATGCAATCTACAAAATATCATGAAACTGTTAAGAAGTGCATGGGTGTGGTGGTGGGGATAAGGGATAAATGGAAGGATCATTTATGGAAACATAATAAATCATGCAGTTCATCTTCTCATGGCAACAAAGGTGTCAATCTTTAAAGCTTTAGAGCCCAAGTCTTGGATATTTAAGTAACCGTATCCTCTGACATTTGTCTCCACATTTTTTTAGTTTTGGAATATGGCCTTTCGGCAGGTGGTATCACCATCTGAAATAGAGATGATCACTACTGATATTAGGGACTTTTTCTGTGGTGGCTCCATGGTAATGATATTTCCTTCCATTAGAAATATATGAGATCTGTACAGTGGTAGCTCGGGTTAAGAACTTAATCCGTTCCGGAGGTCCGTTCTTAACCTGAAACTGTTCTTAACCTGAGGTACCACTTTAGCTAATAGGGCCTCCCGCTGCCGACACAGGATTTCTGTTCTCATCCTGAAGCAAAGTTCTTAACCCGAGGTACTGTTTCTGGGTTAGCGGAGTCTGTAACCTGAAGGAGTCTGTAACCAGAGGTACCAGTGGATAGCCAAAGGTTGTAGGGTCACCGTGTATCCCCCACAGCAGAACTTTAGATTTTCTGCCTTAGATAAGGATTTTCTGTTTCTGTATTGATACCATGCCTATTTTTTTAGGACAACAGTTTTTTCTAATCATAAAGTAAATAAAAAAACCATGCTGTTTTTTTAAAAAATGTTCTAATAAATCTAATCAAATGTGGGCCACTTGGGGACTAAAAAGGCATAAAAATGTATTAGTAACAACAACAACAAAAAGCAATAGTACAAAACTAGCAAGGGGAGTGGGGAGGAAGAACCAAATACCATGAGCATCTGTGGTTTCTGAAAATATATGACGGTGCAAATACTAGAAAGTGTACTCATCAGCTCAAAGTTTTAAATTGCATAAGGGCACGACTTATGTCCTGCAGAATGACTATGGATGAACCTTTTAAATATAGCTCCCTTAATTGAGTTAGGCAAATAGCGGATGTGTGGATAACTCTTGAAGTGTTGAACACAGAAAGAAGGTGATTGGTAATGAACTGGTTTTGCATTTTCTTTAATATTACCTTGCTCTCTCTCTCTCTCTCTCTCTCTCTCTCTCTCTCTCTCTCTCTCTCACACACACACACACACACACACACACACACACAGAGAGAGAGAGAGAGAGAGAGAGAGAGAGAGAGAGAGAGAGAGAGAGAGAGAGAGAAGTTTTCTGGCTTATCATTGTTAACTGAGAACAAGAGCGTTCTAGTGTACAGCCTGATCACTCCCATTTCATTCCCCCTCACCTCTGAATATGAGTGGGATAAACCAGGGGATCTTTCCAAAGCACATATTGTGGGTTTTTTTGTTTTTTGTTTGTTTTTGCTCCTTAATAAGTCATGAACAGCAAGCCAACAAAAAACCACGCCTGTAGCTTGGCAAGAAATTGTTGCCTGTTACGAGAGCCAAGCGTGATCCCTGGCTCAGAGATATCAGAAAGCCAAGGTTTGTCTTGTTCTTACCAGGGGAGGAGCGAAGTGAGAGCTACCTGGCAGCCCATGTAAACACAGAACTGGTTCTTGAAAAACCACAGTAAGTTAGAAATCTGCCTTGTTATGTGTGAATGGGGCCGTACCTTGGAAATCGTACCTTGGAAGTCGAATGGAATCCATTCCAGAAGTCCATTCAACTTCCAAAATGTTCAGAAACCAAAGTGCGGCTTCTGATTGGCAGCAGGAAGCTCCTGCAGCCAATCGGAAGCTGCAGAATCCCCGTCGGACGTTTGGCTTCCAAAAATAGTTCACAAACCGGATCACTTCCAGGTTTGCAGCATTTGGGAACCAAAACGTCCAAGTACCAACGTGTTTGGGATCCAAGGTACGACTGTATATGAAAATTTTCTAACTGTGATTGCTCATCAGTTCATACCTCAAGTTATATTTATTTGTTTGTAATATCACAGCCCAAAGGCAAAATGTCAAGAAGGCGGCAAAGAGTCGGGCAAGATAAGCAGCTGTGCACATATAAATTAAGCACAACCTACATTAAAGTTAAACCAGGGTTAGAACAGATTTAAGAACAAAGCCCCAAGAAGATAATCCTGCAGCAATTTACCATTTTTTACCTCTACTCTAGCAATTAAGACAGATTAACCACAGATAAGCCTTGGAAAGAGTAAAGCTAGCATATTTGAAGTGAAAAGCTCCAAGTACAGATTTAGTTTAGCAGTAGAATATAGTTTAGCTGAATTCCTGGGAGATTTTTAAAAAACTGAAAACTAAACTGTAAGTTTAAAGGTAAAGGGACCCCTGGCCATTAGGTCCAGCCGTGACTGGGGTTGTGGCGCTCATCTCACGTTATTGGCCAAGGGAGCCGGCGTACAGCTTCCAGGTCATGTGGCCAGCATGACCAAGTAGCTTTTGGCGAACCAGAGCAGTGCACAGAAACGCTGTTTTCCTTCCCACTTGGAGCAGCACCTATTTATCTACTTGCACTTTGACGTGCTTTCAAACTGCTAGGTGCGCAGGACCTGGGGCCGAGCAACGGGAGCTCACCCCGTCACAGGGATTCAAACCGCCGACCTTCTGATCGGCAAGCCCTAGGCTCAGTGGTTTAACCCACAGCGCCACCCGTGTCCCAAACTGTAAGTTTAGCAGAGGTGAAAGAGAGCCATGCTTCTGGGCTCCAACATGGGTGCAGTATAAGCCTATGTATGTCTACTCTTAAGTCATAATCAGTCATTTGATTGCATGTAGCCAAAGGCATTCACAATAAATCTGACCTACTCTTCCATGGGACTGAATGTGTTTAGATATGACCTTAACCATCTTTAGCTGTAATCTTTAGCTGAGATTCATGTTCCATAGCAACCAAGACACCTGAATTGCTTTGGAGCTGCAAACTAGCCAAACACACCCTTTTTTTGAAGGCCAGCCATTTTACATAACTGGGGGAAAGCTAGCCATATTGAGTAAAAATCTGGAGAGAGCTCTGCAGATGAGCTGGAGCCCTAGACATGAAGCACTGAATTAAGGAGTTGGGAAAGTTAGGAACTTTTGCGAGTTTGCCAACACAATGGGGCCAGGAAACTAACAATCATTCCCTTCCCCAACTAGAGGAAGCTTTTCAAAAAACCTCACCAAACCTCACAGCACTGGATTTAGCTTAAAAAAAAATCCCCAAAAGGAAAATCCCAAATGAGAATGTCATCCAGAATGCCACCTGTACACCTATCTGCCTGCTGGGTACAACTTGTGTCGACATGATGCAATAACTGAAAAACTAGCTCTTCAGGACAAAGTTCATTCCTTTGAAAGCAAGGTGACTAATACAGTGGTACCTCAGGTTACAGACGCTTCAGGTTACAGGCGCTTCAGGTTACAGACTCCGCAAACCCAGAAATAGTACCTCAGGTTCAGAACTTTGCTTCAGGATGAGAACAGAAATCGTGCAGCGGCGGCGCAGTGGCAGTGGTATCTCAGGTTAATGACGGTTTCAGGCTAAGAACGGACCTCCGGAACGAATTAAGTTCTTAACCTGAGGTACCACTGTACAGGTAAAATGAGAGAAACGAAAAGGGAGACCTTTAATGATACAGAAAGGAAATACCAGTTTCCTGTTGGTAGTTCTGCTGCTCTTAGGTTTGGACAAATGGGAAATAAAATGGGCAAATATGATTCAGTGCAAGTATGTATAAAGTACATTGGGGCAAAATATCCTAACTTCATTATAAACCTTAAGGCGCTGCCTTTTTAACCAGGCCTTTGTTTGATTTGATTGATATCCTATGCCCTTTTAAAATGTGGGGTTGGGGGGGATGTTATTGGGTTGCTGCTTTTAATTCTGATTATATATTTTGTGGTTTTATATTTGGATTTTGTTCTGAGAACCACCCAGAGACCTCCAGGTATAGGGTGGTATATAAATTCAATAAATAATAATACAGTGGTACCTCGACATCCAAATGACACGACTTCCGAAGGTTTCGACTTATGAAGTCAGCAAACCCGGAAGTCTTTTAGACGCGTGCACGTTCTGCGCCTGCGCAGAAGTGGTGCGCGCGGTCAACGCATGCGCAGAAGCGCAAAATAGCGCTTCGTGCATGCGCAAAATGGACACTTTGACAACTGAAGGATTCCACATACGAAGAGCACAGTGGAACTGATCGCCTTTGTAAGTCGAGGTACCACTGTAATATACCATGAGATCTTGGGGTCATGGCTAATAGTTAGGTGAAAAAGGCCACACAGTATTGCAGCAGCTATGAAGAATGTAGAATCTATACTATGGATCATTAGGGAAGCAGAAGAAAACAATGGTGTGATTAAACTCATAGTAACTATCATCGGGATACTGGAGACATGGAAACTGGCAACTGAAATGCTAAGGAAGCTGGAAAACTCCCCTATGAGAAGAGGTTACAACATTTGCAGCCATTTTGTTTAGGAAAACAAATGTGAGTAAAGCAAAGGCACAATAGTGATGTGTAAAATTATGCACAGCCAATTCTGTCTCCAGGGCAGCCATCTACCAGCTCCAACTGGTACACAGGCTGAGACCCTACCTGCCCACAAACTGTCTTGCCAGAGTGGTGCATGTTCTGGTTATCTCCCGCTTGGATACTGCAATTTGTTCTACGTGGGGCTACCTTTGAAGGGGACCCGGAAACTGCAACTAATGCACAATGCGGCAGCTAGACTGGTGACTGGGAGTGGCCACCAGGACCATATAACACCGGTCCTGAGTACGTTTCCGAGCACAATTCAAAGTGTTGGTGCTGACCTTTGAAGCCCTAAACGGCCTCGGCCCAGTATACCTGAAGGAGCATATCTACCCCCATCATTCAGCCCAGACACTAAGGTCCAGCTCCAAGGGCCTTCTGGCGGTTCCCTCACTACGAGAAGTGAGGTTACTTCTGAGTAGATGTTTAGAACTGCACTGTGAGAGTGTAACGGTATATTGTCTTTTGAAAACCTACACATAGTGGAAGTGATTCATAGAAAACATATTTTCCCCCAAAAAAGTTAAAAAGTAGCCATGTTGGTCCGGGAAAAGGGTTCCAAAATCCATTATTAGGGCAGTATCATTTATTAAGGCAACTAACATGTCCCAAAATAGCCTTTATCAGGCTACATGGCAAAACAAAGCAACGAGGGAGAAAGCCTCATTTGAATACTTGCTACTTCCTCCAATATTCTGGAAGACTCTTAGCAGATGAAGATTCAAAGCTTCACCAGCAGCCAATTTCTATCCCCTCCATTTGCCTTGTTTGGCCTCTACCCTGACTGAAGTTCAGCAGGACTCAAAGATTTGCACGCTTTGGTTGGCCTAATAAAAGTATTGCCCTAAAGTATATTTAGGAATTTCTCTCTCTTTATCTAGATATTCTATCATTCTTCTCAGAACAGTGGTGCACACTTTAAAGAACGTACACTCAAAGTACATATATGAAAGGTCCTAAGTGGAATTGAAAAAATAATAATTCAATTATTTCATAGTGTTTATAACCCAGTTTAAACGTTCTTCTTTGTATGTGTCATAAGAGTATCATGAGCTTCATCCATATATTTTCATAACTTCCTTTGAATATTTAGCCGAGATAAGAATTTCAGCAGAGAGCCTCACATTGCATGCTATGTGCACACGGAGCTTAAATTACTGTGGTTGGCAAAATGTCACAAACTATTTCCATTTTCTCCCACTGAAACTTATCCTTACTTCAGCTGCGGCCAGTGATGTCACCTCCATTAGATTCACAGCTCGGAAAGCAAACACAGCAGCTGCCAGGACTGAAAAAGAATGCACAATATTTAGACTGGCGGCCTATTAATTAGTTGCTACAGATATTTTGGTCTAGCTATTCTTTACGTTCAATTCAGTAATCACTTAGTTTGGGAAATATTATATAGCCAGCTTAAATGCGCCATTCTAGTGACAGTTTCATTTTAAAGAAAAGCCGTACGAGAAAATCAAGTGCACAACAGAATAAATATATTAAGAATTTCTTATGTTAAATGTGACTTTTGCCTTACTTGTAGTTCTATAAATCATCTGTCACCATGAATAGAAGTTATTAATATTGCAGCTGTTGTATAAGGGATTATTATTTTGACCAGAATATAATTGAAATTAATAAGCTTCTGGAACGCAGAAATAAAGAAAATCATCAAACCATCAAATCTAGCACACGGGGGACACCTAAATTATATAATTTGGTATTTGAATTATTGGTATTAGTATTTGTATTATAATTTTGTATTGTTATAATGAGGCTATTATTGGACTGTAATTGAAAATAAATAACAATTATTATCAAAAAAAAGAGAAAAAAGTTAAATGTGATTTTTCTCTGGTTCACTCACAAACCAACACTTTTCTCAGGCAGAATACAGTATCTGCGCACAGACCCCATTCGCAAGATATGTCCTCTCCTTTCGGAGGAAAGCTGCTTGCATGGAGGGGGCAAAGGTCTATATGGGCATATCGTGATGGGCTCTGAGCCAGCCCAGTATCCACACCTGTGGCTGTAACACTGGCACACACTTTCTGTGTGTAAGTGCAATAGTACCACCAGCTCAACTTTGAGGATAACAAGCATGCAGATTGTGTCTACAAGTACCGGATATAATATTGGAACGCTAGGTAGATCAGGAACGGGGTGTGGCAGTGTTGGCAGCTGTGATCCAATAAGGTTATGCACCAGGAGTTTTGTATGAACCAACTCCTTTCATACACACACACACAATTTTTATAAAGTTTTTCTATTTTACATTTTGGAGTATTCATTTAAACAACCTTAAATCAATGACTTCCCTTCTTCTCTTTCCATGGTTCAATTTAACATACGATAAATCCCTGTATACTTTACATAAACTAAACCATTCAATATTCCATTATTACATCCATCAAAACTTATCTACACTGTTGAATTTAGCTTAATGCTGCCAGCGTTTTTAAATGTATACAGTTTTCACCCATATATTCAATAAACATTTTCCAAACTTCTTTAAAAGTATGTTCTTCTTGTTCTCTTATTCCATATGTTAAATCTCCAAGCTACGCATATTCCATCAGTTTAAGTTGCCATTCTTTGGTTGGGATCTCGCTCGTTTTTCCATTTTTTAGGCTGATGAAACACAGGCCGCAGTAGTAGCATAGCATAAATAGTCTTTTTTGACACCTGGGAATTTCCATCTGATTTATCCCCAACAAAAAAGATTCTGTTTTTTTGGGAAAGGTACTTTTAAACATTTTTTTTCAGTTCATTATAAATTATTTCCCAATACTCTTTTACCCTTTGACAACTCCACCACATATGGTAAAACATGCCCTCAGCCTCATTGTATCTCCAGCACTTATCCGATTCACACTTACGGTATACATTTTAGCAACTCTATTCAGAGTTAGATACCCTCTGTAAATCATTTTCAGATAGTTCTCCTTCAAAGAATAACATGCTGAACCATTTCCTTTCCTAATTTGGGTGCAACCCATCCATGTCGACGCACTATCCTTAGTATCCCTGGGAGCGATAAACTTCTAATTAAATCAATGGGAACTCAAAGGATTATAACTGAAGAGATTGTTCCTCGTATACCAGCAAGAAATTAATGCCAATAGTTTATGCATAAATTTGGGTGAATATCTTTCTTGACTCTTTAATCTTAGCTAAGCCAGTTCTCGGAACAGCAGAAGTGAGTGACCAGGACAAAGTCCCAGCCACTCTCAGTTTCCAAAATTCTAAGTTTTAAGACACTGAGTTGGAGGTCACACCATGAATAGCTACTGAAACCATGCAATTGCACACGAGGAAACTGAAGCCTCTTGTGTTGATATCATTCTTCTTTAAAAAGGGAGAATGTCAATACCATCAACAAAATATGTTTTCATTACCAGCAAGAATTTCCAGAGAGTTGTATCCCAGGACTCTGTCCCACAAAAGCAGAAGCTGATCCGTAGCTAAGTAGCCGGAGAATGCTCGCACCATCCATTTAAATGATATCCTTAGACTACGAGTAGGAAAAAAAAAACTATTATATTTCCCCATACAATCACAGTGGATTTGCCTTTTGACTTAGATGTGCTTATCTGCTTTCTGAGCCTTAAACGGAAAAGAGCGCAGCTAAAGCCAAAGCCAGCTAAAGAAAGTAATTCTTCTTAATGCTAAATCTGGCATGATACACTCAGTTCACTAATTCAGAATCTATTTGCTATCTGGTTCTTGATCGTAACAGTATTTCAATACTCAAAATCAAAAAAGAAAGTACTGTTTAGCATCAATTGTAAATGCATTCTCCTTAGGGTAACAGCAAATGTTATGTGTCTCCACGCAGGTAAGCAAAGATGTCAACCTTGACTTTTGATTGTACCTTGAAGCAGGAGTCTTTAACTTTTTCAGACCTGAAAAAACATTTCTAACCTAAAAAACATGTTTCGGAACCCGCTTCTTAATTTTTTAGCTTTTTTTGAATTGTGATATTTCTGGTGTTCCTACCCTCATTATACTCTGATCCATTAGTGGATCCCAACAAGTTAGACACCGCTGGGAGGAATGATATACTGTACTTTTCCGTGTATACAATTAGGTTTTGTTTACTAAAAAATAATGTTAAAAAGAGGGGGTAGTCTTATACATGTGGGCAATCTTCCCCCAATTTCTTAATTTTGAGTCCCCCAAAATAGGGGGTGTCTTATACACAGGGGTGTGTTATACACGGAAAAATATGGTAAATCGTTTTTATTTGATTTTACAAGTGTAAAGTAAAGTTACAACAATACCAAATACATATCCATATAAAGAGATTTCTCTGAATCTCGAGACTTCCCACCATCCCCTCCCTGGCTCCTATTGTCAACGTTTTCAACTGCGTATTATTTCACAATATATATATTTTGTATCTGTTCATAGTGTTTGTTACATTTCAAGTGTTATTAGAATCCTGCTAATGTTTTCACCTGCTTACAGTGGTCTCCTAAATAAGGGAGGAATGATCATTTTTAGGATATTCCGAATACAGTCAAACCTCGGTTGTCGAACGTAATCTGTTTGGCTTCTGAAATGTTTGACAACCGAGGCATGGCTTCCGATTGGTTGCAGGAGCTTCCTGCACTCAAGCAAAAGCGTCGGATGTTGGGCTTCTGAAAAACGTTCAAAAACCGGAGCATTTACTTCTGGGTTTTTGGCATTCGGGATCTGAGGTTTGATCTCAGCTAAATTGCTACAGGAGTATAAAGTCACTAAATGAGAGTTTTCCCATGTTGGTGTCAGAATATAAAGTATTTACTTTTATGGACGTTTAAAATTTCAATATGTCTCACGACCATCCATGAGTCCTGGGAGAGCATGCAAGCCTTTTCCCACCTGGCCTGAACAGACTCTTGGGCTGGGATATTGTTTAGGCAGTTTTCTTGGGGACTTTTCTTGCTACTATTTTTTCATCTTTATAACTTTTTATGATTGACGTGGAAATTGTTCAGTTTGGTTTTGTACTTTTTATGTGTTTTATTTATTGTTTATGACTACTTATGTGATACAGTGGTACCTCGGTTTTCGAACAGCTTAGTCAGTGTTCCGGTTTGCAAACTTTGCTTCGAAAGTCGAATGTGCCCCGTTTTGAGTCCTAAGCTTCTGTTTCTACTCTTGCACTGCTAATTTGTGTCCTCCATTGGAATTGAAACCTTCCGTTTCCGTTTTTAACTGTTGCACTGTAATTTGTGTCCCCCCATTTTAATTGAAGCCTTCTGTTTCCGATTGCAGTGTTGTGAGGTGATATTTGGAGCTTATATTTAGTGCTTTTGTTTTTGCTATTTATTTTGCGTTTTTTGTTTCTGAGGCTTTCGGTTAATTTGTTTTGGTGACTGTGTGGAACCCAGTTCAGCTACTGATTGATTGATAGTGTGACTGCGGAAATGGATAAAAGTCCCCCATCCAAACAATAACTATCATCAGTGCAGGTAAGAAAATAATAATAATTTTAATTTTTATCATCTATAATACTGTCTTATTTATTTTATAGTACAGCACATTGATTATTGCTTTCATTTTATGGATCAATGGTCTCATTAGTAAAATTCATGTTAAACTGATGTTTTAGGGGTTGTTTTTAAAAGTCTGGAACGGATTAATCCATTTTGCATTATTTTCTATGGGAAAGTGCACCTTGGTTTTGGAACGTTTTGGTTTTGGAACGGACTTCTGGAACGGATTAAGTTTGAGAACCAAGGTACCACTGTTTTCATAATTTAGTAAACCTTTTCATGTTGTACTCTGCCTTGAGCATGGTTTTAGCTACAGAAATGTGGCATGCAAATACAATGATGACGATGGTGTCAGTTTTTACATATAAAGGAAAATACTTACGGTTGTGCTCCAATTTCTCGGAGGTGATAAAACAGCTGTGGTAGATGGGTTTGGAGAAGGGTTTCAAACAGCAAACATAATGATACAATGCCCTTTAAAAAAGAAAGAGTACAATAATTCCCTTTTTTTAAAAAGCACAACTATACAACAAGTGTACCTCTTACTACTAGTGAGTTTTAAATGTAAATAGTGAAAAAATATCCAATGTAGTTCATGCATAGATTGAAAACATATACAGTAGTATATGTAGTATAGTAAAGTAGTATAGTAAGATTTGATAAAGTGAGGTTGTGGACTTTTTCACATTAAAACATTGTTGGTTGCAGACATAGACAACAGTTTCTTTCCTGGATACATGTAATGAAGGGCAACAAACTGGAATTTAAGGCCGACAACAACAATAATAATAATAATAATAATAATAATAATAATAAGTGAGGAGGCCAGGGGAGAGTGAGCTGTGGGGTCCCAGAGTGGATAATCTTCATAAAAAGGGGAGGGGGGAAGTGAAGGGGTTATAAAAGATCAGGCTAAATTTAAATTGAAGGCCAGGAGGAATAGCTCTGTCTTACAGGCCCTGCGGAAGGAGGTTAAATCCTGTAGGGCCCTGGTCTCAGGGGATAGAGCATTCCACCAGGTCGGAGCCATCACTGAAAAGGCCCTGGGCCTGGAGGAGGATAGTCTGACTTCCTTAGGGTCCGGGACCTCTAAACTATGGTTATTCATGGACCCGAGGTACCACTGTATTTTAATATTCTGCTGGAAGCCGCCCAGAGTGGCTGGGGAAACCCAGCCAGATGGGCGGGGTATAAATAATAAATTGTTGTTGTTGTTGTTGTTTATGATGATGATTATTATTATTATTAAAACGTTCCACGTACAAACTCCAGATCTCTAGTTAAAGAATCTCAGCAGGATTGAAAAAGACATCCAGCTGAGGCTTTAGATCAGGCATCCCCAAACTTCGGCCCTCCAGATGTTTTGGACTACAATTCCCACCTTCCCCGACCACTGGTCCTATTAGCTAGGGATCATGAGAGTTGTATGCCAAAACATCTGGAGGGCCGCAGTTTGGGGATGCCTTCTTTAAATTGTTGCTTCTGTAGCTCAGTTGGATAGAGCGTGGTTTTCACCAAGGTTGCAGGTTCGATCCCTAAAAGGGACACCTGCAGGTTCCTTCATTGCAGGGAGCTGGACTAGATGATTCTCAGGGCCCCTTCCAATTCTATGATCCCTATGAAACAGGCCAATAATCTGACAGTATAAAGCTGTCTAGTATGTTCTTGTATATGAAATACGCAAGATAGTTTATCAACGCAGAGGTCTACATTTTAAAATATTTTTGTACAAGTCAAACAAATCGAAGGTTTGCATAGACAGCAGTCCTGAGTTTTTGGAACAGGCACGGTAAAAAGAGACAGGCATATTTTAGTTTGTTGCATTTTGCATGTTCAGATTTGTTCAAAGCAAACTTACGGACGGGTGAGAAGAGATGGAATGAAGTCGGAAGAAATAGCGCACGTATATTTCGCGAAACATCTGGTACAGCTTGGAAGGTTCGTTATACAGGAAACAAAGCGGAGCAACTGAAAGGATAAAAGACATTTGTTATCTCACCACCACTACTTGTTAAAATAACAAGATGCATGTCAAACAAAATCTGCATATTATGAATGAACACCAGTTCTTGGTGGAGGTAGAAATTAGAACAATACGTATGTTAATGCAGCCGTAGCTATGGAATAATTGTGTCGTTTTCTCTCTCTCTTCCTTAACAGTCATTCAAATATTGCTTTTTTATTGACAAGTGGAGTAACAACGAGCCACTTTAAACATGTGATTACTTTGGGAATGCCAGTCTGACAGCTGAGACAGATTTGCTTGAAGGACCAACGCATGGGTTGCACATTCAAAGTTTGTATTTTAATTTTTGTAAACTGCTAGCCTGTGAAGAAACTGCAGTAGCCACATAAATACCGGTACTATCCATGGATGGGGACTTCCATGCAACCCCAGGCTGGTTGCAAAATATGAACCACCCCAGGCCCTGTGATCATCACCTGAGGCCCTTCTTTGTGTGCTCCCTTCCATGAAAGATCCTGAGGGTGGCAACACAAGAATGGCCTTTTCTGCGGTGGCTCCGTTTGTGGACTGTTCTCTCCAGGGAGGCTCGCCTGGCACCGTCATAAGATCTCTGTACGCACCAGACACAAACTTTCCTCTACAACTAGGACTTTGGCCTCTAACTTGTTGTTGTTTAGTCGTTTAGTCGTGTCCGACTCTTCATGACCCCATGGACCAGAGCATGCCAGGCACTCCTGTCTTCCACTGCCTCCCGCAGTTTGGTCAAACTCATGTTCGTAGCTTCGAGAACACTGTCCAACCATCTCGTCCTCTGCCATCCCCTTCTCCTTGTGCCCTCCATCTTTCCCAACATCAGGGTCTTTTCCAGGGAGTCTTCTCTTCTCATGAGGTGGCCAAAGTCTTGGAGCCTCAGCTTCAGGATCTGTCCTTCCAGTGAGCACTCAGGGCTGATTTCCTTCAGAATGGATAGGTTTGATCTTCTTGCTGTCCATGGGACTCTCAAGAGTCTCCTCCAGCACCATAATTCAAAAGCATCAATTCTTTGGCGATCAGCCTTCTTTATGGTCCAGCTCTCACTTCCATACATCACTACTGGGAAAACCATAGCTTTAACTATACGAACCTTTGCCAGCAAGGTGATGTCTCTGCTTTTTAAGATGCTGTCTAGGTTTGTCATATCTGTGGCCTTTTAGAAGTGGGTGGGGTGTTTTTAGTGTATTTTTTTAACCTTAGTTTAAATGTATCTATGTGGGGGGGGGTGTTTGGTTGGTTACTTGGTTGGTTGTAGGTTGCTTTGAGTTATCCTGGGCAAAATAAAGTGATTAACATTTAATTAATAATAACAAGAACAGCAGCAATAGAAAAAATAATTAAAAATCATAATTAGCCTCCAGGGCAGGGGCAGAATGTGGAAGAAGACTCTTTTTCCTGTGTGTGATAAGCACAGACAGATATTATATTGCAACAATATAAACTGACTTACTTATTCAATTAAACAAACTTCCATTTGTAGCTCCAGTGCTAGTATTGAAGAATCACTTACCGTACATCGAAAAGCCATGGAAAGGGATTACACCTGCAAAACAGAGATGTTCCAGTTTACTGTGAGGATTGTTCATCGTTCCACAGTTCTTTATGCTTTGTAGGGGGGAAATCCCCAGACAAAAGTACCGGTATACCCAGGGAGAATTCCACAAAATATTTCAGAACTTGATTCTTTTCATATGCATAAGCACATCTTTAACTCTAGAGACTGAACTAATAACTGCTCTGCTGGAAACTGGAGATCAGGATCACCCAGCAAGCAGAATGCAGTCCACCTCTGATTTATGATTGCTAACCAGTGGGTCAATAAAATCCCCTTCTTCAAATGCCAAAAACAGAAGGTGTAACAAGCCCAACTGATGGTAGGTGAGCTACGTTCAGTGTAAGGGTCAGAAATTCTGCAGGCTTCATTTAGTTCAGAGTTGATGGCTCTTTTTTTTTTTGAGCCCACGGCCAAATGCAAAGTTAGCCACCCCTCTAAGACCTGCATGCCAACAATGTGCACACATTCATTGTACATATATGTTCACCGCACACACTTGCTGCACATGCAGACACACAGTGTTCTCTCTTTGTCTTGCACTTCCCACTGTGATTGGGAGGAATAATAATAACAATAATACTGTAATAATAATTTTATTGTTTATACTCCGCCCATCTGTCTGGGTTTCCCCAGCCACTCTGGGCGGCTTCCAGCAAAATATAAAAAATAATAAAATGTCAGACATTAGAAACTTCTCTGAACAGGGTTGCCTTCAGATGTATTCTAGAAGTGGTGTAATTCTTTATCTGCCTCACATCTTATGGGAGGGCATTCCACAGGGAGGGCGCTACTGCCGAGAAAGCCCTCTGCCTGGTTCCCTACCAAAACCTCAGAAGTGGAGCCACTCATGACAGTTCAACTGTGAAGGAGTTCTAAGGAAGTGTTGGTGCTATTTGTCTTGGATTGCATTATACTGTCTTGCAAAGACACCTCTTCTCCCTCTGGTGCAGCACCATCGCTAGAAGGTCTTAGCGCAGAGCTGCCATATTCCAGTCCCTCAAATACGGGTGGCCCTGTTTGCAAACTGTGCAACTGACCTGCTACTAATGCAAATTGCATGGGGAGTTGGGAAATGGTTAAGCAAGCCCACTTCCACAGACTTCCAACTCCAGACCATGAGCCAGTGGCAGAAAGGCCAGCTCGTGCTGTAAAAATTGTACTACAGCATATGCAAAATATGCTCAGCCAAAGACAACGGTGGGATTAAGCATGCCCAAACAGTGGCCAAGAACATGATAAAACATTGTCAACTCTCTAAGAAAAGAGGGAAACCCCTTCCTGTCAAACCCTGTTGCGTCTGTTGTTGTCTGTTACATAATTCAGGAGAATTCGTGGTCTTAGAAATTACTGCAGTTTCTCCTTTCCCCACTAGAGGAGGCAACAGTATAACTGCTTTACCGTTTGGTGGATAAAAGACAGCATATTCTTCCATGCCAAGTTTCCCTGTGAAAAGAACAGTCAATGGAAAAGAGTAAGTAACAGACATACAGGAAGAGAACACAGACTTTTCCAAACTGAAAATGTAGATCTGATACAGTTAAGAAAGTGAAACGGCAGTGGGAGGTTAGGAATGATTATGGTATAATGCTACAGAGCTGTAAAACAGACCAATCTACAAAACAATCTTCTAAAAGAACAATGAATGAGATCTATGCAAATATGTGAAACATGTCTTACTCAAATTTGTAATAGCCACCTATTGGATTTCTTAATATGAATTTTGGGGGAACAATCCTGCTCTCCATTTCTGACTTCACACGCAGACAAGCAAGTTGGACAGGATTGATTGATTGATTGATTGATTTTATATACCGCCCTATACCTGGAGGTCTCAGGGCAGCTCACAGAACAAGTGAGTGAATGGGTTTCTCACGTCACTTGCCATTTAGCAACAACAGTTCAAATACTGAGCACCAAAGCAGATGTGATCGATGGTTCGGTTCTCTCATAGGTAGGTAAAAGGTAAAGGGACCCCTGACCATTAGGTCCAGTTGTGACCGACTCTGGGGTTGCGGTACTCATCTCGCGTTATTGGCCAAGGGAGCCGGCATGCAGCTTCCAGGTCATGTGGCCAGCATGACAAAGCCGCTTCTGGCGAACCAGAGCAGCACACGGAAACGCCGTTTACCTTCCCGCCAGAGCGGTAACTATTTATCTACTTGCACTTTGACATGGTTTCGAACTGCTAGATTGGCAGGAGCTGGGACTGAGCAACAGGAGCTCAACCCATTGCAGGGATTCGAACCGCCAACCTTCTGATCGGCAAGCCCTAGGCTCAGTGGTTTAACCCACAGCGCCACCTGTGTCCCACAATAGGTAGGTAGATTTAATTTAAAACAGTCGTGTGAGACTGGTAGTTTGACTGGCAAACTATCACTGGGTGCTTAACCCTTTCTTTCTATGTCATTTCCCTGCTGTAATTATCCTACTTCATATCTATTTCGGAGATGGGAAAGGAGTTAAACCTCCCTCCCACTATCTCAGTTAAATTAGCAGCTGATGCAACAACTTTGGAGTAAAAATGTCTCTGGGAAATCCTAATCACGGATCTTTCCCATCACATTTCCTTTGCAGCTCAGGATTTGAACCTGCCGTTGCTCATCGTCAAGTGAAGGGACAATCTGACTCCTTCTGGCATGCTCTCTCCTGGGCGGCGCGGAGATACGGGACCCAAACCTGCCTCCATTCCCCTCTTCGCCCAAATGAGCTTCTGAAGGAAAAGGCCATATATCAGGGCTAAGAAGAAAAGAACTAAGCCCTCTCTGCAACGCCACTTCCCTGGTCAAATTAAAGTTCCATGCAGCTGTTATGACAGGGAAAGGAAGTGTGAGGTCCTGATCATTTATGCCCTGGGTCACATCAGGCAGAGGAAAGGAAGGGAGTAAAAAGTGGTGAAAACTCTGCTGCCCATTCAGTTAAAGGGCCACCACTTTTCCTCTCAGGGCATCAAGGGGAACAGAGCACACCATGCTTAAGGGGGGGGGGGAGGATAAGCTGAGACCTTCTACTGGAAGGAGAAGAGGATCTTAGGCTGTTCTACCCAACACAATACAAAACTGCCTTCCTGCCTTCACTTTCTGTGAAGACAGACAGATTTCCATGACAAAGTAAAGCGTCATTCCCTCCCCCCCCACCCCCCTTCTGCCTGGTATCAGTAAGGCTTAAAAGAAATTAGCAGGACTTAAAAAGTGCTTTGCTTTGAGAGGATCAAACCCATTATTTAAACCTAGAGAGCAGAAATATTATTTGAGTGAAACTGCTGTTTTAGCATATGACTACATGAATTGCACGTCAAAGTGCAAGTAGATAAATAGGTACCGCTACAGCGAGAAGGTAAACGGTGTTTCCCGTGTGCTGCTCTGGTTTGCCAGAAGCGGCTTAGTCATGCTGGCCACATGACTTGGAAGCTGTATGCTGGCTCCCTCGGCCAATAACGCGAGATGAGCGCTGCAACCCCAGAGTCGGTCATGACTGGACCTAATGGTCCTTTTACCTTTACATGAATTTTAAAATAGGGTCATTTTCTTTATCTGAAGTTAAGCAGGGACACATGATGTGATCTAGAGAGAATGTAAAGGACAACAGTCATGGTTGGTTTTAGAGCCTTAGGTTTTATGGTAGACGAAAATGCTCTCTAGTTCTGCTTTTGATCTCTTTTCATCTTTTCTGTGAACTGCCCCAAGACATCCGGGTATAGGGCAGTATATAAATTCAATCAATCAATCTTTCATAAATACTGTTCATGTGCAGAATGTTTAGCAGTGAAAATCCAATACGCAACATTGAATCCTGTAGGAATTTTTTTTAAGCTGCATTATAAAACATAATTAGCATTTTTAAAATGCAGGAACAGTTGGGCACAAAGTCACAAGCCTTCTGTTGGCCAGGAAATATACATTTGTAGACTTCCTACTTTGATGGCGGGGAGAGAAATCCTATTACAGTATACAGTACAGCTGTTTAAAGTATTGAACTGCCTCACATATAGGCAACTGAAAAGAAAGCACAAACACACAGCCAGCTGCCTTTACAATCACCCTCAAAAAAAGTATGAGTACATGTTATTTTTTCCTCCGCAGGGATAACAGTATCAGTGGGTGAGATCGTCAGGAGAAAAGCACTGCAAGAGGGAAAGATTAGAATGACCCTCTTCCCCTGGTCTTCAGCTTCAAATTGCAGCCTCAGTATATAGAAGGAGGGAAAACCCGAAAAAAGAAACACAGAACTACACATAACGTCTAGTTCTGCTCTTTGTCAGACTCTCCACCCCGAATGTAGCCCACCGGCTACATTTTGTACACTGCCAAGTGCTCAACCCCCGCAACAAAAAAGCCAATTAAAAAAAATCCACCTGTTTTTGCAGGAAGCACAAAAGTAGGTTATTTGTTGTGAACCACAAATACAGTTTGCATTGTAGTCTTAAGACCTGGACCAGAGAAATCGGGTTTTGAATCCTGCTCAGCTGTGACGATCACCAGCGGAAATCAAAGGCTGGTCACCAACAATAATCTTTTACAATTACCATCAATAAATATTTGTTTCTTTACCTCGAACGTATGACTTGGGTGGAGTAGCGCTATTGTACGCAAAGTGTTCCAACACTGAAGTGTCTCGTGAAAAACAAAGTAATACCTGTAAAAGCAACAAAAGGAATATCAGAAACTGTTCAATGAATAAAATCACCTTGAAGTTTGACATTAAACTGCCATTTCCTGCAAAATAAAAATAGAGGCAAATAAATTCACTAGCTTAGCCTCTTCATCCTCTCAGGTTGAGAAAGGTGAGTTAAATCCTTGAGTTTCTCTATAACATGCAAATTGTCTCGTCAATTCAGAACAATTCAGACAATAGATTTGTCTTTACTTTTACAGCAAAATTAAATGTAATGCAAGCGATCCATGATCAGATCGCCCAGTTTCCTGGTTTTCTTAAAAGCAGCTAACAGGGAACCTCAGATTGCAGAAGAAGGATTAATATTTTCCATCCACACCATCTCTCTCTCTCTCTCTCTCTCTCTCTCTCTCTCTCTCACACACACACACACACACACACACACACCTGCTATTAGTCCAGCTGGGGAAAACACAGGGGAAAACAGAATTACATTTCCAGGACTGCTTCCATCTCTTCAAAATCTAAACAAAAGAACTGGTCTTTTAGACAACTAATGCAAGTTTGAGGAGGAAACAGTTTATCTTGCCTTCATTCTGAACAACAGCCAGAACTTCACTTTTCCCTTTGTATTCACCCCAGTTGTTATGAATTAGCTTTTAATTTTTCCTATTTATTAGTACTTTGTTGGGTGTACTATGTTTTGACAGTTTAGATAGGATCAAAAGCTGGTAATGAATAGTGTTGGTTGTGAACTAGTGTGTGTTTAAGATAAAGGCCCTTTGTCATCTGAAAAAATGTTAATCTGCAAAATAGCAAGCTGCTCAAGGAGGTAAAAGCCAGAAAATTATTATGTCCTCTGTCAGAAGTGCAGACATTTTCGCAAGACATTTTTGCTTTTGACAAATATAATTATCAAAAGGCTGTGTTTACAAAAATATTAAACAAAAAGGAGTGGATGATGTACAGTGAAATATTGCCATGGCATTCTAGGTAGAATGAAGGCAAGATAAACTGTGTTTCCTCCTCAAAATTGCATTAGTTGTCTAAAAGACCAGTTCTTTTGTTTAGATTTTGAAGAGATGGAAGCACTCATGGAAATGTAATTCTGTTTCACCTGTGTTTTCCCCAGCTGGACAAATAACAGATTTGGGGGGGAGGGAGAGGGAGAGACAGACAGACAGACAGAGACATGGATGGAAAATATTTTAAAAAAACCTTCTGCAATTTGAGGTTCCTTGTTAGCTGCTTTTAAGAAAACCAGGAAACTGGGAAATCTGATCATGGATCTCTTGCATTACATTTAATTTTGCAAAAGTGTATGGATCTGGATTCTACCTAGAATGCTTTCAATGCCATGGCAATCTCTCACTGTGCATCATCCACTCAGACAGCTCCTTTCTGTTCAATATTTTTGTAAATGCAGCCTTTCGAAAATTACATTTGTCAAAGGTAAAAATGTCTTAGGAAAATGTCTGCACTTCTGACAGAGGACATAATAATTTTCTGGTTTTTACCTCCTTGAGCTGCTTACTATTTTGCAGATTAACATTTTTCCAGATGACAAAGGGCCTTTATCTTAAACACACACTTCACAACCAACACTATTCATTACCAGCTTTTGATCCTATCTAAACTGTCAAAACATAGTACACTCAACAAAGTACTAATAAATGGAAAAAATTAAAAGATAATTTATAACAACTGGGGTGAATACAAAGAGAAAAGTGAAGTTCTGGCTGTTGTTCAGAATGCAGATCCACACACTTTTGCTTCCTGTCCTGTTTCCTGCCATTTACATTCTCAGCCTTCCCTAAGAACAGCGAAAGCCTTATATTTCTAGCAATAAGCAAAGCTGAGATGACCCATCCCTGGGCAGAAAAGGCCTGGGCAAGCAACAAAGACCTGCCAATTCAATAACAGCTCTTTAGCAAGAACACTGTAACTCTTTAAACAAGAATATTCAGGCTTTACGTCACTTTATTTATGTTTTGTGTAAATTTCATTTTATGTTAGCACTTGTTCAGATAGGGACCCATCAGAGAATACTGCAGTTCACCAAGGAAATTCAAAATGTGAAGTTTGTGTTTAATTTGGGTTTGTGTCCATTGCTATTGGCTGTTAGGTTTTACATTGATATATAACTCCCTTGCTTTGTGATAGCCTGATGGCCCCTATAAATAAATAAATGAATGAATCTGAACAACAGTCAGCAGTGCAAGGCTACCCCCCTCCTGGCTAAGCAATGACTTAGTTTTAAAGAAGCTGGGGAGGATATGACTTGATCAGTCCAGACGTCACATGCAATCCATTCTCCCCATTCTCATCACTGCATTTGCTTGTATGAGACACAGAGAAACATCTGTAATGAGACATTAAGAAAACTGGGGGTGCTTCCTTTGCGGCTAAAACACGCACACACTTCATTATATTTGTATAGTTATCAAGGTGTTCGTGCTGAATCAAACCTAATGCCATAGTACCACAAATGTCTGTATTTAGCCAAAATGAGATGGGGAAAACAAGTCTCTTCATTCTCCCCAAAGGTGTTGCTCCCAACAGAACTTATACATTAAACACGTGTCCTCTGAGGGTTAAGGTGAATGTGGGAAACAGATTTGCAAAGGAGAATCATGTAGGTAGGAGGAAGGTACATTCGTACCTTGGTTCTTGAGCGGAATCCGTCCCGGAAGTCCGTTTGACTTCGGAAAACGTTCGAAAACCAAATCACGGGTTCTGATTGGCTGCAGGAGCTTCCTGCACTCAATCGGAAGCCGCGTAGGACTTTCAGGTTCCAAAGAACGTTCACAAACTGAACACTCACTACCGGGTTTGCGGTGTTCGGGAGCCAAAACGTTCGAGTCACAAGGCGTTCGAGAACCAAGGTACGACTGTACTTGCTGTGCCAGCCATTAGTTCCCTGAAAATTCCACTAGGACGTTACAAAAAAGAGTAAAAAACAACATGTCTCCAAGGATAGAGTAACATTTCCAGGGGAATTTGGGTGGGGGAGAAGCATTCAGCAACCTCTCCCACCAAATGACTCTCTATCCTAAGTGCCCACAAGGCATATGCAGTTAGAGCCCCAGTTTTCTAATATGAGTTTTTACTCTTAGACAGCTGCCTGCTATAAGGTATAGGAATGACACCTACAAGAAAGTTTAATTCTGTTCATTTCCTGTCCATTCATTTGTTCTCTGCACTGGTCAGTGTTTTCGTTGATTAATTAGATGAACAGGGACACACACCATTTTTGTAAAATGATAACTTAGTACTGCCCGACAGAGAGCAATTTACGGGTAAGTGACTTATCTATATTTATCCCCAGGACTTTGAATGACATCAGATTTACTCTGACAGAGATGAGTTCACACTGTCGTTAGCATTTCAGAGCTAACTGATTCAGAAAGTGGCGTTTGAGACTCCCATCCGTCAAAACTGTCAAGTGACCACTGACTGGAAAATATTTTTCATTATACCTGCTGCCAGTCCGGAAGCTCCTTTTGATTATGAAACAGATTTTTGGATTAATTTTGTCTGCCCAGGACTGGGCCGCACTTCCCCTGAAATAGCAGGTCCAGAGTATGGGGGTACTTCTGGGTCCACCTTTGTCACTGGGGGCATAGCCAGCCTCACTGGCTTGAAGTGCCTTTTACCAGCTGCACTGGGTACAACCGCTACAAACCAGGATAACTTGACCACAGCAGTTTAGGCATTGCTGACTTCAAGATTGGATTACTGCCATGCACTCTGTGCTGGGCTTCCCTTCCACTTGACCCGGAAACTGCATTTTTTTTTGCAGAATACAGGTGCTGACGGCTGTTGGATTCTGTCACCATGTATCACCTCTGTTCATAGATATTCACTGGTTGCCAGTTTGCTACCAAGCCAAGTTCCAGTTAAAAAAAAGGTAAAGGACTCCTGGACGGTGAAGTCCAGTCAAAGGAGACTGCGGTTGCAGCGCTCATCTCGCTTTCAGGCCGAGGGAGCCAGCATTTGTCCACAGACAGCTTTCCGGGACATGTGCCAGCATGACTAAGCTGTTTCTGGCGCAACAGAACCAGAACACCTTGACGGAAACCAGAGTGCACGGAAATGCCATTTACCTTCCTGCTGCAGTGGTACCTATTTATCTACTTGCACTGGCGTGCTTTCGAACTGCTAGGTTGGCAGGAGCTGGGACAGAGCAACGGGAGCTCACCCCGTCGTGGGGATTCGAACCGCTGACCTTCCTATCGGCAAGCCCAAGAGGCTCAGTGGTTTGGACCACAGCACCACCCACATACCAACAGTAACGTTACTGTAGGTATATAAAACTGGTAACAGCTTGGGACCTGTTGAAATCAGTCTTTTAGTGTTGTGGTACCTGCACTTTGATACTCCCTGTTAATAGACATTTAGAGAAGTGCTTTTGCTGTATTTTTTTGGCACATGATCAAAACATCTATATGGGGACATACTGGGCTATTTTTGAGATTCTTCCCCACATTAAGGTTGTTTTTAACTAACTTTTTTTGTACTTCTGCAAACTGCAGGCTTCCCCTGAACCTGCTAATACTTGATATAGGTGCTGCTGCTTTGACTAGATAAGGACTCGTGCTCAAATCGTGAGCTTTCAATTAGTACATTAGTATTACTAGGAAAGATGGATAGGGAGGTATAAATTCTGCTGTACATTTTTAATACTGTATTTAAAAAAACAGCACCGTACATATCACACAAAAAAACAGGAGCCCTAATTTTTGTTAATTTCTTGCATTCAGAGGACTAAACAAATCAGTCTGTCCTCTAAGGAGGGATATATTCAGCCACCAGTAGATTTCAGATTGTTTTATGTAGCTATAATCGACAAAATGACAAGCCCACCCTAACAGCTGTGACTAATTGAGTTGAAAGTGCCACGAAAATGTGAAGCTTCCCCCATGACATTTATGTAGACACTGCAATCAAATACACATTAGGAAATTTGCAAATGTAATAAGCTTCCATTTAAGTAGACTGAAAAGAAGCAATATATGCAATTCCATACAAGTTAGTTGGCTCTCCTTTACTAGAAGCAAAGGTAATAAATTACAGGTGCTTGTTTACTTCAGACTAGCACTTCCTCATCCTAAGCGTTCAAGGTCGGAAACAGTATTGTATAAATATAAGAATACAACATTTCCTGTGCAGAGCTTTAGGACAAGAAACTGCTTAATACTATTACCGGTATATTTAAGTGGTATTTACCTGTTAAACTAGCATTTCTTTCTGGGAGCTGCTCCCAAAACTCTTATCTCACACTTTCCTCAAAACTCACCTTTTCTTTGCCTTTTAATCTTCATCTCCAGTTGAAACATGGCTTTAGCACATCTAACTGGATTTGATCACTTTTTTTTTTTTACCCTCCCATTTCCGCTCCCTCTTTCTGTTTATTCTGCCATCAGTGAAAAATCTAGGCTGCAAGGTCCTTGGGGGAGTGTACTCCCCCTTTTTTCTCATGTCATTCTGTGAAGCACCACATATATCTGTAGATCTCTATATAAATCATGATCAACAATACTACTTCTCCTGCAAGTCCCATAGGACTCCAATGAGTACATGCTTCCAGCATGCAGAATGTAGCCCCAATATCTTTCAATATCTCTCCGCAGTTGCTCTTAATAGGCTAGCTAGCTGTTCTTTTTATTATATGTCATGGTTTTCTAGTAAGGTTAAGGCTTACTGGGAAATTATATATAATGAAATGAAAAGGATGTTTAAAATAACCTTTGTTAAAAAAAACCAGAAGCTTTTCTTTTGGGAATTATAGGAACAGAACTACCTAAACTGCATAGAAACTTGTTCATGTATGTGACTACAGTGGCAAGAATGTCACTTGCCCCAAAATGGAAAGAAGCAGAAGTCCCAGCAAAGGAAGAGTGGATACAAAAAGTTATGGAATATGCAGAAATGGCGAAACTTACAGGAGGAATAAGAAATCAAGATAACAAACTTTTTATAAAAGAATGGAAATGGTTTATTGAATGTTTACAGATAAATTGTAAACACATAAGAACATTGGCAGGATTGTTGTAATAACCTGCAGTTTCATAAGAGTATATATTTAAAGAAGATGAATAAATGAGCAAATTAAGTTAATTTGGATATGCAGAAGATATTAAAAATAAATTTAAGGAAGAGCAGAAAGAGGGGGAAAGAAGTCAATTTTTGAAATGTCAAAATGATTGTAAAACCAGTGAAATGTATAAACCTGAAATGTATGTATCATCCATACTGTTGTTTAACATGGATAGCAAGTTTCCCGTACCACCATTGATTCTCAGTTGTACACGTCTTATTCTCTTACAGATTACTGCCTTTCCACTTTTCCCTCCCTCAATCTGGCTTTCCTTACCAGGGATACTCCAAAAAGGAGAAGGTATGAGAAAATTTACATTAAGGGAGGAGAAAGCATGTCATGACAGTGTTTTGGAAGAGTATGCTGTATGACCAACGGAAAATCAACAGAGGTCCAGAATTACTGCTATAAGTATTCGCCAGTAAACACCAATGGAAAGTACAGTAGTACCTCCGGTTACGAACTTAACATGAGGCACCTCCTGCTGCTGTGATGCTGGAGCGCGACTTCTGCTCGCATCCCGGGGCAAAGGTCGCAACAAGGGGCATCTACTTCCGGGTTAGTGGTGCGTGTAACCTGCAGCATTCATAAGGGGGGGCGGTACGTAACATGAGGTACCACTGTACAGAAAAATCTAGCATCTCAAAGTGTAACCCTTTCCAGGGGATTCAATTTTCAGACAGTCCTAGATCCTCAATTTTCAGACAGTCCTAGATCCTTATAAGCTTAGTGAAACTTAGTGAAACCGAGCATCGAAACATTGTGGCTACACAAAACGACAATTTGATTAGGAGTCTGATTTAGCCTGCTCGTTATCTTTAACTTTGCTGGCTGAAGGTTGTTTATGGTCAAAGTTAGCCATGCACAGGCATAGCTGAGTGATTCTGGACAGTGACTGATAGATCCATTTAACTGTGGCACTAAGTCATCCAGGCTGCAATCGTATACATACTTGAACGAAACCCCCACGAAACATAGTAGAACTTCTGAGTAGGCATGCATAGGATTACACTGCTGGTCAGCTTAGTGCAACTGTAATTCATTACCAGTTTCACTGGGCTTAAAAGATACCTGGAACAAAATTGTACCTACTTTGCATGTCACTTTTTTTCCACTGACAGGCTGCTGCAACAACAGTAATTACTTACCTGATATAAATAATCCTCAAACACGAAGTAGTAGTCATCATTGCTGGCTGTCAGCTTCACATCCTGCAAATGAAAAACCGTAACAATTTGAAGCTGAGAAGTATATTTTACAGCTGGGAAGCTCCTGTGGTGCATAAGCATAACAAGATATTATTGTTAACAAAGTTAATAACAATTCACTCCACCTGTTGTCAACTTCACATTTCCCGCACAAAGAAAAATTATATTAGTATCATTATAACACTAGGCACTGATATCCACATGCTGTATTTGATCATGTCACTTCTAATTAGTTTTCTTCAATGGGAGTTTCCCCACTCTTTCAATGGGAGAGGGAATGCAAATTATCTCACAATTAACATTTTAACTGCATTCCATAGTCATCAAAGCACTGAAAAACTAATCATGCACCCCTTAAGAGAGTTCTAGGTTTGTATTTCTCAGACAATAAGCTTTCCTTTGCCATGGCACGTGGCAATCTCTCTGAGAACTGAGGAATGGTTTTGAAGAAGTTTGTGACAATGCATGGAATCATAGAATTTTAGAGTTGGAAGGGACCCGAGGGTCATCCAGTCCAGCCCCCTGCAATGCCATACCAAAAATGCTTGTGGATCCCAGCTGAAAAACAGCAGTAATAATATGCATTTCTAAAACAACTTTCTTCTTTACTCCAGCCTTATTATTATTATTATTATTAAGATTATTATTATTATTCCCCGCTCATCTGGCTGGGTTTCCCCAGCCACTCTGGGCGGCTTCCAACAAAAGATTAAAAATACATTAAAACATCAGTCATTAAAAACTTCCCTAAACAGGGCTGCTTTCAGATGTCTTCTAAACGTCAAATAGTTGTTAATTTCTTTGACATCTGATGGGAGGGCGTTCCACAGGGCGGGCGCCACTACCAAGAACGCCTTCTGCCTGATTCCCTGTAACTTCGCTTCTTACAGTGAGGGAACCACCAGAAGGCCCTTGGCGCTGAACGATGGGGTGGAGACTCTCCTTCAGCTATACTGGGCTGAGGCGAAAAACACCAACAACCCTGCCTGAATATATAAATGATATAAATTAGAAATACTCACTTTATAAATCAAACTGTCCACCAAAAGGTCATGCTGAATCACATTAGACTTCAGTTGTTCATAGTACAAAACATCCTAGAATGAAATAATGCTAAATATTAATCGTTGTGTGAGACAAAACAAATGACACACTTTTGCTTATTTTAATACCATATGATGTTAATGGAGTAAACAGCTTAAAAAGAAGGATATCAGGTCACAATCTGAAAGATACTGTTGAGTATACCCATTAAAATAAATGGGATATACTTTGCGCATAAGTTGATCAAAAACCAAAATCTTTTTCAAACGTCCGAATATGATACTTCCTCAAGTAGTTTTCTTCCACAAAACCAGGCAATGAAAACTATTAAGTCTTCATGAAGTGTGGTAAGTCTAGTAACTACCGGTAATTCCTCCTATCGCCCTTATGAATTCAGCAGTTAAGACTGAATTAACTGAGATAACTGAATTTGGATCCAACTGTTTTAGGTACTGTAATTTCTTGAACAGGATACTGGAAGAGGGTTAGGCCTCATAACTCCTGACAGTCTTAGTTGACTGATTATTTCAATAACTAACCTCATATAGCCAATATTTTAAAGTCTAGTTAATGCATTAAGGGGTTAATACCCAAGAGTAAACTGTCCTGCCAGGCTTAGCCAAGTCCACTTCCCCTTACCTTTGGAGGAAATGGGTAATGAAGCTATTGCTCCCCCCCCCCCCAGTCTATGTGAGAAGAAAAATGTCTGAAGAGGTTTGAGCTGGTTGCTTCAGCTCAGACTGGATGGCTCTTTGTCAGCCATTCTTGAATCCTATCCCAATAACTTAGGAACTTTCACTACTTTGGAACTAAACTAAATTTTGCTGCCTGTGCACCCATGAACCTGACCTTTGGAGCACTTGTAAGTAAACCATTTTAAACTTACTAAACATGTGGTCTTTTCCTATGCTGGGGGAAAAGGGGAATATTTTGGAACTCACTTGGAAAAATATATTTTAAAGGTCTAATGTTCAGCCTATATTTCCATGTTTACTTTGGTGTATATTTTGTGATTTAAAATCTCTGTTGGGGCACTCTCACCGAAGAGTATTTGCCCCAAACTTGGATCTTGGCATGCAGGAATTCTTTTATACCCGTAACCCCCCCCCAATAAACATTATGGTGTTGGGAGTTGTTTTAGAGCCAAAGGACAATACAAAATCGCTTTACAAATAAAAAAAATATGGCTCCATCTTTGAAAGTTTTTAAATGGATCTTTAAAAGCATTTTTATTTCAAGATGCATTTAATTAGGATGCTACGTGTTAAGCTCTATATTGTTTTCATGTGCTATTGATAGTTTTGGATCTTTATTGTGGTTTTATATATTTTCTAAATATTCTCAGTTGAATGAATGAATGAATCTTTATTGCTAAAAGCTATAAGCCATCACAATAGGTCACAATGTGTAAGATACAAATAATAGATTTAAAACTGAACAACGACAGCAACAACAAAGCAAACATACAAAAATCACTCTTGCGTAAGTTAAGCACTCCACATCTCACACTTCCCCTTATGATACTTGTCTTGGTGCCTAGCTCTCAACTTACTTACAGCCAAGGCAAATTTTGCAACCTGTGTAGTAATAAATACATTATTGCCAGCCAGCAAAATAGAGATTTTCTAAATAACTAATTTTTATTTTATTTTTATGTGAG
Organism: Zootoca vivipara; assembly: GCF_965207765.1. Lineage (NCBI taxonomy): Eukaryota > Metazoa > Chordata > Lepidosauria > Squamata > Lacertidae > Zootoca > Zootoca vivipara. The sequence continues at coordinate 10,676,132 of NC_142583.1, read as the reverse complement.
CCACCCTGGAGGGCTTTGCTCTGGAAGTCAGCATACATTGGGATACCAATCAATCAACCAATAATATTATAAGTATACAACAGAAGAGGGTGATTCTTAAAGGGCCCATAAAACAAAACTGCAGGGGAAAAGGAATTCTGCTAAATCCCCGAGGCAAGAAACTGGATGGCAACAGTTAACAATTTTTCCCGAGAATGCCGGTGGTATTCCTCTAAATAATTTATGCAAAGCTATAACCTCTTCACAAACATAGCTAGCCAGAAGCAGACTCTAGCCAAGCAAAACCTAGAAGCAGAGATACAGCCATAAACACCGCTCGGATGGATCCTATCAGGGAGACAGAAGCCACAGCTGGAAGAATATAATTAATGACTTGGAATACAAATGTCATGATGGGTAACATAGTTTTGGAGGTGGTCGCTGCAAGCATTTTCGTATAAAGGGAGGGGGGGAAGAGAAAGATAAGAGTAATTTGGTTCTCCTTTTAAGGCAGCATATGAAAACATAATAGTTGTAAAATATACACATCACAACTGTGTTTATTGTATTCAGTTATCTGCTTTTTCCATAAACACATTTTGTTCTATTTTAGGATTTTGAAGTTGATGATAGGCAATTGCACATCATTCCACAGATGGAAGAAGATGTAAAAAAATTCAACAGTGCAAAGGACAAGACTTAACAATGAAAAGGAATGTGAACTAGACATGTTCAGAATATATATAAATAATCCACTTTTCAGGTGTACAAGCCTTTCTCCCAAACACAGTATCCTGTCTATAGAATGGGGTTTTTTTTATAAGTAGAATACAAGTCACATAAGTTGCACTATGAAGAACTGATCTCCCACTCTGGAAATTTAAAAAGTTCTCACATGAATGTGAAAGTGGATTTGTTATTTATATAGCATACTAGCTGGCCCTGCCACGCGTTGCTGTGGGTCCACAGTTCCGTTCCCCGCAAACCTCAGCTATCCCATCCCCGTCCTGCCCCCACCTGCAATGCAGGCGAGTCCCCAGCTCCGTTCCCTGCAAACCTAAGCTGACGTGTTTGGGGACGTAGGTGGCATGGGGCAGGATCGCAGCGTGGCCCTTTGTGGAGGAATGGCCATTCTGGCAGTTATAGCATATTGGCTGCTGAGACGCAGGTTCGGCCTTCTATTTCCCAGGATGCACTCTGTCCAGCCCTTGGAGATGCAGCTTCTGGGTTTTATTTCCCAGCATGCCTGGCAGTGTCTGCTGTCTGAGTTTTGAGGTCCTTGCGCACACAGATGACACTTTTACCTTGCGCTGGAGTGTCATCTGTGTACACAAATGGTATGTGGACACTCGGTTATTCGCATGTGACGTTGTGTCCAAATTTCATTGGCATTGGTCAAGCAGTTTTGGTGAGAGGTGGAGACCAACACACAAGTCCATTTTACATTTTTATATACATAGAATACGTATATAAAATATATAGATTACGTGAATAAGCAACACTATGTTGGTGCCCTCTAAACATGGTTTTAATTTACCAGTTAAATAAAATAAAGTTCCAAGAATGGGTGGTGGTGAGTCGTTGGGTGTTACGGCAACCCTGCATTAACGGGAAAGAGCCAACTTCATAATTAAGAACAATAAATACATACTACATTGGTAGGAATGTAGCGCGCCCCCCCCCCAAGCATCTTTGTGGCAAGTTCTACCTCTCTCAGCATAGCGTCTAGAACTAGGGGCATTTATTCTGTGCACTGGGGGGCTATTACACCGAAAGCTTCTGAGGCCCTATTCCATGACACATATTTGGTTTGCAAAGTCCACTTTGCTTATTAGAAACCCCAAACCCACCAACTGGAGTCAGGTGCAGAATAGTGGCTGGGTGGAGGCAAAGCAAAATGCTAAGTATTGGGTTAGGGGGCAGAACCAGTTATATAAATATTTATTATCTGCTTATCACATGAAGGACAGCTTTTATTATTAATTTCAAACTGAAGAAGCACAGCAAACACAATTATAAATAAATTACGGTATAGATAACAAGCCAAAGAAGTCCTTCATGGTGACTAGTCAGTCTATAGTACGGTAGAAATACAAATCTCATCTCATCAGGTTTCCAGAAACTAAATTTGAATTATTCATTACCATGACAAATATCTTGTTATGCTGTGTTTTTTTTCAATAATTTAAAGCTCCAGGAAATTCAATTATAGCAGATCCATAGCTCCTTTGCTTGAATTCTACTTTTCACTGAAACTAAAATAAAAATAGCGGCATCCTCTCAGAAAATAAAATATATAATCTTAATGAAAACACATGTAATGATATTACCATTGCTCAACAACTTCCCTGACTGGGCTGGCCAAGGTATCCCAAATGTGGTAATGGAGGTATCCTTAACTGTGGGTGATTTCAACATCCATGCCAAGCTGAGGCTGCTGTTGGATTAGCTCGGGATTTCATGGCTCCATTGCAACCATAGGACCGTCTCAGATTGTTCTCGGCTGAATGCACAGAGCCCGACATACTGATGATTTGGTCTTGGCTCCAAGTGAGGAGGGAGGTAGTCTGGAAATAGAGGGGTCTCTGCGGCTCCACTGTCATGGTCAGACCACTCCTGGCTACAGAGGTCATGTGGGCCTCTGGTGACAGAGGCAGATCGAGGAGGATGCCAGACTGTGTAGTAGCTGCCCTTTGGAGAGTGCAGCTCCTTCCAGAACAGGCAGTTGACCTATCTCCCAGACACAGGAACCACATACCCGCAAGGCCATTGCCTCTACACCATTGCTATTTCTCTTCTGAAAACAAGACGAACTTATCTTTTTAACTAACTAGGATCTATTGATATTTTTAATTAGGTGTAATGGCTATTTATGGGCTGATACAGTGGTAACCTCAGGTTACAAATGCTTCGGGTTACAAACACTTCGGGTTACAAACTCCGCTAACCCGGAAGCAGTACCTCGGGTTGAGAAAGTTGCCCCAGGATGAGAATGGAAATCGTGCGCCAGCAGCGTGGCGGCAGCAGGAAGCCTCATTAGCGAAAGCGCACCTCAGGTTAAGAACGGTTTCAGGTTAAGAACAGACCTCCAGGATGAATTATGTTCATAACCCGATACACTTGGTGTGTGGCTTATAAATATTTATAAAATAGATACATCTGGGAAATTTGGCAAAGGGTATGATTGGATAAACGGTTGCTTCCGACAAATAAATCATCCTGACTATTGTACAATATTGTACATATCCTGACTATTGTACAAAAATGATATATACGGCAATGAATTGAAAAGGATGTTTAAAATAACGTTTGAAAAAACAAAAAAAAGAAGCTTTTCTTTTGGGAATTATAGGAACAGAACTACCTAAACTGTATAGAAACTTATTCATGTATGCAACTACAGTGGCAAGAATGTGACTCACTCCAAAATGGAAAGAAGCAGAAGTCCCAGCAAAGGAAGAATGGATACAAAAACTTATGGAATACGCAGAAATGGCGACACTTACAGGAAGAATAAAAAGACAAGATAACAAACTTTTTTAAAAAAGGAATGGAAATGGTTTATTGAATATTTACAGATAAACTGTAAACTGATAAGAACATTGGCAGGATTATTGTAATAACCTGCAGTTTTATAAGAATATATATTTAATGTAGATGAATAAATGAACAAATTAAGTTAATTAGGATATGCAGAAGATATTAAAAATAAATTTAAGGAACTGCAGAAAGAGGGGGAAGGAAGTCAATTTTTGAAATGTTCAAAATGATTGTTAAATTAGTGAAATGTATACCGTAAATCTGAAAAGCATAAATAAAATAAAATGTGTATATTTTAACAACACACAATTTGTTGTGGTTTTTCTTATCTCATGATAGCCACAGGAGGGGAGAGTGATTTCAACCACCCTGCCTCAAAGCTGCCCTAGTAAGCATCAATTCTTTGAGAGACAGTAAGACCTGAAATCCGAAAGGAACAAACCGGAGAGTGCTCCTTATTCTAGGCATTCATTCATACCTAACAACATAATATGCACTTTTAGTGTTTTCCTACCAGGATAAGACTTGCAATACTGCCAGCAGGTGTACATGCACAAACTCCCTGAAATGCTATAATTCTTTGAGAACAATACATCTGGCACTTTCAGTGTTCTGTTGTTAATTTCAGTGACAAATTGACTGGTTCAACTGAATATTCAGCTTCTTGGAATGTGGATACATTTTCTATTATTAGACATAGAGGAAAACCCTAATAGATTCTAGAGTTCCATGTGATTTTAATATATGTACGGTACTTCCTGCCTTTCAAATACATCCTCAATGTGTCCTATGAACTTGTGTTCATATATCCAAAGAAGTCTGTAGCATGAGTAAGTTAGCCTTTTGCTTATTTTATATTTGTGCTCCTGTAAACAACCTATTTATATAATGTTGTTCTAAACTGCAAACTGGCAGCTGTACCTAAACTTCGTGGAACACAAATCGGTTCAAATTAGATGTTCTCCTCTGAAATGAGTGTATTTGAATGCTCACACACTTCTCCCAAAAAGCTTCTGCTGTACCTTTCAGTGTCTTAACAAAATCTATTTCTCTAAATAAGATTTAGGTTCAAAAAGTCTTCAGTTTGTACAGTAAATACAGAGAAGGAAAAATGGAAAATGACATACGGTACATTAACAAAGAAAAAGTAGCTGAGCCATTAAGTCAGTTGCAATTGGCACAAGGGAAAATATTAGTAATAAAACTTAACAGCACGGCTGAATTAGAAAGACATACTTTCTGATTTAACTGCTTCTAAAAATTACATTATAAATATATGTTTTTAATTGTTGTGCAATAAATATACATATCTATGACAGTCAAAATTATCATACTAAAATATACTCGATATCCATAGCTAGTGTGATTTGATTTTTTTAGGATGGGGAGGGGAGATGAGTAAGTGAAAGAGTTTTGTAAAATTATGCAAGGAGTGACTCATCCTTTCTCATAATACTAGAATCCAGGGCAGTCAATAAAGTGGAATGGTGGAAGATTCAGGACAGATTAAACAAAATATTTCTTCCTCTGGCTCCCTCAAGATGTGGTTGACACAGTTTAGGAGGATTTCAAGGGGCATTAGAAAAAGTTATGGAGGATAAGTCGATCAATGTCATGGTGGCTATATGCTTCTGCCAGGATCACAGATCCTCTGATTGCCAATTGCTGGAAAACACATGCAGGAGTCTACTGCTACCCTCATGTCTTGATTTTGAGGTTCCCATTGGCTTCTGGTTTCTCCTGTGAGAAACAGACTAATGGGATTAGAAAGGGCTTTGGTTTTAATCCAAATATTCTTTTTGTGTTATCACATTAGCCATGCCAGAAGTTCTCAAACTATGGACCACTGGAGGTATGCAAGTTCCATTCAGTAGTCTGTGAAAAGGCTTCACAGTACAGTTGTACCTTGGAAGTCGAACGGAATCTGTTCCAGAAGTCCATTCAACTTCCAAAACATTCATAAACCAAAGGCGGCTTCTGATTGGCTGCAGGAAGATCCTGCAGCCAATCGGAAGCCGTGGAAGCCCCATCGGATGTTCGGCTTCCAAAAATAGTTCACAAACCGGAACAGTCACTTCTGGGTTCGCGGCATTCATGAGCCAAAACTTTTGAGAACTAAGCTGTTCGAAAACCTAGGTATGACTGTAGTTGAGAATATCTTCATCCCATCTGACACAATTTATTTTTTCCATTTTTTAAAATCAGAGCCAGATTAACAAACAGGCTAAGGCGACTTTAGTCTTGGGGCAATGATCTTCATAATATAAATGCTGGAGCAGTCGACTTATTTCCCCTAAAAGACTATGGTAACCTAGATGGGTACTTTTTAATACGTTCAACAAAGAAAAAAAAATTACATGGCCTGAGACACTGGCAATTTTCACTTAGCCCACAGAAAAAACAGTTTGCGAGCTGATATATTAGGTTTAGGGTGTTTCAAATTGACTTACAATGACTTCACCATAACCGTTAGTTCTCCACCCCGTAACATTCTTGCTACGGGCAAGGTTTATACTTGGTTGCTTGTCTGCACAACACTGTAAACAGCTTCTAGCTATGATTGGCAAGATTAAGGACCATCATCTGATAAGACAGAACTGCATGGCAGTGAGCTAGTACACAGGGCACTGTTGGAGCAGTTTCAAGTAGTTGCTGAGTGGCAGCCTGAACTGACCATTTCTTTAAATATTTTACTTGACAAATTAAGACAAAAATACATATGGTACCACTACAGTCATACCTCGGGTTACGGCTGCTTCAGGTTGCGCGTTTTCGGGTTATGGGTTACTTCTGGGTTTTGGCGCTCACGCATGTGCAAAACCACTAAATCGCGCTTTGCGCATGCACAGAAGTGCTGAATCGCGACCTGCGCATGCACAGATGCGGCGCTGCGGGTTGCAAACTCTGCCTCCTGCACGTTTGCAACCCAAGTGTCCACTATACTGTGGTATGTAGTGAAGTCAGCCAATTACAATTAATCTCTCTCATCCGTTCACTATTAGAAGAGAGGAAATAAGCAAGGCTTTAACTGTCAGAATAATTTGGAACAATTCAGAGTTAATTAGCCATCACAACATTGGTACAATGCTTTTCGTTATTACAAAAGCAGTGTTTTCTCTTTCAACAACATATAATCCACTACTTCTTGGATTATTTCTTCTTGATGGACTGATTTAAGTATATGCACCAAAAAATTCCCCTGGCTTAGCAAAATCTTTTACAATAGTGCTTTTAAAATACTGAAATCTGTTTTCACCATTAGTTACAGCTATCATCTTATTGTCAATCCACTCCCAATCATGTATAACGAGTTACAAGTAGGTAGCCGTGTTGGTCTGCCGTAGTCGAAACAAAATAAAACAAATTCTTCCAGTAAGCACCTTAGAGACCAACTAAGTTTGTCATTGGTATGAGCTATCGTGTGCATGCACACTTCAGATATCTGAAGAAGTGTGCATGCACACAATAGCTCATACCAATGACAAACCTAGTTGGTCTCTAAGGTGCTACTGGAAGGAATTTTTTTTATTATGCATAACAAGGAATAATATAAATTCTTTCTCTCTCTCATGCACCCATGCATGCCACTTATTCGTCATCTGTCCATCCCTTACAGTACTCCTAATTTCAATTAACTGAAAATAATATCTTCATATCGACAGTATCAAGCATGTAGCACGATACTCTGTCTGTATTAAAAGGAAGACTAATAAAGTCATGATCTCTTTAGCTAGGCTGTGTTAGGCATTTTAAAGAAAAATTAAGGCAACGTTTACTGCAGCAGAGAGGTAGAGCAGCACATCAACCAAATAGTAAACATAAAGCAAAATGAGCAAATATAAAGTAAAATGAGCAAACCAATTAAATATATGGTCATGTTGTGTGGATGCCTGATTATCGTCTTCCAAAGCAACTACTCTATTCCGAACTTAAAAATGGAAAGTGTAATGCTGGTGGTCAACAAAAGAGATTTAAAGACTCTCTCCAGCCAAATCTTACAAACTGTAGTATAAACACTGCCAACTGGGAAACACTGGCCTGGGAGTGCTCCAATCGGAGAACAGCCTTTACCAAAGGTGTCATGGGTTTTGAAGACACTTGAACTCAGGATGAAAGGGAGAAACGTGCTAAGAGGAAGGCACGCTTGGCAAATCCACACCGTGATCAACTCCTGCCCGGAAACCTCTGTCCCCACTGTGGAAGGACGTGTGGATCCAGAACTGGCCTCCACAGTCACTTACAGACTCATTGTTAAAACCGTGTTTATGGAAGACAATCTTATTCGGCTACGAGCGATCGCCGAAGAAGATAGATACACACACACACACACAGGAAACAGAATACTGTATGCAAGAAGGGGAGTTGTGTAGCTTATCAGTAATGATGTCACAGGCCTGATAGCTGAATGTGATATGCCACTGCCTAATCTGTGTAGGGAGGCCGCATGAGTACAGGAACATATGAGGAAGACCTGCACATATTCAAAAGCAGAAGGAAGCAGCTACCCCACAGGGCTGTAGAAAGAAAGGAAAGAAGACCTATGGAGAAGCCCGTTTCAGGAAGAAGGCGTGACGTGGCAAGAAGCCTCGGGATATTATCTGGAGCAGTAGAGGAAGAAAGCAAGACAAATGAATAGAAGCACAGGCTAGGTGGCATGTTCAGAAAAAATACTGAAGCAAAAAGTTGGGCAGCAGAGACAAGAACAGAAGCCAAAAAAGTATTGGGGAGGCAAGAGAAGTAGTGTTACTCCAGAGGGGAGGTCATTTATGTCATTCCATGGCATGCTATTACTAGCCAATTTTTCACAGCAAGGAATAGGTTTCTCTTATTTGAAAGGTTCAACTTACACAGTTCTACATACATACGGACATAATTTCATTTGTATGGTGCCTTTCCACAGTTCAAACTATGCTGAAGACAGCATACAACAACATAAAAACAATACATAAAAACAATACAACAAAAGTAGTCATAAACACTAAATTAAACATTAAAAAAATACAAAACCAAACTGAATAATTTCTATGTGATCGCAACAAAATCTAAAATCAATATACAAAAAAACCAAACTGCAGCAAGTTCTCTGACATTTGTAGAGACAGTACACACACAGAAAGCTTAACACAGCAGCCATTGCCTATGAGGAGGGAGGCATGGGGGCAGCGAAAGCAGCCTCAGCATCCTTGCAGAGCCTCTGCACTTGTGAGGATGGGAATGAGGCAGGGCAAAGTCATGGGAGCTCTAGGAAGGCAGCTTCACAAGTGGACGAGCACCTGCAGGGCTGCCACTCCAACTTAACAGTACAGTAATATGTGATCCAAACTTCTTCCGTGCTTGCAATGGCGGGGTGCCCTTAAACCTTCCACACTGAACTACGCGGTGGTAAAAATAGACCCAGCCGTCCGCTCTGCGATCATACGTCTTGGCGGCCAAGTGGTTCACCATGAGGACATCAAACCCAGCAGGGTAGAATTATTCAGATCTGACGGGGTTCACCTGACCACCTACGGGAATGAACTCTGTGTTGGACAATATCAGCCATTGCCTGCAGGATTGGTTCTCAGGATGCTGAGGGGTTTTTCAGCTGTAGGTTGTCTTGGCGGTGAGACCGCAATTTTGCGGTTTTAGGCGTTAGGTGGAATCCTTTAGTCTATCATTCCTAAAGGGGTGTGTGAAGTGGACTCACCCCCCCCCTTTGGTGGCATTTCAGGGTTCCCTGTTAAAGGGGGTTGTGAGAAGGGAGTCACTGGCAATACGCTGATAGGTTGTCAGTAAACCAGTTCTGCGGAGGGAGGGGGGATTGCTGTGTAAAGATGCATTTTGCAGTGCCTCCTCTGATCCGATTAACCCTGCTGTGCCTCAGTCCCCCGGGCTGGGGGTCTGAGAGGGATACAAGCCCAATGCCTAAGCCAAGGTTTCCTGCATCTGAAACTGATAATAAAGTTGTGGCCATTTTAAACCCCAAAACACGTTCTCATATGTGTTTAATTGCTCTCAGGCTGTCTCTTGGGGGGGGGGGTCCTCCACCTGAGCATGCAAAATAAACTAGGGAAAGGGAGGTTCAGATACAAAAAGTTGGAAAAACACTGTTAAATAAACAGAAACACCCTTGTATGACCTTGCACAATAAACCAAAACTAGCATCACGCTTAATAACGCAGCCGCACGTTGTTTATAATTTAGCTATTGGATATATAGCTGCTGGCAAGTCTACATTTTTACTACACTTTTGCTACTTACCTCGGGTTGACTGGAAACGTTCAGAATCAGTGCCCACAACTCAGCTCGTAGCAAATTTGGACATCCCTGCCGGACATATTGTTGAGCTGCTGCACTATCCTGCTGCATTAAAACTACAAGAAATGCAGGTGTTAGTAATAACCACATAAAAACATAAAAGCACATTTCTGTTTTATATTTTATTAGCATTTCACTTAAGTGTTCCTCCAAGACAATTTAAAATTTGGGGGGGGGGGGAGACCTATCTTTTTTTTGGCTATTCCACACAGATCTATGTAGAATATGAAGCCTGTGCAGAATTGGAGGCTGAATCACACAAAGTAAGTTTTCAAAATTACTGTAAGGGGATTTTAAAGCTAAGTACTTGGTTAGAAGTCACATTTACAGCATGGTTCGAAACGCATCTACTGAGAAGTAAATCACACTGAATATTGGGAGGCTTACTATGGTTAATATGTAGAACTGTACTCTCAGTTAATGTAACGATAATAATTGTCTTGAATCACCAAGCTTATTGCCATAGGTTAGTAATATTAGTTTCAGACACTACTGTATTTACTATTTCAAAAAATATATTCTGTGTGTTCTCTTCACTTCAGGCACATTCACACTATTCCTCAAACCTTTTCCAACAATGGCACTACAACTATAGAACCTGTTGCCAACTGTGGTTCATAATGCCTCATTACTGCTCGCCTTCAGAAAATGCTTTAAAACCTATTTGGGGGCTGTAGAACTGAATTTGATTTAGTTTTATTTATCTATTGGCATCTGCTATTTTACTGGGCCGAATGCTTTTTAGTATTACGGCTGGTTCTATTATTGTTTATTTTAGTGCTATGTTTTACTGTTTTGAGGTTTTTGTTACTTCCACCCTGCAAAGAGACCTCTAAATATTTCAAATTAAATGCTACTCTTATCCATTTGTTTTGTACAAACATTCCATTGTGTGAATGGCGGGTATTTCTGCAGTTCACCAATTCTCTACCATCTGCAAGTCCCTGAAGCCTCTGAAAAGTCACTTTCAAGAATCTCCAAATCTTCCATATCCATAGTGTTTGAGGTGTGTTAGGCTGCAGATGGTATGTGTGAAAAACTGGCAAGGCAACTGATTGTGCAATTTAGGATTCAAGCCATTGATCATAAGATTTCTGAAATACCTATTGGGTCTGGTGGGCTAATTAAAGGGAGCCTTTTCAGTTTGGAAGCCCTTTTGTCCTTTATGTTAGGCCAAAGTAGTTTTAAGTAGAGGAGTGGTGTTTTATTAATGCCACCTTTCAATACCATGTGCCATATACACCAAAACAGATGAGCATGGAGTCATCACATGTATGCCAAGTTTGCATATTATCTCCTAAACTGAGGGGCTCAGCTCACTTGTAAGTGGCTGAAATGAATAGCAGATGTGATTGCCCGTAAAGTGGTACATCTGGTTGCGAATGGGATCCGTTCCAGAGGCCCATTTGCAACCTGAAAAGGTTGCATCCAGAAGCACCGTGTCTGCACAGGCGCGTGACATAATTCAGCGCTCCTGCGCATGCACAAAGCACAATTTAGCGCTTCTGCGCATGCGCACACACTGAACCCGGAAGTAACCTGTTCCGGGACTTCTGGGTTCGGTGTGTCCGTATCCTGAAAAGATGCATCCTGAAGCAGACGTAACATGAGGTATGACTGTATTCAAGAAATATATATTAGCATGAACACAGTACAAGCTTTTTTTGATGTGTTCTTTTCACACCTCAAAACATCCTTAGAATCAAGGATGAAGAGTATTTGTTCTCAATGTATTTGTTCTCTAATGGGGATGCGGGTGGCGCTGTCGTCTAAACCACTGAGCCTTGGGCTTGCCGATCGGAAGGTTGGCGGTTCGAATCCCTGCAATGGGGTAAGCTCCCCTTGCTCGGTCCCAGCTCCTGCCAACCTAGCAGTTTGAAAGCACATCAAAGTGCAAGTAGATAAACAGGTACCGCTCCGGTGGGAAGGTAAACAGCGTTTCTGTGCGCTGCTCTGGTTCGCCAGAAGCGGCTTAGTCATGCTGGCCATATGACCCGGAAAAACTGTCTGCGGACAAACGTCAGCTGCAACCCCAGAGTCGTTTGTGACTGGACTTAACTGCCAGGGGTCCTTTACCTTTTTAATGAAGCACCTTAGCCATTATGGCAACAGATTATTGCTCATAAATCTTCCTCACATTTTACAAAGGAGATTTTAAAGTATTTAGTTAGGAAGAACACATTTAATAATTAAGTATCAGCAGATAGTTCACAGTGAAGAAAGAGGAAAAGAACCGCATTTCTGATCTTTGCCCAGATGAAGTTGAGAAATATTTGGCAAAGAGAGAAGCTGGGTGAGACGAAGAATCCATAGTTTAAGGTTGGTGTACAGTATGCCAGAGAACTGACGTTTATACAAAGAGAAAAGCTGTTGACAGTAATCAGTTGACAAGGGAAATTATTAATTTATACCCAGAACAACAAGAGCAGACTGTGGGTTCTGGGAGCAAACTGCTGTCGCTTAAGGTCAAAAAGGTGACAGAGCAGCTTTAAAATTTCTTTCTAGGGGGAAGACAAAAGGAACTGAGGGCCATCCAATTCAATGTGCTCAAAGTCCGCTAAATGGGAATAGAGCAGCACTTGACAACAAGCTTACAGCAGGACATGACAGGCAATTAAAGAAACCAAGGGCATAAAGGAAATTGCCCATGGCTAAAGGACTTTGGGGAAAGTGCTGCAATTCAGTGGCTGAGAATGTCCTGTCTGAAACATTAGATAGTCACTGCAAGTTGTGGCAGACAATACTGAGCTACATAGACCAAAGATATAACTCAATATAAGACAGATTGTTACAAAAGGTATGCAACATACTGATGCTTATATGATTTAGTTTGGATTTGCAGATCTCTACTTTGGAAGGTACCTTTGAGCCACTTAACTTGTTTCTTCCTAACATCTGAATTGCAAAAGAGAGTATTGACCCACAAAGGAAAAGTTTGAAAAGGACATTGCTACACCTGGCAGTAGAGAGGGATAGCACTGGTGGTACAAAGGCTAACATGGGTATGTTTATGCTTTTCTGCTTCTTGGCAAGGTATGCACAAGCCAGAAATAAATTCCTGAGGCTGTCGGCCAAGATAATACATGGCATTTCCTGGCTAAGCAAGTGGCACGAATATTAAGGCTACTCAATTAGCAGGAAGTCAAAGATAACTCAATACGGTAGTAACAGATGCCTTGTTTAAAGGCTATCCAGGACCATGGAAGAGCTTCTGTTCAGTATGAACTTTGATGCCAGCCCCCAGTAATCAGGACACTGCTGGAAAAACAAAACAAAACAAAACAAAATAGAAGGCCTGCTTGAAAAGCATACAAGTGATGATTAACACCTTTGATGACTAGTTTGGTCAAGTTCACAGTGCATGAGTCACACAGTGAGATTATGACTCAACACAAATCACACTTCCTATTTTTCTGCTGCCCACCTATTTGTAACTTACCAGGTACCTCCTGCACCCACACATTTCATTCTATTCCCCTTCCTTTTTTCCATTTAATATTCAGTGAAAAGTGATTATCCAATATTTGTACTGTATAATGTCCAAATTCAGTTTTTTGAGGAATTGAAACAAACCATTTTTTTAAATGGCTTTGTATAGATCTGAAATGATGCTATTAAATCAAGGAGGTCACGGATGTCTAGGTTACTTTTATCATCATCATGATCATCATCTACCGGTATTATTTATACCCCGCCCAGCTGGCTGGGTTTCCCCAGACACTATGGGCGGTTCCCAACATAATATTAATAATATTCTATTAATTTAAGTGGTTGCCCAATCAGAAGCATGTCATTTTGGGTTTTCTCCGCCCCCCCCCCATTTTTTATCATAGTTGTCATGCTGTCTTTTAATATAATTTAGAAGAGGAGAATGTGACACATGGCCTAATTCCTTTCACAGCCACTCTTGTGAAAGGAAAGCCAGAGAAAAATAATTTGTTCCGTGGGAGTTTTTTTTTTTTTTAATTAAGGCGTGGGGTTGATTTCCTTTCAACTGGTAGAATAATGACCTTATTTGAAAGGGCATAACCATTCAGCAAGCTGACTTAGTGCTACGTGTTTAATTAGGTTTTGCACTAGCAACTAACCACCTGGAAGAATTAAAGTTATATTCTTATCTGATGCATGAACATAAACTCCATTAACACTAATGAGAGTTCTTTGTGCACAGAAGCAACTCTGGTGATTTTAAAATAAAATTCAAACCAGGAATTCAGCAATTTGGAATAAAGCTGTCACACACACACACATTTCATTTTTAATCTGCCAGCTGTGACACTCCTTATCTAGAACCCATAAATCTCTAGCAGTTCCATCACGTTAAAAAGGTACAAGTTACATTTTATTTTACATCATTTACAGTGCAATTCTATGGAGGTTTACTCTGAAGGAAATCCCAATGCATCCAGTGGAACTTAATTTCTAGTATTTAGGATTGCAGTCTTATTATGCTTCATACCAGACAAAACAAAGAAAACCCACAGAGAAACTTAAAACACTTGCAATTTGTTTACAGCCAGTATCCAATTCTTACCTTTCTGACCAATACGTACATGTTCATTTTCAAAGAGTTCTAAAACAGTAAAGCAAGAAAAGAGTGCAAAGAGTTCAAAACTATTTAAACTTTACAGAGGGACGTTTGATTTAACTATCAAAACATCTTATCTGAAAGCATAGCAGCATACATGCACCAGAATTCCAAGGAGCATGCATTCATAATCCACATGAGCAACATTTCTCTCCAAAAAATTGGCACCCATTTGCCTCCAAACTACTTTTTAAACCCTTACCCTTTTAGTTCAAAATGTAATTTGAAGCAAGAGTTTGGTTTTTGGTTTTTTAAGGAAAACACTGCTGGTTCCCTCTCTCTACTCTAAAAGGATTGAAGGGCAGTTTGAGGATACGGTTATCAGAACACTATATGAGATGGAAATTCAGAAGATGGGTTTGTGCATGTTCTTATCTTAGCTTCCCTGTATAGCCTGTTAGTGTGCTATTTTAAAGTACTGTATCGTTATATTCATTCTCTCCTTTTGTAAGCCACCTTAGGGGGGGGGGAATTAAGGTCCAAAAAAATACGTCTAAAAAACACAATGTTCTTAAAATGTGCTATTTCTCATTCATGAGAAAGATGCTTCAACTATAGTTATAGAACATCAGCAGTGTTATTAATTTCCACCTATTTAAATTTTGATGGCTATCTGCTTATTCCCATCATGAGACAGGTAGGTATTATATCCAAGTGGTGAATGCATTACAAGCAAGGAGAGCTTCCTGTAATTTAGAGATGGATGCTAATCTAGTTAGATAATAAATAGAACACAAAAAGATGCCTTGAGGCTCTAACTACTTTGCTGTAGCACAAGTTTTGTCCTTCATCAGTTGAATAAAGATAAATCAAGATAATGTTAAGTATACAAAGTATTCTATACACACTATGAATGCCGCTGGAGATAAAAGCCCATGCCGCAATAACATTGTTTATCTCTAAACTAAGCATTGCAACACTTTTCCTCTTGCTATTCTGGATTAATCTGCAGTTCTAAACTACTAGAACAATTCTGCCTGACAGCTGGTTTTCAATAGGTAGGTACTTGGTCCGAAGAAATTCCTAGTCATGTGATCCAGCACCTGCACTCTGAAGTGCAGACCAAGGCTTACTACCTCAGTGACAATTAGTCCTATTTTTTTGGACTAAAAGATTTACATTCAGTCTAGGATCTGCTATTTTCCAAATCAGGCTTCTCACATTTGCTTAAATAAAAGCAGTGTTTTAAATTTTGCCAGATTCTGACCAAGAGAGGGCTCCAGGAATGAAGATACTGTACTCAGTAAGTTTTGGCTTTTCCTGCTATCATTACCATACAAGTTATACTTGCCAAATCTCTTTCCACCACAGTGCAAATAAAGACACAAGAATTGTCATTGAAATAGACTTTAGCATCTGTATCTCACACGAATCCTTGTAAGAACCAAGAACAATTTTACTACTTTAAACAAAGGCACTAACCTGGAGGTACATGTGCAGAATCATCAATATCCAGCTGGCCTGTGTTCAAGTCTAGCTCATTGAAATATTCTTTCTTGAGAAAAAAATGTACAAAAAGCCCACAAATATTTTATCAACAGAGGATATTTCTTTAAATTTTAATTAGTTGTCAACAAAACTCCAAATTGCTATCAATTAGAAATATGATTTATACTACAATTGTCATTTAGCCCAGTCCTCTGACTTAGGAATGAGGCAATGATTAAAAGCAGAGGTGTGGGTTCCCTGTTAAGATTTCTTATGAGCAGTATAGTCATACCTTGGGTGCGTCTGCTGGGGGTTGCGTTTTTTCAGGATGTGAACGCGGCGCCCCCGGAAGTGTTTACTTCTGGGTTCCACCATGCGCGCATGCGCACAAGTGTTCTGCACGCTTTGCACATGCGCAGAAGTGCTCTATCGTGCAGCTTGGGTTGTGGACTTTTTGGGGTGTGAACGGCACCCCGGAACAGATCAGGTCTGCAACCCAAGGTACCACTGTACTGGGGTGGGCACAGCATGTTGTGAACAAGACTCCCACTTCGATTTGAGCCACATCCCAAGCAGTATGTCACCTAATATTCTCTAGAGCAGTGGTTGCCAATTAGGGGTAATATCACTAATGTTATGGTCTGTTTTAGTGCTGTGCAATTTTTCAATATATCGGCCAAAATCAGTTTTGAAATCACATCACAATAACGATTCTAACCCAGTATCAGGCTTCGGGGAATTAGCAGAACAAAGGAAAATGAGTCTTCTTACCAGTTAGAAATTTTAATAATCACAGCAAGAGAACAAAGAACAAATATCCTAGTAATGACGGTGCTCCCAATTAAAGAACCCACCCTCTTCGGTTCCTATGAACCTATGTTACTTCTACGACTCATAATCTGAGCTTATCCCCTCTGTGCTTTCTGTTCTGCCACTTTCTGAGCCCTTCTTGACTTTGGGGAGGGTGGTGGAGGAATGCTATCTAGAGACTGTGAATCGGTTAACCCAACTTCTGCCTTCTGAACTAGTATGTCCCTCTGCAAACCACTGTTCCAAATCTATATTGTCCTCCTGCTGCTGGGGAGATTCAGGATCTGGGTCAGGAGCAGGGGGAGGGGAAGGCTCCCACCATTCCTCCTCAGTGCAGCCCTCCGCAGCACAGTCCCTGACACCCAGCAATACGCAGCAGTATGTAGCTCCTTGCGCGAGGGGAGAGCAGGGCAGCCAATTTCAAGGCACCAGCGATGATCTCAGCCGATGCTGCTGCTGATCTGACCTGCCTTCCCTCACACTGAAGGAGACCAGGGTAGCCAATTGCGAGGCGCTGCCTTCCCCTCATGCTGATGGAGACCAGGGCAGCTGATCGTCCTCAATTCAAGGCATTGTGGCACTAACTTCCCCTGGCACTGCGGCAGATCAGCTCTTCTCAGTCAGCAGGAAAGCAGCGGCAGCGGACATGCTCTTTGCTGGCTGCCCCCGACGGTGGATAGATGCACCCCCCTATCCCAATCCCCTCCCACTCAAACCATGCAGTGAGGTGACTCCACTTCCTCTCCTCCCCCCCAACCATCTAATCTTTGTAGCTTCCCCATCTCTTATCCCCACGCCTGAGCTGTACGTACCCCACCCGCCCGATCTCCGTGACTGCTCCTTCCCTCATCCCCACGCCTGATCTCCCATTTCAGACATCGTGATATATCGGAATATCGTGATGTTTAGCTACTGATATATCACGATGCTGAAAATCAGATTTCGCCCAGCTCAGCCCTAGTCTGTTTTTTAGCATACCTAAAATCCTTTGCATATTTTGGGTTATCCCACATTTTGTTCAAAAAATTGCTTTGCAGAGGTAACAACCATAAAGTTATCAACATTTGAAAAATAGGGGGTCCTCGGTAATTAGTATTATTGGGAACCACTGCTGTAGGGCATTATTTAAACATATAAAGTAGTGGGGAAATTCCCACCAGAAAACTCACGTTTCCCCTGGATGTAAATTGCTCATTCTGCTTCTTCCTTCAACACAAGGACTTGGGTCCTTTGCTCGACCAGAGCTCAGTAAACTCAAATTCTTCCCCCACCCTCCAAGTGTCCTTTCCACATTCTCGCCTCCAAAATGTTGTTCAGAGCACTACGCAGGCAGTGGTCATAATAAAGCAAATGACAAGAACACCCACTGAAAACAATGCAACCTATCTGAAGGCCCAAACAGAAACTATGAATGTTTCAGGATCTCACAGTTAAGAAAATCTAGCTCTTTTGTTCATATATACTCATTTCTACTATTTTAGAAATGCTTTTGAATGAATGAATGATATTTAAAGATAATTATTATTACCAGTTCAGGGATGTCCTTCACTTTCAGTGGCACCTGAATTAATCCCAGGTGGTTTCTAAAACTAGGCTGCTCACTGTTTTCATAATTCGGATTGCGAAGGTTCATCAATACCTTTAAGAAAAGCAATACAAGTTAGTGTTTTCTATTGGCCTGATCAAGACTGTTCTTATGTTCTCATGTTAATTCATCACAGTAAGCCACTGTCAAATATTTCTGATTTCTGCATGCTATGATCCTAGGAAGTTTAGTGTTCATGCATCTCTGGACTTGTGCTGTTTAAAGACAAGGTTAAAGAGACAGGAAGAGTCTGCTGTAGGTTTTTCATGTGGTCTCTTTTGTTTATATGAAACACTCCAGCTTGTACATGAATAATTTCTCCAAGTTAATACAGGATTATGGGCTGGATATAATTTTGTAGATGCAGGCCAAGCACTAAAAGGTTAACATTCAAAGAATGTCAAGAGATGTCAAGGAACAATAGAAAACACAAGAGACATAACAAAACACTGTTTACTTATGCAAAGTGTTTTCATAAGATTAAACTGAGACAGGTTTAATTAGCCATAATTGCAGATAAATGCTATAGTTACATTATAATTCAAACCATCAGCAAAAAAAAAAAACAACAACCAAGAACATTTAAAGTTCAATAGTTCAGGCTTGCAACGTAAGCCTTCTATCTACATTTGCATGTGAGAATGTTCATTAATATATGCATATTAAGCTATGATAGAGTTAACCAAACTAATGGCATTTGCAATGCTAAAGTGGAAAGAAATTCCTATTTACACAAGGGAATTTTTCAAACTTGAGACTTTCATTTACCTTCACAAACTGCATATCCATATGCTTGCTTTCTGTCCTGTTGTTTTTACTAAGCAAGCTAATACAGATTTATACTGCCATATGGAAATAGTTGTTGGAAAATAAGATACCATACTGTTTTCATGTTCAAAAGCTCTATCAATCAATTTTGTAGCCACTGGTTCAGGTTTCTTCTGCTCATACTTTTCATTTTGGATTTTAGTAGTTGTTTCCTTCTCTTCCCATTAAAAATACGTTGCTTTCTTCCTTGTACAACTGGATTTAGACCTCTCTCACTTCTGAAGCCACACGGTGAAACAAGCACGTATGACCTTAAATATGGGGGCAGGGCAAACACATCGGAGGGGGCTCCCCCCCAAAGGGACACTCTGTGTTGTCCTCTAGCTAGACCAAAAGATTGAGGGACATGGATTGTCAAACTGTTCTGGGAGCCATGAAAGTCCCTTGGAAACTTTGAGCTAACCACTAAGAAGATTTGAAATGACAGTGAAGCTTTGAAAAGTATTTCCCCATCGCTATTGATCTTCTCCCTGCAGTGTGTAGCTACAATGTACAACAATGCAATATATGCAGTGTTATGGGGGGGGGCAGAAAGCTTGGCCACTGCTATGCATGAACTAAATGTTGTTTGGGAATTTGCCTTGGCAATATGAATGGGGTTTAATAAACAGAGGAAGTGTGAAACTGCTGACTTAGGATACAATGAAGTAACACAAGTAAGAACAGGGATACAAGACACAATGGGTGGGATCCAGTGGTGACTGTCCTCTGACAGAAAGGAATCCATTGGGCTTACAGGGGGGAAATCACCCATATTCCATCTCAATCTGCTTCAGGGGTTTGGGGAAGATTTGGGGGGTGTTGCAAAGGGGGTTCAGGGTACTGCAGGGGCAAGGTGGATAATCAAAAATGGCCTATGTCCATGTTCTGTGGACAACTTTTGCATCTGATGAAAGCGGTCCTTATACAGTGGTACCTCTGGTTATGAACTTATTTTGTTCCGGAGGTCCATTCTTAACCTGAAACCGTTCTTAACCTGAGATACCACTTTAGCTAATGGGGGCTCCCGCTGCCGCCGGCGTGCAATTTCTGTTCTCATCCTGGAGCAAAGTTCTTAACCCGAGGTGCTACTTCCGGGTTAGCCGAGTCTGTAACCCGAAGTGTTTGTAACCCGAGGTACCACTGTATTGACAGACTACTGTGCAACAGACTCTTAAATTGCGATTCTTACAGTTGAGCAGAATTTGAACACCGGCACACAAGCTGACTGAATTGCTAAACGTTTATTTCATTTCTTTAGTCTGTGCCCAAATTATGAGTTAAAGCTTACTGGGTGGAAGTCTACTTTGCACTAATTTGATTGTTCCAGCAGTGCAAGCATTTCTCCCCTCTCCCCCCACCCACTGGCCCATCCACAGCAGATCTAGCAGAGCTATTTTTGGTGGAGCGGGGAAGGAGAAGGGGAGGAGTAAGCCCACTGCACTAGTAGGAAGCCTTGCACTATTTTCCGCTAGCATGTCAGGTTAGCTGAATCCAGCCCAGTTTATGGAATTTATGGCAAAAACACTCAAGGAGGGTATGAAACAGGGCTGGTGAAAGAAGCGGCCTGGTGAGAATGCTGAGGCCCAGTCAGAGAGGAAATTCAGCCCCCAAGCCTGTTTTTCCCTACACCTGCCATAGAGGAACACCACAAAACATTTAGGCTTTTAGATATTTCCCATTCCTTGTTTCCCCATTTTACTTCCATAACCATGCCTGTAGTTTAAGCTGTCGCTTTGAACTGGCAAAGTCTATATTATCTTCATAACTCCAATAAGACCCTTCATATTTTATTGTATAAAGATCTATAAATACATAATTGAAGATCTAACCTTTATTTTTTTATTACCTCAAGAAAATCTTTGGGTGCGTAAACGGGCCTGAAGAGACTTAGATCTGAAATTAATAAGATGTATAAAGTTATTTGATTAAAAAGAATTAACAGATTCTTTCTCATTCACGCCGTCTGGTAGTTCTTTATCTATACCAGAGGTTCTTAATGTGTGGCCCATGGAACCCTCTGTGCCCTCTGCCTTTGAGCTCTTTGCTCTCCTACTTTCAAGGCCCGTCGGGTTCTGGGACGCTTTCTAAAGACACTGAGTCTGCCAGCTATTGCCCCCCCCCCCGCTGCTGCTGCTTCTTCCTCCTCCCCTCCCATTATTTCCCAGCTTTTCCCCTCATCTGCCTCTGAGCTGTGACCTCCCTCAAACCCT
Source organism: Zootoca vivipara (assembly GCF_965207765.1). Classification (NCBI taxonomy): domain Eukaryota; kingdom Metazoa; phylum Chordata; class Lepidosauria; order Squamata; family Lacertidae; genus Zootoca; species Zootoca vivipara. The sequence continues at coordinate 10,654,885 of NC_142583.1, read as the reverse complement.
CGAAGTAATTCTGAACTGTCTTCTTCTCTAGAAGGGTCAGGCTGGAGAGGCGGTCCACACCATTCCTCCTCTGACAGAAGGCTTTGTGAACTGGTGGAGGCTTCCATGAGCAGAAATGGGAAAGGTGGAGGAATTTTCACTTTCCCCTTCCCTCTGCACCCCATCGGCTACAAAGGGAATGCAGGGGGATGCAGGGGGAAAGGGAGGAATTTGTGTTTCCCCTCCCTTTCTACTTACAGAAGCCTCCGTCGTCTCTGCCACTTATGTTATGGAGCCAGGGCAGGTCCCTGGGTTTCTCAGAGAACAGGAAAGGAAGGGCAGATGATAACTAGAATGCAGGCAGTGGAAATCTTACAGTGATTATGACAGAGTGTGGGTGGAAGCACATGATCGCGCCTACCAGATGGCAGCGGCAGAGGCAAAGAAAGCTCGAGCTGCACTTTCTAGGGGGCTGGTTGGTTCCAACCTTTCTTCAGGGTCAATGGAATCCTAAGGCCAACCACAATAGATTCAGAGGAGATCAATCCAGTTATGTTAGATAATTACCTTTCTACTCTGGCCTTCAGGTCTTCTTGAAATCGCTGGTAAACCAGACACAGGGAACCTTTCTAGGAATGTTTTATCTTGCTGCTGATTTAACATTGCAATGATTTTTATATTTTAATTTTGTTACGTGGTACTGTGTATTTTATATTATTACTTGTGAACCACTCTGGCATTTTCTAAATTAAGAGTGTTATGTAAATGGATCAGATAAATAATATAAAAGCCTCTGTATAGGCAGTGGGGCACAACTAGATAAAGTTAAATTTGCATAAAGTAGGATTCACATACCTGGCTCATCTGTTCCCATTTCATTCCATTTACTTAGAAGTTCCTTTTGCTCATTGATTGATCTCTGTAAATCATTTTTAAAAAATGCCTTTTGAAATAAGTCAACCAAGAACAGAAAGCAAAAGTTTCTGTTAGTTAGTATTTAATAACATGGATTAAAAATCCACCCCCACCCCATTAAATTTGGACTGGCTTTGCCTAAGTGCTGCATTCACAGTAAAAGAAATTAACAAAGCTACCTTTTGTGCTAATGGAATGCCGAGTTCTGTACACATACTATTTAGGCTCTTCAGAATGCGTTTTTCCCAGTTTCCCTGCAACAGATGACAAAAATCAATATAACCTTTCCATCTTTCCATCTATTTGAAATTTTTAATTGGTGTTTTGCTTTTTAGCTTAACTGTTTAATAAATTTAAAAAATGACAATAATAATTTCATTTATTTGACATTTTATACAAAAAAAAGACAGGTGGTGCTGTGAGTTAAACCACAGAGCCTACGGCTTGCCGATCAGAAGGTCGGTGGTTCGAATCCCCGCAACGGGGTAAGCTCCCGTTGCTCGGTCCCAGCTCCTGCCAACCTAGCAGTTCGAAAGCACCTCAAAGTGCAAGTAGATAAATAGGTAATACCGCTACAGCGGGAAGGTAAACGGCGTTTCCGTGTGCTGCTCTGGTTCGCCAGAAGCGGCTTTGTCATGCTGGCCACATGACCTGGAAGCTGTACGCTGGCTCCCTCGGCCAAAAATGCGAGCTGAGTGCCGCAACCCCAGAGTCGGTCACGACTGGACCTAATGGTCAGGGGTCCCTTTACCTTTACCTTTTTTACAAAAAAAAGTGCACTGCCTTACAGCACCATGAAATATGAAACATTTACGAGTCACCAAATACCAAAAAAAACCTAAATATATGGTATGATATATGCCGAACTTCCTCAAACAAGCAATGCACCCACTAAATAGCTGCCACCAAACTGTCTTGTAGGGGGAACACACAGGCTGACAGCAAGTTGGCTTGGCCTAGTTACTGTTCCCAACTGCCACTGATATGGTTTACCATGCTGTTCACCAAATCCACTGAGTAATTTGTGGAGGAGATTGGAATTTTTCTCTACATAAACAGTACCTTTAAAAAAAGCCATAGCTTAGATCAGGGGGATTAAGAAGTCTATAGCCTTGATCAGAGCAGGAGATCTATCAAAGTTACAGTCTTCTAAAAACTTCTAAAAACATCCATGCAGCTGCATGTTACATATAGTTTCAGCCCCAGAACCATCACTTTAAAATAGAGAGGTGCAATCTTGCTAGCTTGGCAGCACTACTCTGGCGATTTTTCCTCTAAAAATCCTGAACTGGAGTACTCCATATTGCAATATTTTGCTATAGGCACCACTTGTATTAAGCACTGTGAGGAAATATAGCAGAGGTGGGCAACCGATGGCGCTCCAACTTCCATCAGGTCCAGCCACCTTGGCCAATGCTCAGTAGTGATGGAAGCTGCAATCCACAGGTTTCCCACCCCTGACATACAGAGACACTTCCATTAAAAAGGTAAAGGTAAAGGTAAATGACCCCTGGACATGATGTGGGGTGACTATGGGGTTGCAGTGCTTATCTCACTTTCAGGCCGAGAGAGCTGGCATTTGTCCACAGTGGCCAAAATGACTAAACCGCTTCTGGCACAACAGGAAACTGTGGCGGAAACCAGAGCACACGGAAACACTGTTTACCTTTCTGTTGCAGTAGTACCTATTTATCTACTTGCACTGGTGTGTTTTCAAACTGCTAGTTTGGCAGGAGCTGGGACCGAGCAACGGGAGCTCACCCCATCTCGGGGATTCGAACCGCCGACCTTCTGATTGGCAAACCCAAGAGGCTCAGTGGTTTTAGACCACAGTGCCACCCACGTCCCTATTAAAAATGTATACAAATACAGTATGTATGACAATACTTCAATACAAATAGTAAAATTAAATCACAGCAAACCTGGGCTTTCCTCATGTAAGCCAAAGATTCTTTGGTGTGTTCAGGAGGAGCTGATGGGTGGCATGGTAAAGGGAACCTTGAGGAGGAAAGCAACAACAGGGTTTTCTTGTACTCCATTTATTACTTTGATTCTCTCTTCAGAGTTAATGCTAAAAGATTGAGTGCATCACCACCACAATCATTTTCAGAGATACTAATGAGATAACAAGCAATCATCCTCAATTCATGGCCACCAGCCTTGTGAAACATTACTATATCCCATTACTTAACTCTACGTTGAACAAAATATAATAATTTGCTGGAAAAACAAACCCACGATGGGCCACTCAGACACATGCACAGTCATAATACCAGATAATTTCAGCCTTTTGGGGGGATTGCATATCCATTTTAAAAAACTTAAAACAGCAAAACATATTTGAGAGGGGAGGCAGGGAATGAATTCATTTCTTATTCCATCACTAAAAAATTCTCCTGATACTCTGTCAGAATTATGTTCAAACAAAGCAAGTTTAATACCATGGTTCAAGTCATGATTATTCACTATATATATTTCCTAACACATCAAGCCATAGTACCAGGCTACTAGACATCCGAGATTGCCAGGTTGTTCAACTTGGGAAACATACCCTCCTCCATAGCTAAGATGCTAGGGTGCCATTGTCCTCTTCTCCCCACAACAACTGTAACATAACACCCCACTCTTGGCTAGCCCACCCCTCCATCCAGGCTGAAAAACTCTTCCAGCATTAAGTGAAAGATAACTCCAAAACCTCTGAGGTACCCACTCACTTAGTACTGAGAGCATTTCAAGCTTCAGAGCGAACCTTGTGGTGCTATAATTGGTCTACAGAAATAAAAGCTATAAAGAAAATAGGAGCCATTTAATAGGGAATAAATTGCCTAAACAAAGTCTGATTGCACACTACTATTAAAGCCAGACTTCATCAAAATACACTGAATTAGAGATCAACCTTTCATCCACCAGCAAAACCATCTCTACTTTTATTAAGATGATTAAAACAAAAAAAGCAGTATGTCTCTTTTGTGCCATTTCCCTATTCATTTCTGCAGCATTCTCTACACAAAGCAAAAATTATAATCCATTGCAGATTGAAAAAGTATCTGACGGGGCCTTCTTTGATGTACACATTAAGTGATATTACAAATAATGCATGCAGGTAGGAAGACAAGAAAGGAAGACTATGCCCCATCTCTAAAAATGCAGACAAAAACAAACTCACACACTGAGTTCACTATAAACAGCATTTTGCAGCTTCTTTTCCCATCCTGGTAAAATAAGAGGTTAGAAAATGAAGGTTAGAGGAACTCATAATATAAAAAATACCATCAAACTTCTATGATTACTTGGGAGTAAAAATCACTGAAGTAAAGTAAGCATACAGAGTTTCCACTACCAAAAGCACTCTAAAAGCACAAGCCCCCCTGCTCATTTATTCAAAAATTGTTTAACACTACTACCCCATAGTATTAGTTTTATAGATTGCAGACTAAAGCCACAATCCTAAACACATTTGCTCAGCAGATAAGTTCCCTTGCACCCACAGCATTTACTTCTAATTAAATACATGGGCAGGGCCATCTTTAGCAGATGCGGCACCAGGGTGCAAATATCCACACAGCGTCCCCAAATTACCAAGAATAGTGGGGGGGGGAGCTGCGCACTGCCAGCCATGGGGGTGTGTGTAACTCTCCCCCATGCTGCTGTGGGAGAGCAATCCCCCAGCGCCCCCAAATTACCACGGATAGTGGGGGGGGGGAAGCTTCGCACTGCCAGCCATCCGGGGGGGCATAACTCTCCCCCATGCTGCTGCGGGAGTGCAATCCCCACAGAGGCTTGGGAGGGAAGCTGCGCCCTGTCAACCATATGGCTGGCAGGTACGCAGCTTCCCTCCCAAGCCTCCTTGGGAGGAGAGCGATCACCGCAGAGGCTTGGGAGGGAAACTGTACGCCCGCCAGCCATATGGTTGGCGGGGCGCAGCTGGTGGGAGTGCAGGGAAAGGGGAGGTTGTCGGCAAAACCGTGCAGCTCCCCCACTCACTGGGGCGCCCCCGAGAGGCCGGGGCCCTGGCGCGATGCACCACTAAGCCCTATGCTATGGGAAAGGCGGCTCTGTGCATGGGATTGCAACTGAAGGTTGTGGCCCTAACTGCACATGACATCAGCGCATACTGCTAGCATGCAAACCATCTGCCTCAGCACATGACTACATGGCTAGAAGACTGTACAAGCGAACAGGCAGGCAGAGGAGCTCCAGAGGCGGATTTAGGGGAGAGTGACTCGTTCGGTCGCACTGGGCATGTAGCCTTGAGGGCGCCAAGCTATTAAGCAGACTGGAAGATGAAAGGCTGCCACTAAAATTTGACACCCCAAGGTCCACCACTAGCAGCTTGGAAACTGGAAAAGAACTGGCCATTTGTTTTCCCTTTCAGGTGATTACTCTTGCTATAAGTGATTAGTCAAAATCTGTGTGCCAGTAACACTGGCAAATTTATTTACAATACAGGGGTAGAGCAAGCTTCAAGTATGTGGGTGCTGCCCCGATATTCAGCAGTGAGGCAGGCTAAATTATCATTATCATTATCATTATCATTATCATTTATACCCCACCCCTCTGGCTGGGTTTCCTGAAAAGACTTTAAAATGTAACAAACTAAAGAACAAACCTGATGTCTTCAGAAATTCCTTAATATCTTCCTTCAAGGATTCTAGCTTAATTTCTGGATTGTGTAGACTGAGCTAACATAAAAGAATAAAAAAAAAAGTCAGAAGCACAAGCATTCTTTAGAAAAATAAGATCAATTGAAAGGTGTGAAGGGGAACCGGCAATGAAAGGCTCCTATGAAATTATGGCCATAACTTTTTCTGTCTGTATCTTTGTGAACATTTGAAATTAAATGATCAAATGTCTGAAATATCTAAACAGTTTCCTTTCCCGGACTTTTCCTTTTCATTTTGCAATCCACCATTTTTTACCAAACAAAATGGTTTTCAAGTAAGTAAGCTACCAAAACAGGCTAGTGAATGTTGTGAACCATCACAAGGATATACCGTGTTTCTCCTAAAATAAGACGTGCCTCTAAAATAAGCCATGGCACGATCTTTTAAAGGCAAAAATATATAAGACATCCCCCAAAAATAAGACATGTTGGGGGTACCGGTACCTACCCGACCCAGCGGGAGCCGGCAAACGCAGCAGCGCGCGCCAAGCCCCAGCCCAGCGGGAGCCCCAGCACAGAGACGCGCCGAGCTCCGACTGAACGGGCCCCAGGACCCGGCGGGCGGCGCGCGAAGTGGCAGGAGCCGGCAGGAGCCGGCAGCAGCCCCAGCCACGACGCGCCGCACCGCCCGAAGCCCAGGGACCCGGCAGCGGGCTCAGCGGGCGGCGCGCGAAGTGGCAGGAGCCGGCAGGAGCCGGCAGCAGCCCCAGCCACGACGCGCTGCACTGCCCGAAGCCCAGGGACCCGGAAGCGGGCTCAGCGGGCGGCGCGCGAAGTGGCAGTAGCCAGCAGGAGCCGGCAGCAGCCCCAGCCACGACGCGCCGCACCGCCCAAAGCCCAGGGACCCGGCAGCGGGCTCAGCGGGCGGCGCGCGAAGTGGCAGTAGCCAGCAGGAGCCGGCAGCAGCCCCAGCCACGACGCGCCGCACCGCCCAAAGCCCAGGGACCCGGCAGCGGGCTCAGCGGGCGGCGCGCGAAGTGGCAGGAGCCGGCAGGAGCCGGCAGCAGCCCCAGCCACGACGCGCCGCACGAAGCCCAGGGACCCGGCAGCGGGCTCAGCGGGCGGCGCACGAAGTGGCAGGAGCCGGCAGGAGCCGGCAGCAGCCCCAGCCACGACGCGCCGCACGAAGCCCAGGGACCCGGCAGCGGGCTCCGCGCGAAGTGGAAGGAGCCGGCAGCAGCCGGCAGCAGCCCCAGCAACGATGCGCCGCACGAAGCCCAGGGACCCGGCAGCGGGCTCAGCGGGCGGCGCGCGAAGTGGCAGGAGCCGGCAGCAGCCCTAGCCACGACGCGCCGCACCACACGAAGCCCAGGGACCCGGCAGCGGGCTCAGCGGGCGGCGCGCGAAGTGGCAGGAGCCGGCAGGAGCTGGCAGCAGCCCCAGCCACGACGCGCCGCACCGCACGAAGCCCAGGGACCCAGCAGCGGGCTCAGCGGGCGGCGCAAGAAAGCCCCGTACCATGCTCAATAAAAAAAATAAGACATCCCCCGAAAATAAGCCGCAATGTGTTTTTTTAGAGAAAAAATAAATATAAGACGTGTCTTATTTTGGGAGAAACACGGTATTAGATATTATTAGATATTATAAAGGTTTTAATGTCCTGGACATCTGCTTTGACTTGTCAATTAAATTATACATCCTAGCTGTGGAAAGAATGATGTGGCAGAAGGAAGCACTTTTCATGTTTAAGAAAAACATGCAAGTTGATGAAATGGAAAATAACTATTAAAAAAAATTAAAAGCTAGCTCTCTCACTCATACATAAATAATTTTGAGTATCAAAAAATTGAAATAACGTCAAAGATTGGTTGAAGTGTCTAGAGTCCTTCATGTTGCTAGCTATCAATAAGGAAACAAATATATAAAGTATTTCACATATATATTACTAACAGCCATCTCTTATACATACTTTTGAAGCACCACAAATTGGTACTCAACTTAATGTTACTCGTTTTGTGCTGTAAACATATAACATCTATCAGCTGGCAACTAACTAATAAAGACAACAATTTTACTTTATTTCTTAATTTATCACGTATTATGCTTCAGGATGTGTTATTTGCTATAAATTTCAACATAAAGGTGTATGGTAAATATGATCATTTTCTACACCGCAGATTTCTTCTGAGGAAAATATTATTATTTTAACAGGAGGTGCTTCAGGAGACATGAGGGAGAGCAGGGAATGACTGTAAATGGTTAATGCTGTAGTAATGGAAAGCAATAACAGGTATTTATTGCAACTCATGTAAATAAATACCCCCTGACTTAAAATTGGTAGCAGGCAGCACTCTAAACTAAAAGGAGGAAGTAGTGAACTATAGCAAACAAAACTGCAGGGATATCAGCAAAAGGTTTACCATCTGTAGGTTACAATGTTTATGAAATGAGATCCAGCGCCGAGGGCCTTCTGGCGGTTCCCTCTCTACGAGAAGCCAAGTTACAGGGAACCAGGCAGAGGGCCTTCTCGGTAGTGGCGCCCACCCTGTGGAATGCCCTCCCACCAGAGGTCAAAGAGAATAACAATTACCAGACCTTTAGAAGGCATCTTAAGGCAGCCCTGTTTAGGGAAGCTTTTAATGTTTGATGGATTTCTGTATTTTAGTATTTTGTTGGAAGCCGCCCAGAGTGGCTGGGGGAACCCGGCCAGATGGGCGGGGTATAAATAATAAATTATTATTATTATTAATAACAAGTAAATTAAGAACAAACACATCAAAGAAAGAATTGGGTCCAGTTACTTTAACTAGACAAATTCTTCAGTAAGAACAGAATATCCTAATTTTAACATAAGGGGAAATAATCACAAATAAATCAATGGCTTTAATCGCAGGAAGAATATATAACATGTATAAAACAGAATACAGTATATAACATATATAAAACAGGTAAGAAAATCCATTGGAGGTACCACTGGCAGATGAAGGTTCATTACTCTGGGATAATCCAGTAATGTCCACCTTCTTGGGGGGGGGGAACTGCTTGTGCAAAGGGACTTATCGTTTCTCGTCTTCTTGCTCCAGCCCGTGTACCTCCTGAATCTGCTTGAGGGGCCCCGCAGCCCTTCCCAGCAGATTTTAGGGGTGCACAGGGGACTGCAGGATGGTGGAGAGTCCCACTGCATGAGTAGAAGCCCACTCAAACTACATTAGATCTCAACCTTCATAATTTTATTAGGTTGCTTAGATTCATCCGTGACATCGCTGACAAGTGATAATGTTCCCAAACATATTCTCTCACTTTCAAAAAGGTTACCCCATATTTACGAGTCTCAGATTAAAAAAAGAAAAAGAAACCCTATGACTATAAAGCTGAATACAAAGGCAAAGAAAACCTGTTGTTATTTTTTGCTTGAGGCATCCAAGAACAAATATCAAGCAAAATTGACTTTTAAGGCTTCTCCATCCGTATTTGTTTACAACAATTTCTTGGACCAAAGATATATACCATATTGGCCTGAATATAAGCCTCTCCCCTAAAATTCTGCAGGCACTCACACCCGTTCCATTTTACCGTATGCCTGTTTCAGCAGCAATATAGTAAAAGCCAGTTTTTGTAAGGTCGCGGATTTAAGCCACACTTTAATTTTTCACAGTCGGAAATTGGGGGGGGGGGAGTGAGGCTTATATTCAGGCCAATATGGTACTAGACTGGGAGCCTAAAGCTTTGTGAGGATCTGCTGGCATTGCTTGATGCCCTTTTCCCATTCCTAATGATTTGCATGAATGCACTGACATGGCATTGTCAAGTGGCAAGATTACGTTTCATTATCTCCTGTATTCCTTAATCCACACATTCATATTAGTTAGTTAATTAATATCCCACCCAATATGCTTGGAAATCCTCTAGCCAGGTAGCATAGAACTGGGGCCTAAAGCCAGCAGGTACAAAATCCATCAATATCGCAATAAGCTTACCTAGAAAACTTATTTACAATAGGGATAGCAAGCAATATTCTGCAGCTCTAAATCCAAAATGCCCAATAGAAAAACCAAGCTTTCATAGCTTTTCTATTATAATTGAAGATCAAATCAGGCATGGCATTGAGCAGTATTCAGCTAACTTGTCCTGTCAGTTGAGAGGGAGCAACATGTTATCCAAAGCCTCTCAAGCTATTAACACTGGGGTGTTAAGAGTTGTGCTCTTATTGTGAGGATAACATAAGAAGATAGGATTTTGGATATAATTTCCAGGAGAATCACTGTGACTTACTTCTGCATAAACATTGTTAGGATTAGTATACAGGCAACTCTCAACTTAGGTTCCAGGGATAGTCCATAAAGCCAAAATCGTGTATGGGCAAAACACATTGGGTTCAATGGCAGGCGAGATTGCCTTTTCTCACCTTTTCCCCTGGACGCCTCCCCCCCCCTTCTTTGTTTTAAAAAAGCCAAGCGTGTAAAGTTGAATGTATGCAAGTTAAGCGTGTATAATTTTCAAGTTACCTGTACAGTACTGAAAGAATCTTTGCACATTAAAAGGAATTATTACTATCCTGCACAGCAAAAATAGTTAAGTTTTATATTTTTTCAGCACTAACCAGCTAGATTTTTTCTGAAGAACTTACAAACAATAACCCTGTTCACTTCTTTGTTCCCAAAATCTGCTGTTCAGACATACACTGCCTCTGACAATGGAACATCCATGCTATTTTATTTTCCAGCATTCTATCTGGAAAATTTACAGTATTTAAAGCAAATTCCATCACTATATCTTTCATTTAAACAGAAACAACACCTTTATGTCAAAGTTTTTTAAAAAATAGCAAAATGAACTTCAGTTGGGAGGGAGGGATTGCATAAATTTGAGGGGCCAAACTAAAGTGTTATTTTTTCTAATTTTCCTTATCAACAAAAGTAACATGAAATAAATGATGCCAAAAGGTGATAAAATAAATTTGGGGAGGAGAAATGAATTGCTGTATCCTTGCAAAAGAAAAAAAGACATGGTAATTACACAAAAACACAAAACAGAATCTTCTTTTGGCACCATGAGCTTGTCAAAGAAGGCTGTTAACAGTTCTACATAGTGGGGAGGAGGGAGAGTGGGGGGGGAGAGATTGGGCATCAAGTTAGGGGGGGGGAAAGGCAAGAGGCAAGACAAAGAAAGGAAGGGCAAAGAAAACTAATGTCATCTACACCTATGGGGTAAACCAGGGACCTCCTAGAATTCAGGCATCCCCAAACTCGGCCCTCCAGATGTTTTGGGACTACAACTCCCACCATCCCTAGCTAACAGGACCAGTGGTCAGGGATGATGGGAATTGTAGTCCCAAAACATCTGGAGGGCCGAGTTTGGGGGTCACACCTGTCAAGTTTTCCCTTTTCTCGCGAGGAAGCCTATTCAGCATAAGGGAATTTCCCTTTTAAAAAGGGAAAACTTGACAGCTATGTTGGGGATGCCTGTCCTAGATCAAACCTCACCTCTGTGCCGAGACAGTTCTCTATCACCCTCAGTCCACCAACTCCGATATTTTATTTTCTTCTCACTTTTATTTTGTTTAATAGAGAATTGAAATTACAAAAAAAAGCTAAAGGGGAGGAACAGGAGAAGAGCGAGGAAAGGGCAGGGCGTGAAGGGACCGAGGAGGCCGGAAGGATGCTGAGAGAGAAGAAAGGAGGGCCTGCGCGGGGCCGGGAGGGTGCCAGCTCACCCGGGCCTGTCGCTCCAGCTGGGCGTGGAGTCCGGAGCCCTTCAGCTTCTGCACGACCTGGGCAATGGTCAGCGAGAGGCCGCCGTCCTGGCCGAGCATGGTTCCCCTTCCCGGGCGCCGGGGACGGGGACGCCGCTCTCTTCGACGCCCCTCGAGCCGCCGCAGGTGGGGTTGGCGCAGCGGGCGGACGGATTTCAGCGACGCACACAACGCCTCGCCCCATCTCAAGCCCAGGCGTTGCCGGGCAACGGAGGAGAGCCGGGGGCGCTGGCGAAAAGAGGTTCCGTGGGAAACGCCGCCTCCCGAAAGAAGCGTTCCGCCGGCAAAAGTCCTTGGAAGCAAAAGTCACTGGTCTTTTGCCTTCTTGTGATATACTGTACCGTATATATAATCCGCAAGGGAAGGAACGGAGTAAATATGTGAAAAAGGAAAAAGCATACATATATATATATATATATATATATATATATATATATATATATATATATATATGACCTGTCCTTGTAAAATGTTTTATGGAGGAACAGGGTATGTGTATAAAGGTAAAGGTAAAGGGACCCCTGACCATTAGGTCCAGTCGTGACCGACTCTGGGGTTGCGCGCTCATCTCGCATTATTGGCCAAGGGAGCCGGCGTATAGCTTCCAGGTCATGTGGCCAGCATGACAAAGCCGCTTCTGGCAAACCAGAGCAGCACATGGAAACGCCGTTTACCTTCCCGCTGTAGCGGTTCCTATTTATCTACTTGCATTTTGACATGCTTTCGAACTGCTAGGTTGGCAGGAGCTGGGACCAAGCAACGGGAGCTCACCCCGTCACAGGGATTCGAACTGCCGACCTTCTGATCAGCAAGCCCTAGGCTCAGTGGTTTAACCACAGCGCCAACAATATTTTTAAAGCTACTATAGCCAATACTCATTGATATATACATTCTCCATAGATCATTCATCTAAAACTTTTTTAAAGATAGCTAATGACTGGTGAGCTTTGCAGTTATCAATTTTAAAGCTTTTATGTGATGTATGAATAAGCACTTTCTTTATTATATATCCTGCATCTGATGCTAGCATTTTATTGGATGGCCCCGAGTCTTAATATGAGAATGGAAAATTAGTCTCTATTCCTTTCTATTAATTCCCTCCAGTTTATTACTTTATAAGCCTCTATCACACCCTTCTGTTTGTAGCCATATATATATATATATATATATATATATATATATATATATATATATATATTCTTTTTTCTCATATTTACTCTGTTCCTCCCTTGCGGATTAACTGCATGAGATTTAAAGTGCACCGCAGTTAAAGTGCACCGCATGTAATTGCACTTTTAGCCTTTTATGACTCTGTTATGCTTTAGTTGAGATTCCTTGCATTGCAAGGGGGTGGACTAGATGACCCTCTGTCTCCCAACTCGACAATTCTATGATTCTACGATTTGATTATTAGAACTGCATGGCTTTTCACTATGTCATATTTCCTCTTATTGATCTGATTGATCACGATGAAAGATGGCTGCAGTCTATCTAGGAAAGCACATTATGGCATGTAAGCAATATATAAATTAAACCATAATAATTGCCGGTCTCAATTTCATCTTAGATCCACCAAAA